>NW_026260818.1:0-423437 GCF_024613125.1 Pisolithus orientalis | reverse complement strand
AAAATTGTGGCAGTAAATAGCTTTGAAGCAATGAATAATTCCGGCATCACAAGGTTGTACAAATGAGGTTAAATTTGGTTTGAAAAACTCAATCTTGATGTTTGTTGGCTCATAATTGATTTTATGGCCAGGGAAGTTGTCAATTGATAACAAAACATAACGGTTTTGCCGTTTCATTCTGAGGTCGAATTTCTTTACCCACCTTAATGAATAAATAGGAGTTTAATATATTTCAATTTTTGAATGATAAGGTAAGGAACTTACTCCTCAAATAATGCAGCCGTCATCCAAGCTTTCTTGTTGAACCGATAATAAAATCCCCGTTCCTCGGGGGTCAGGTTCTTGAAGCAGTGAGGCTTTCCAAATTTCCCAATAAAGAATGGCTCTAACTTTTCACTACCATCAGCATTGCAAGCAAGGCCAATTGTGAGGCGGAATTTTTCCTTCTTTTTGCCACTCATCTGCTTCGTGGCAAGACCTCAATCAGGTGGAGCACTGACAGTAGCTTCAAATCAGCAATTGGTCAGCAATAATTGAGTATGACTTACTAGGGGAAGAAACCAGTCTCGTCGAAGTTAAAGCAATCTCTTGGTGCAAACTTAGCCAATATTGGGCAAAATTGAGCCTGTTCTGCTTCAACTGCTTCTAAGTCAACTGAGCCAGCCTCACCATGCCTCCTGTGCTCTTGAAGATTGTATGCCTTGCAAAAAGATGGAATCCATCCTTCTCCAAGCAGCCTCTCGTTCTCTGGTACATTGAACTCCTTTTCAAACTTGGCTCGCTTTTCTCGAAGCATGGGCCCTGACACTGTCTCACCCCTGTTCTCCATATGGTAAACCCAAAGAATGAGGGCTCGCTCTACATCTGGTCTGGTTACAATATGAGGGTGCTTTGAAGACAGTGCATTAGGATTGTGGTTAATACGAGCTTCTAATGTCTGTCGGCCATGGAGTTTACGTGATAGAGTAGCTTGTGTGAAGATGAGAGCCCCTGACTTCAGGGTTTGAAAGTGCTCAACAACTTGCTTTTGTGGAAGAGCTGGGTGAGCATCAACAAAAGCAAAGACAATCATCCAGTCACTGAGAGTGAGGTTTGACCGTGTGGTGGACTGTGCCAGCTGAGCAGAAGTAGCAGGGCTCGGAGCAGCATCCAGTGCCTTTCTCGGCTTCTTCGCAGGTTGGTTGTCCTGGTGGGGATTGTGGGCTCTTGGTTTGTGCTTCTCAGAAGGCATCATTGATGTTGGTAATTACTGTAACCTTAACCTCAGATTGCATTCATTAAGTATCTGATTGCAGGACAATGTGTTGTCGGACAATGAGCTGTCCCATCCTGCCAAATTGGATATATCATAATGTATATTTCTCACACTGTTCCAATACAGTATACATTATCCAAAATTTTCCAAATTCCCTGCTGCCCACAATGGGACTGATGAAAAGTCAATACAATATGAGAATTATACATTACAGCCTCTTGCATTATGAGCAAGTCAACTGTATCAGAAGCAAGGTGAAGTTCAACATTGTTTGCCAACGGCGCGAAAGTCAGTTTTTCAGATTTCCTACACATCCATGCAGCTGTCCACAGGTAATGTCCTGCTTTTGCGGAGGTAGCTGACGTCCTCGTGGGTATCATAGACCCCGCGCTCAGTCCCTTCTCATCCCACTACTTTTCTCACATTGGGCATAGAGATCCGCGATAACAGCATAGTCCAGTGCTATCGTAACCAACCATCTACTCTTTAGGACCGCTACTTCTAGTCTTCTACGCGGTCATCCTATTTTCTTGTCTTGTCCATTTCTTTCGCAATCAACGCGCTATGTATCTGCTGCGTTCACTGTTCTCTCGCAGCTCAGATTTGCTCGCAAGCGAACAATGTAAACTGGTTTCATCCACTGTACCCGTTTGTGTTAAAGACTTGGTCGTGGTTGCAGGTGGGTTCTCTTTTAAATCATATCATATTGTTCCAGCAAACTCAAACCCAGACGAACGTAGGCTGTCTGATCGTCTTTTGTTTGTTCGCATTTTGGATCGTTCCTAGGGTCTGGAGAAAACGATGCAGAAGCACATGCACTGATAGACGGCAAGGTAAACGGTGTATGCCCATATCCGAGACGAAATCGTTAATTTCGTTTGAATATCCGACTGGACGCAGCTCACGACCGTTTTCATGTTGTATCACCTATGAACGACTCTCTTCTTGTAAAACACGGCATCGTTCCCTCTCTCAGCAAGCCCAAGGAAGTGCGGACGACGGGCGTGTCACGGATGTCCACTGCCTATTATTCGGAATCCACCCCCGACTTCAAGTACTCGTCTGATTTCATTGGTGATTCGGCTTTCAACGGCGATCCACCGTCGTACACAATACCATCTTTTCATCCGAAGATTTCTTCGCGGCATTCAAACTGCGCTTGTCAGGCTCCGCTTTTGACTAATAACGTGTACGATACGTGTGGTCACCGCGGTGAGTTGCAGGAGATGTTATAAAGCCCACGAAGCAGGCTTCGATGCATCAGGCGATCTCTTCCATTAGACGGCAACCTCTGCATTCTAGCTCGATCGATATGAGAGGCATGTAACACAACACGTGTGTATGCCTTGTTGATGCCGTGCATTGTTACTGTAATTGTTTTCCTTCTTTATAGATTCTGTGCATGGTATTGTGCTGAGTTCCACTCATCTCTTGTAGTTGATGGCCCTTGTCATTATGGTCAAGGAGGTACTTACGATGTCCATACAGTTCTACGCGTTTCGCTCTGGTTGTAGGATACAGAAATCAACAGCAGGTCGAACAACAGAAAAATACGAGGTCGGAAACGGCGTAGAAATCCCGCCGTGGAAGATTAACTCTATAGACGCTCAGGTGCGTGTAATCTGATATCCCTGCATATTTGATCGAAAATGGTGGATCTTTCCCAAGAAGCCCATCAGCAGAAGCAGCCTCACAAGATGGGTGGATTGTATGTTCCGGGGTGCAGTTGGCCGCGGCTTTGGGAAGAAATCTTGTGCATTCACTGATTGCCAGGTCCTTGTCTTGAAAATAGCCCTCGGTTGTTCGCAGAGGAAGTCCCCACCATTACAATTGAGGCTTAGATCCTCTGGGAGACTAGTGTTTTTGAGCAATACTCGGTTATAATTTCCATGACGCTTTGGTAATCCATCCTCGAACCAGTGTGAGATTTAGTAACGCGCATTTCACTTTGCTATCGATTCGGACTCATGGAACAGCCTTCAAGCTTCAAGGTACATGCTCGAATTTGTACCTGACGTCCAACGCGTGGGTGCAGTTTGGCCATAAAGGAGTGAGCGGATGATCTGCACCTCTGAATCACCTGGGGCTCGGGTTTGTAATATGTACACTGAGCAGAGTCAAAACCGTTAGTTATAGGGTTAAAAGCTCAGACTTGTCCCTTCGAGTTCATCGCTGAAGCCATCTCAGGGCGGTCACTGGCCTTTGAGAGCAGTTGGTTCCTAAGCGCTTAAGCAACGTGACTTGCATATCTACGTAGACACGTGGAAGGCTTATCCCTGGAGAAGATGCTTCTATTGATGGACTATTAATATTAACCGTGATTCTATCAACCCTGATTCTGCATCAAGTCGAACTACTCATCTTGAGAATTTTGAACGTAACAGTATTCGTCGACCAGCGGTCATTTGTACCATTGCCATCGCCACTCGGAACTCGGGTCGGGGTCTTAGGAAGGTGGAGTTCACTTTACGTCCGGTGTGGGGCCTTCCAGGGCCAACATGCCAACTATTAGACGAGTGTCGTTGAATTTGGCACAGTTCCGTTATCCTGACTGCGTGTTTCAATACCTGTTGTGATGACTTCGGTGACAGCCAAAAGCCGTCAGCATCAAAATCGAAGTGATCCAAACATGTGCAAGTCTGCTCCACTGCCGTCAACAGCTCATCTGCTGTACTCTTAAGGCACAAGCACGACTACTGCTACCCTGGTGACGCTAATACTTCTACCTGTCTTAACGACTCGACAGGGTCACAGTGCAGGCAGGGAGTTCAGTTTTCACGATGCCAGCACTTTCAGAGGCTACAATCAAGCTATTTAGGACAGTCTCGACAAGAGCAACAGTGCAAGGGGAAGTAGGTGTAGTCAATAAATTTTGTCGTACCTTTCTCTCAAACACTGTTTCTCGCCGCAGGGTGGTCTTCTGACTGGCGAGGACCCATCAGCATATAATAGCTCGGATCCTTTGAGATTATGGATTATCCAAGTTGGTGAGCCATGACTAACTCGTGGTTGGGTGTATAGATACAAAGAGTACTTGGCACGTCAGGTGTGATCATCATGATGGCTCAGTTACTTTCCCTTGGTCTGGGAAGAATAAGGCAGCCCAAGGTCATCGCTGAGGTTCTTGGCGGGATTCTCCTTGGTAGGCTAATCATTGGATCTGTTCAACTATTCATCCTTATGCGCGTCATTGCTAGGTCCGACTGCTTTCGGAGCCATTCCAGGGTTTACCCAACATATTTTCCCTCAGGACTCCTTACCGTATCTGTCCCTCGTCGCCAACATTGGCCTTTGTCTTTTTCTCTTTCTCGTCGGTCTTGAAATCGATGCCAGTATCGTCAAGCGCAATGCACGCCTCTCGGTTGTCGTTTCCCTGGCGGGAATTGCTCTCCCTTTCGGTTTGGGCTCTGCGCTCTCATTACCTCTGTACCACCGCTTCATCGATCCCTCGGTGCACTTCACGTATTTCATGTTGTTTACCGGTGTGGCGTACTCCATTACGGCCTTCCCTGTACTCTGTCGTATCCTCACGGAGCTCAAGTTGCTTGACACCACCGTTGGAATTGTCGTTCTCTCTGCTGGAGTCGGCAATGACATAGTTGGGTGGACATTACTGGCACTAAGCGTTGCACTTGTCAATGCCGGTTCCGGACTTACAGCTTTGTGGACTTTATTGATTTGTGTCGCTTTTGCGATCTTCTTACTATGGCCGGTCAAAAGGGTGATGCTTTGGCTAGCAAGGAAAACAGGGAGTGTCGAGAACGGTCCTACTATGTTTTACATGACGGTCGTGATACTACTTCTGTGGGGATCTGCTTTCTTCACTGATATTGTGGGTGTGAATGCGATTTTCGGTTGGTTTTTATCATGGCTTGGCAATTCACTTCTAATTGGCACCGGATTGCAGGGGCCTTTTTGGTTGGGATTGTCGTCCCTAGAGAAGGTGGACTTGCCATCACTCTGACAGAGAAGCTGGAGGATATGGTATCGATCGTCTTTCTTCCTCTGGTAAGTTTCGTTACGACCATGTTGTAGCATCCTTTTCTCATATTTTCAGTACTTCACGCTCTCTGGCTTGAACACTAATCTCAGGTTGCTTAACAATGGTTGGTGCAGCCCCTGATAGTTTCATGTGCATTGCTGATATAGTCCAATATCCGTTTATTAGGTATTACGTGGGCTTTCACGATTGCAATCGTTGCGCTTTCTTTCACGGGTAAATTTGGCGGATGCACCTTGGCAGCTAAATTCTCCGGCTTTGGATGGCGAGAAGCGAGCACGGTTGGCTCATTAATGAGCTGCAAAGGGTATGGTTCCCACCTTTCGTTCCGTGTACCTTTGACATATCATCAAGATAGGCTGGTAGAGTTGATTGTGCTGAATGTAGGGTTGGAAGCAGGGATTCTCTCCCAGACGGTCTTCTCGATGTTCGTACTCGAGGCTCTGACGCTCACCTTTTTGACAACTCCACTTGTATCTGTTCTTTATCCTCCCGAGCGACGAGTGCGGGCTTCAGGCCAACTGGTGCGACGCACTACTGCGGGTGGCGAGGATGGAGCAGAATCCATTGATTCGAAATCTCCGGCGGAGGATGGCCCCTGGCGCTACCGGTTCACTGTTGTGCTGGATAAGCTCGAGCATATTCCTGGCGCAATGGCGCTCACGCAGCTGATAATTCCTGTTCCGTCGAGTCCGTCTGGCATCACTTCCGTGATTTCCACGAGTGAAACGGTTGACTTGAAGAAGCCTGAGGTTACAGTGGACGCACTGCGTCTTATCGAACTTTCCGACCGCACTTCAGCCGTCATGAAATCTTCTGCTGCTGACACCCTCATATTCACCGATCCCCTTCTTGGCATCTTTCGTATGTTTGGAGAGTTGAACGACTTGGCTATTTCGACTTCGCTCTCCGTAGTCCCATTCGACGATTTCTCACATAGGGTCGTTGATCACGCTTCGAGACATGCATCCCAACTCGTGCTCCTACCGTGGTTGCCGCCTACGTCCAACTACCAGAACACGATGGAAGCTGAGGCAACTCCTACCACACCAAAGTCGCCAAGATTTGAGCACAACCCTTTCGAAGCTTTCTTTGGCAGCCTCTCCAGGGCGGACAAGTCAGCCTCTGTGATGAACTCACAGTTCGTCCGCGGTGTGTTCGCCCAAAGCAAATCGGATGTCGCTGTATTCATCGACACTGGTGATCGTTCGGGTGCCGGTGGCTCACAGCACGTCTTCTTCCCCTTCTTTGGTGGACCGGATGATAGGCTTTCATTGGAATTTGTTGTCCAGTTGTGCCTCAACCCAAGGATGACAGCGACCGTAGTGAGGTATATCAAGCGGGATGTCGACGCTGCGCCTTTGGAGAGGCCCGAGGGTGTCTATGGACATGAAAAAGAACAAAACCCTACTCTCCGGGCTCTAGTTCATCGGGATGACACGCTCAGCATAAGATCTGTATGTGGATCTATTCCATTGGATCAAAGATTCTGGCTGATAAAATCATATCCTAGACCGCGTTCCCAGACACGGTTTACGGGCAGCCAAACACTCAGACTCGCATGCAGTCCGAGACGGCGGACAGCGTGACGTGGAACAAATACGCTTCGTTCAACCCTGATTCCGATATTCCTTCGCTTCTCCGTGCTGCCTTGTCCCGTATCCATTTTTCAGAGTTGTCCACACCTACACCACTTCGCGCCGCGATCCAGCGGGCTGCAATTATCAAACAAACGCATACGCGACTTCTTATAGTCGCTGGGCGCTCGAAACGACTTGCGGTTGAAAGCCACCATCAGGAGCTGAAGGCGACTTTCGAGGAATACGGAGCGAGCGGGGAGGTGGTGAGGAAGACTATCGGAGACGTCGCTTCAGCTATGGTTGTATCGAGCTCCGCGAGTGCTCTTGTGGTGCTGCAAGCGGCGATCCCTGCGGAGTGAAATACATGAGTAACGGTTGGAGAGCCTGCTGTGTGATTGATACCCGTGATCCGACATCTGATATCCGGGTGATGATACGATTCGAACATATACCACCTCACAATTGTACCATAGATGTACCATCGATCTACTAGTGTACAAGCAAGAACATCGGCTATCCATACCGAACGTATACCCACACGTTGTGGAGGCAGCGAGGTGTACAGGAACTCCGCGGGTGTTGACGTCATGGCGATAACCAGGCAGCGAGGCACAGCAGGACCAAAGAGGACATATAGGGGGGAGATTGTTATCATGCCTTGCCCTCCTTTTTCTGCTTTTTCTCCTTGCCTGCCTTATCCTTCTTTTTCTTCTCCTTCCCTACAGCTCCGTTCTGATGCTGTTCGCATAAGCAGAGGTACAGCAGTAAAACAGGGCGGTGACTCACATCGGTCGCAGCCTCGGCCTTTTTTGCCGCTTTAGCAGCTTTTTTCAATGCTTTCTTTTCTTCCTTTGACAACTTCACTTTCTTTGCAGGTTGCTCGTCTTCCTCATCTACATCCATGGCGTCACTCGACCGCTTCTTTTTCTTCTTGTCCTTCTTGGGCTCTGGGGACGCCTCGATCAGCGGGAGCACAGGCTCTGCATCATCATCCATCGCAACGTCCTCTTCATCATCCTCCAGTGCAAGAGCATCGAGGACCTTGCGAATGGCATCTGCATTCTTGGATGGTGGTGCACCCGTTTCGAAGAAGTTCAATCGCTCTTCGACTTGGTCTCGAAGGGCTTCGCCGAATTTCGACGTTGGGTGGTCTGTTACACGTGTCGAGCAGATGTAAGAGGGTATAAGAAGAGTTCTTACCGGAATAACAGTCTATCCGTGCTGCAATGGAGCATTTATTAGCGAGGAAGCGTGATATCCGACCTTTGTGCCGAGGGTCCGCTCGACCAATGAAAGATGAGTGATATAGGAGCCCGTACTAAAAACAGATATGAGAAGCGTTCGTCACGTTGTGGAACACAAGGTCCACACCTTTGGTGTATTACCCTTCGTTTTCAGTGCTCTGAACAATGCTTTCTCTGCACCTAGGATCTGAACGGTTGACGCAGGGTATTTGCTGAGGTTTGTTAGACTCCCTGCATGACTGATTAACCGTGCGCCTATTCGTTCCCCAAGGAGCGCAGTCAACGAAGGTGCTACAAGGTTCATCTTCTCGCTGAGATATGAAACGAGCGATTTTCGGTAGTCTGCAATCGAAACGACGCGTGTTGCGAAGGCGGATATGTTGAGCATGTCGATATCTGATATGGAAGAACCCATCGAGCCCCGGGCAGCATCGAGAATGTTTCGTGCCAGGGTCGAGTCGTCACCAACGATAACTGTTAGTTCGGACAGTTTATCTTCTGTCAAGGTATCTTTGTCGCCTATGAACTGCGCAGCGCGAGCATATGTGTAGTTGTCCGGTACGAGCTTGACGAGCTCCGGGAAATGGTATCCGTACCACTCTCTAACACGCATGGCAAAGAGGTTGACGTCCTTGTCGAGCTGGTCGAGAAGGGCAATGGCTTGGATGATCATGTTGTCGATACGGTTGACATTGAATTTGAGTTTGGCGCGGGAGTAGGAGTGTCCGAGACCAAGTTGAGCTTTGACGAGGTCCTTGTCGTCGAGACCCTTGAGAAGCTTGTGGGCGTGTAACCGGACACCCCGTAAGAGCTCATGTGTCTGCTCTGATGCATCGCATTTGATACCCATCGCTTCTGATATGGAGGCCGCGAGGGCAGCATCTGCCAAGCCAAGCTTCACTTTGGATGCCTTCTTGCTTTTGGCGAGGTTGAGTTCAAGGAGGGACTTGAGGTGGTCATTAAGAATGCCTAAGAGGACAGATAAAAATTACCTGCGCAAGTGAACGTAGGTGAAAATACATACCTTCTGATACATCATTTATGTTCTCCAGCGCATCTGCCGCGCTCCTGAACGGCGAAAAACTGAGGAGAGTGACCATTTTATTGAATTTCGACAGGTCATTTATGGAGTCCTGAACCTCCTTGGTCCGTGCGCCGATCTCCTCGTGCAATTTAACCTCGAGTATGGCATATCCTGACGCAGATTCGAAGAGCAGGTGTGTCGCCATCGTTCAGAATTTGGATGCCCCCAGCATCGACAAAACCAACCGCGTGTCATATTCTTATGTAAGTACTGATAGCCACATCCAACTTGATACATCCTTGTTGCAGACGTGTAGCTCGATGCGGAAGCATTGTTTATCATTACATTCAGAGGCATTTTATGTTTGATTAAGATGAGGATATTCCAGTGGTCGTGTATTCCGAACTGCTCGACCAGTTTATGTATGGATACTTATGTAAGTAGTGGTAGCCACATCCAACTTGATACATTCTTGTCGCGGACATGTAGCTCAAGGCAGAAGTGTTGTTTATCATTACATTAAGATGCATGCATAGCATAGCTACAGAGAATAATATAAAAGGTATCCCACTCGTCATGTATTCCAAAATGCCAGCGTCGGGGCGCTCGGGACTCTGCTCAACTCAGCTTATGTAATCACCAGCAGTGCACCTGTACATTCGGACGCATTGCACTAGGTAGTACTAGGGTTGCATACCATTATATTGAGGGAATTCTGGAGATTTCAGTGTACTGGCAGTTCCATAAGGTTGCACTTGAATCTATTAGGAGGTATTGGAAATTTATTGGGATGGGTCAATACCAAATGAACATGCCACATCCAGAGCACCCAAAGCTCGAACCTCAGCTAATACTTGCGACATGCTAACGATACCACCACCACGCAACCAATCCCCAACATAGGCAAACCAGGGGTAGGTACTCAAGGACAGACGACGGCAGGCAAATACCTGTTCGCTACGAAACCTGTAGCGATGAGTCCTGCGTACTAACGTTTGATGAAGGAAAGTCTTACCAGTGGCTGCCTGCCTGATTAGAGCTCGCCGTAGTCACCCCATACAAGTTCATCCTGGGGAAACACCTCATCCTCACCGTCCTCCGGGCCCAACTCTAGCTCGTCTTCCTCCAGATCAGGCCCATCAATATCATCGCCCATACCTCCCACACTTCTGCTCTCGTCCTCCACTTGTTCAAGTCCATCATATCCATACTCTTCCATTTCGAGTGATTCTTCATCATCTTCAGCTTGGATTTCGTCATCTGGTGACACAATAGTTGACATTCCAGTTATATTTTCATGTTCTTCATTGTCCGTAGTGCTGAAATCACAGGTCCTATCCAGATCGTCACAATCCTGCTTGAAAACATTTGTAGCTGTGCGGGTTGATTTGTGGCCGATACCACCACCACGAAAGCGCATCAGCATGTCTCGATCAACAAACCTATGGATGATTAATGTTCGACAGGTCAACATCAGACGTGAATGAGACATTTGAAACTCACATGTTCACATACAAGTAAACCCAGTCTTCGTCATTCTCTTTCTTCTGTCGAGCAAGTGAATGCGGCAAGTATTCATCTGTCCGGCCATGTGCAAATGCTGGAATCAAATGAATTGCACGGATGACATGATGAGGGTCAAGGAATCCAAATGCGCCAGGGTCCTCATGAGGAATAAAACCAATGCGATGGAGTCGCTTGACATGCCACCCAGACTTGTGTGACATGTCACGCCCAAACCATCGTACCCACAAGAAATCCACCTTCTGGGGCTCCATGGACCCGGAACCCTTGTGAACAACAAATGTGTGAAATACACCAAGTATCCGTGCATACCAGTAAGGGTGCTCGTGGCTTTCATCATCCTCATGGGCCAAGACCATGACATCTGCACAGTTTCGTGGATTGAGAGAATCTTGGGCACGCCGCATGTCATATGTTGTATAGTTAACCCGCAGAACCTTGTGGCAGTAGATGCGGTCCTTGAAAATTATCACATTGCTGCGCTCAGCAGACGTGAACGACTGTTCATCGCCATCATAAGCCTGGCCCAGGAGTCGGGTGAGAACATGATCTTTGAGCCGAGGTAAGAAATCCTGTTCATGGGGCCAACGATCAGTTGTTTCCAATGAACCACGGTGCGGGAGTATTCAAAATAAAACTTACTTCTAAGGCTGGGTCCCCCTTGTTTTTACCAAGCCACATTGGCAGGTTAATATAGTTCCTATTACTCTCTGACATGTGATAGTGAGCCTTTGGGTCGCTGTATGACAGTGGTTCTGACTCATCAAACTGAAGGTGGTGAGATTCACGTGATCCTCCCTTCAATGGTGGAGCCTGTCGTGTGTTCCCTGAAGCATCACTTTCCAACTGGCGCTGATAACGCCTATTCATCTCGAATAGGATCCGCTCCCGGCATTGCTGCTTTGAGATACCAGCTGTGAATCTAGACTTGTTAACTTTTGGGTAGAATCGCTTGACCCGTCGGTGCTCGAGCTCGCCCTACAGCAAGAGAACTTAACACAACTGGATATTGCTTGTAGCTCGCTGGAAACTTACCAACTGCGTTGTATAGTTGTCTGTAGGTCCAAATTGACGAATGGCATTGACATAGTCACCAAGTGCATGGAGTTTGTATGTGGAGAGGTTCAGATACCACAGCTTTGGCCCCTCAGCTTTCTGCTTTCCCTTGCTGTTGATGCCACTTCCCCCTGCTGAGTCTGAGTTACACGGCTTGGGTTCTGTCAGGTTCCTACTGCCAGACGCATCTTTTGCTGCTGATTTGAGTAGCATGGCTGCTTTGCGGCGCCCACGAGCAGCTTCTTCAGCTGGAAGATCCGAGTTTGGTAAGCTTTCTTTGTCTCACGCGAAAACCGACGGAGGATCTGGCCCAGGCGTGTTGTAGAAGTGTCAAGGTAATCTAGAGTAGAGTTTGTGTGCATGCGCAGCTTAGCTAGTCCATGCCAAGTAGCGAGCTCAAAGAGTAAGTCAAGAACAATGGCATTGAAAGGACGGGGTAGAAGATTCTCAAACACAGGAATTGCGCACTATGACTCACACTCAGACATGAGATCATTCAGTGGAAAGAGATTGACCACACACACACCTGAAGTAGGTCTTCAAAGTCTCGTGCAGCCAAACGCTTCATGCCAGAGACAGTTGTTGCTGAACTTTCGAATTGTTCCTCGCCCAAACGGGGGTATCTGGCGGTACCTGTAACACGAATGCTTGACAACAAATGTACCATTATTTGTAGTGCTTGCTTACCGTTTGTTTAAATCTTGGATAGCATTTTCACCATGGGCATACAACACACGGAGAAGGTGTGTAAAGGTAGCCTTCCATACTCCAAGTTCGAACTCGTGTAGTAGATCTGGCACAAACATGGAGAAAAAATTGACCCCAAATTGTGAGAGTCGAGTTGAGAAGGCATTCTAAAGTATTCAAAGGCAATTACAAGTTATCACATAGTTTGGACAGGCTTGAAAACTTACCACTGTTGGAACAAGTGACTCCGGCATTAGCAAGCGCTTTACTGCTGCACTCGCTATGTTCAAACCCTTCACAAAGAGCCACTCCCACACTTTCTTCACCACAAACCAAAATCTGTTGTTGTCAACACGTGCCCTTTTAGAGCGAAGATTTCGATCAGCCTTTGTCCCAAGCATTGAAATTTCATCTTTCTTGATAAGGCAACGAGGACATGGGCATCCTCCCAGAAACTTGAGGCATGCGAGAAGTACCCTGTTGGTGAGATGAGATACATATTGGCAAAGCACAGCACGAACTTACTTTTCAGGGTAGTCAGCTGAGTATGTGAAGATGCGTGGAAAAACACGCCTCAGAATCCCATCAGCAAACTCGACTACCAGCCCAAACTGATAGGCATGCATGAAATCATCGTCCAGAAGCAGTAACCATATTGCTTGCATTATCTCATGTCGGCATAGGGTGAGAATCTCCGAAGTTGCAGCCTTGTTAAACACTTGGTAATAAAAATCTTGGAGAGTGTCGGGCAACTATACAAGTAATGTTAATAATAATAACAACAATAAATGAACCAGTAGGAAAAATAGCGAGGACAAACCTTTGGAATGTAAGCAAGGTGGTGTGCGGCAAATGATGTTGTCCTGCCTCGTATATATTTTGACTGATTTCCAAGATACATGTAAATTGGCCAAAGAGATGCAGTGCCAAAGTTCGCAAGGTGCGTTGAATCCGACCAGAACATAATTGCTGCAACTACAGTTTCCAGAGTGCACCCAGTTGCACGTGATTGCTCTCGGACTCTGTGGTGTTCCTCGACCATTGCATCCGAGTTGTAGATCTCTGAGTAGATGCGCTGTGTTGGTAGTTCATGGGAGTCAATATCAGTGGCATATGTGTGAAATGGGGACAAATGGAATTGTTCTGCCGATGTCTCACAAAGTGCTGACCAGAGAACCTCGAGTGGCTTGCGGTAAAAGAGGCCTGGTATGTTGAATAGGGGTGCCTCGTCTTCAGATGCATGTAAAATGCCATCCGCCGGTAGTCGTATTTGTACAGTAGTTTCTTTCCATCCAGCCGCTGCCAAGAAAGCAGATTCAAGATCATTGGGGTCGCCCTGGTGTTCGTCAATCCTTTCTACTTCTTTTACAGCTCGGAAACCCTCTAGACCAGCTCTGTCAAAATCCGGGGCGAGGATTACATCATGCACAAGGCGATCAAGATCTGCAAGTGACTTCACATTAGTCCCATTATAAAACCAACTTATCAGCCGGAATACAGTTGCATTGAGGAATGGTGCAAAATAGTCAGTTTGGACAGAGCGCAATGATGAGCCAAATCCAGACCACCATGATGCAACTCGGTGTTGCTGGTCTTGAGGGAGTGGGAAAGTTGGTGCATCTGAAAGGTGATTGATGTCAGCAATGCCATCAGGGTCATAAGTAGGCAGATTCGGTCCGAAGTATGTGCAGTAAACTCCATAATGGTCTGGTTCAGTGGTGATATGGCTCTCCGAAGGTGGTTGAGGGGACCCATTGTCAGTCTCCATATCAAGCACAATGTCATGATCTTCTTCAACAGGCCTGGGGGATTTGGCTGCTGCGACTGCTATGGCGGCAGTGCTTTGAATCGGGGGTAGATCATCACGAAACCTCTTTGGTAAGCGACGCCGACGGTTGGGCAACCCAGAAACCCGGTACTCGGGTGACAAGGGTTCGGCAGGCACGACATCTGCCACATCCTGACACCATACATATGTAAGATAATACTGTGTTTCGAATTAAGTATTGAAAGGCACCTTACTATGGTTACTACATCATCACTAATTGTTTCATTTGCCAGCTCCATGTATTTAGCCTGTTCCTTCTGCAGTGCCTGGTTTGCTTGATGGGCAGTACGTCCCTCCTTCCGCCTTGAAAGGATAGACTTTGCTGCCTGTGATATCTTGAATTTACAGGCTCGTTTGTGATTACAAAGGGCAGTCCTGTTCTTGAATGAACGATTACATCCTACACATGCAAAAGCAGCCGTTATAACAAAGAATACAAGGAACACACGCTGCGTGAGCATGGACCATGCAGATACAATCTACTGCAACTTGTTGCAATGTAATACAATCAATGGTGGAATCAGGGCAGTGGGCGCCAGGAGTAAAGGCAGGGGTGTGAATTTAGTCTCCGCTTGAAATGCCACTTCACCATGTAGTGCGGCTCATTTCGTATTCTCCTATCACCATCATGCCTGGAGGCGTCATGCTCAACAATTCCTTTCAAAAGTTGCTTGATAGTCTGTCTAACCCAAGGCAAAAGAGGTACATTCATTGTGTTTATATGAGCATAGGACTCCCCAGCTGATGACTTTCAGAGATGCAATGTTACCATTTACATCTGCTGCGTTTTTCTTCCCTATGAGTATGGACCCCTTTGTGGATTTTGAACGAGTGCTCTGGGATGGGATCCAGAATGAGTTTCCAGATCCACTTGAGGAGCCAGATGAGGATTCCACTGCATACACGTATGACTAATGCCCTGCTTGTGACGCACTGCACTAACATTGTTTGCATTTGGCAGTCAGAATGAGAAAGACTATCATATCGCACTTTATCAGAATTTCATCTCGCATATTGATAATGGAAGTGAGCTTGTTTCAGGCTTTGAACATGAGCGCGACTCACTTTCTACTTTCATCGATGAGGTAGGTGCATATATGCACTTGACATGTCTCAAACTCACTAATTTTCATCCAGCTTGTTGCTGCTGCTGCTCGGTCGCGAACAAATGACACAGGAAGCCTCAAGTGGGACGTGCTGACATATATGCTTGAGGACCCCACGACTCAGTCTGTGAAGCCACCAATCCGGAAGGGTGACCCCAAGTCAACCCGTGGATGGAACCATCCTCTTACTGCACGGAACCTCTGCCCAATTGTACACCTGGAAGAGTTTGATAGAAACGCTCAGTATGTCTACCTCAACTTCGTTTCCTTCTGCTCATGCAGTGCATATGATCAGACTATTCATGAACCAGGTTCACGATGGGACACGAAAAATCACACATCGCAAGTTTCCAGCTTGCCTCTACGACGTGAAAATGTTTGACCCAAACAACAAGAAGAAAGGGTTTCTCCGAAGCCAAGGTTTAGTACGGGTATGTATTCATGTGAACTTGAAAATTGTGTGCGAGCTTGGCTGAAGTCTTTACTGGTAGACCTTTCGTCACATTTTCACAAGTCCATCATCTGCACTGGACCCAACTCGCAGAGGCACGAAAACCCCGCAAGGTGTAGCACACGGCCTGCCTGACCCAACACCTCGCACAATTGCGTATGCTGCGATACAGGTCACCTTATGGAGTTACGGCTCTTATTCTCTCTGTCTGCTAACTCTTGTTTCTCAGTACTACTTTGCGCTCAGCTCCGCCGAGCAGTGGACATCTGCAATTGGTGGTGTTGACCTTTACGAACTCTTTCTCAAGATTGTCAAGGTCTTGGAAGATCAACCAGACCATCCATGGACCCAAGAGACGCTTCACTGGTGGAATAAGTATGTACTGCATCCGAAGAGTGTTATCACGGTCAACTAGGTTTACTCGCATTTGAAGGCAGGTGCCTGGCCTCAGCCAAACTTCCAAGCGAAGGCGACCAATCTCAGCAGCAAACTCGGATGACTCATCAGAGGATGACGACATGGACTCTTTCCTTGACTCCCCGGTTGCGGGTCGCCAATCTCGTTGTACTGAAGAACATGTGCAGCACTCAATTGACAGTCGCAATGGGCCTCAGGTTACCATGTCTCCCACACCCATGGTTCATGTATCTCGCGACGATGAAGGTACTCTGCCACCCAAGAACAGCAGCGCCAAGGTAGCAGTACTTGCAATGTTCTGCTTCGGATCAATCCATTGGCTTACCATGGTCTGCAGATCCAACCAAGCTTGGGAGATGATGCCCATTCAGTGCCACAACGTAACGACTTCGATCCACCTGACCATCGCACCAGCTTCCATCCCAGATCACCTCCAGGGCCTAGGCCCAGTCACAGAAATTTTCACCATGACCCAGGTAATGAATGCGAGACCGTTGGGAGCCCACTGACGGATCCTGAAGCTACTGAGACCATACGAAAGGACCCCACTCCAGAGCCCACTACGACCACGAAGAAATCTCAAGGTGGCAGTGCTGGTCAGCGCTCGAAGAACAAGGCTGAGCCACCACGTAAGCGTGTCAAGCGCAAGTAGTCCCAACACTGCCTTCATTTCCCCTACTTTGTTGTTCGAATGCTTCCCTCTTATACCTTGTCATCGTTTATTCCTGTAACTGGTGCGTGGCTGCTCATTTCGGGATGCATTGAATGTTGTACTAGCGTTGTCGGCTTCTAACTTGCTCTCAGTGGACTGCATCATCATGTAATGTATACCATGCAATAGAAGTCATTGCATTCATATGAAATCCAGTGGAACGTGTGATAAAGTATGGCGAGGAATACAATTCAACATACTAAAATGCATCGAATGGCACCGAGATACATGGCTATAAAATATCATGTGCCAATGGATGGGTTGCGACCCTTATCCACACTGTATTTGGCCGCTTGTTATAGTGCAATACATTGTTGTATATAACGGAGACAGTACTATGTATCAGTTGTACTGAATTTTAGGACATTGCAGTAAGTTTTACGACCTTATATTATGCGAGTGGTTTTGTTGATCGTACGGGGGGAAGGTAACCCGTCGCAAGGCATACGCAGTACCTATTAGAGAGTGGCACAACCGTGTTGGATCATCGAATCCAAGAAACGAGTCACGTGACCAAGAGGTTTTGGAGGCGCGGCTGGAACGAGCAAAACAAGATGCCACCAGACCGACTATGGCGGAGCTCAGCTCACTACATGGCGATTTTGCCTTGGGCTTAAATTGACCCATCGCGAGGTCAATATCCGATAAAGCTGCTCGGAAGATTTGTCAGAACAACTGTGACACCAGGAGTCTGATCGGGGGGAGTTGGGGGCTTGGCACATGGCTGCACACGAGCGTCGCTACATATTAGGTGTCGCTCAAAGTTGGTGCCTACGCTGCCGCCGACGCCCGTGCCTACAGTTGCGACTACCATATCGGTACTCCATGGAGACCAAGGTCCCTCGTTTGAAGTGCTCCATGTCTGAGTACATATTTG
Organism: Pisolithus orientalis; assembly: GCF_024613125.1. NCBI lineage: Eukaryota > Fungi > Basidiomycota > Agaricomycetes > Boletales > Pisolithaceae > Pisolithus > Pisolithus orientalis. The sequence continues at coordinate 405,676 of NW_026260818.1, read as the reverse complement.
ATTCAGAAGGAGGCTCTGGCTTGGCCCTAAGTCCTTGAAGAAGGCAAGGGCTTTGGAACGCATTTCGGAAACTGTCGACAGTAAGAACCTCACTGAAGGTGATTTTGCCGCCCCCTCCCACTGACCTGCCGCTCGCTAATCGATATTTCAGCTCAGGACAGTATTGCATATCGAAATGTAAGCTGGCAAGGTGCACCGTGCGCGTGCATGATAACCTCTGAGCTTCTTATATATATAAACAGTGGTGAGCACGATGCTCATGCAAGAACTTGAAGCTCGACCTCCAAACCCTTCCCTTATCATAGTTTGTGCTGCAGACCGCGGATTGCGTCACACGAAGATGTTGGCAAATTCTCTGGGGAAGTCCTTCGCATCGTTTTCACGGACGCTGGAAGTAGGAGGTTGCACATAGTTCATGAGGCGATCGGCAACGAAACACGTACTATGCATGGCCTGCATGAGTCAGGTTGCAACGTAGACAAAGAGAGTGCGTACGTCGTCTCACCCGAAAGCAAGGAGTTCCCCCGGAGATTATGGATGATTTAGCACTCTGGGTGTGTCTTCCTCATAGTCTTGGAACGAAACACGTACTTAGACGAATACAAAACTCCCAGCACTATCGGCTTGCTGCTTTACATGAGGCACTCAGAGCCGTTGGACTGCTTCAGTTTGCGCATAAATAATCGCCTTGGAATTCGCAGCGTATTATAAACAAGCTACATAAACCTTCTAAACTATATTATAAAGTATGTGCCAGTGTCCAACTTCGAAGTGGGGTTATTATGGTAGTAATTCTGAACCAGCAGGATATCTACTCAAAGAAAGACTTCGTCCACACACCCGCCTTAAGGAGCACGTGTTGAATATTCAATCAATCACGGGGAGAAAGGATAGCAGGGTTTATTTCAGTGGCCGCAGGCCCACCGGGTACGGCCCCAGGGAACCACCTTGCCAAGTTCGCCGCACGCCGCTCATTGGTCGGTGGCTCCAGGGGAATCGTTGCATCGGCATCATAGTACGCGATAGCGAATGCAATTCTAGTGTTTTCTGTCGTGTTGGATGCTGCAGCATGGTATGTCCAGCACGAGTGGCTATAACATCTGTGCTAAGCCTGATTTCCAACAGCTGGGAGTGAAGACACTTACAATGTTGCATCTCCTGCATTCATATGTTGCGCGGGGGCCACAGACAGGTTTTCTTTCTCTACCTAAATTTCTGATATATTCATCGCTCTCATCGGAAATCGGCAGGTGTTCAGCATCTTTATTGAGATGTGAACCCGACACGAACGACATCGGACCCATGTCTACCGGGCAATCGAGAAGCGGAACCCAAAGGGTTATGCACTTTTCCGTGTCAAGGGGCCTGTTGTAACGGGTACAGCTCAGTGCACGTTTCGGGGCCAGAAGTTAGAAAGAGGTCACTGACCAGTAGTGCCCGTCCTGGTGCCACGGCGTCGGCTTGCCCTTACCAAGACCCTCCTTGAAGAAGGTGAGGTCGTGGTAAACCCGCACGTCACGGCAGCCCAAGAACTTCGCAGCGATTCCTTATTTTTCAAGGTGAGCGTGGAGATTGGCGGCCGATGGTCACGAACGTACCTGCGTAGCGCTTAGACAAGACATGTGCTCGCACGACGTCGTTAATTTCCCATAGGTTTTGGGTGATGCGGAATGCCTTCTGGAAGTCCTTCTTCTTCGGCTTTGAGAGCTTCATGCGCTCGCAAGACGGCAGCACGCAATTCAGCAATCTCCGACTCAGGAATGACATTCCTTAGCAGGATGTGACCCTAGAGGATTTCAGGTCAGCAAAGACAGCCCCGTTCAGCACGAGTACGAGGACAGACATTGTTCTGGTACTCATTAATCTGAGACTGGGAGAGGTCGTAGTCCTCAGCGAGTGCGACGCGAGTGTGGAAGACCATTTTAGATATTCAGAAGGTTGTAGGCTTTTTGACTGGAAGGACTGGGTGGTGTTTGGTTTCTGAATCTCGTCGACCGTCTTTCCAGCTTTTTAAATCTTCAGAGGGATACAATTGGGCTATGTCCCTTACTACAACTTTGCACCCGACTCACAGCAAACCAGTGGGTAGCAAAGACTAAGTTCGCAGTGCGGTAACCTCGGTGAAGACGGTTTCACCGTTGAATATTGGCCAGGCGTACGATGTGTCATGAGTGATCGGACACTATTGGTGCGGTTTTCCCACAGGTCTGGGTGATGCGCAACCGCACGAGAACTTTTTCCGTCTCGCCAATCACGCCCATCACTTTGCAGGCTGTTCGAAACTCCCATTCCGTTTTAAAATTATGATCCGAACGAAAGGGAGGTACATACATCCTGGTACAATGGAATGGTCCGCATGTTCACCACCACAGGTACTGCATCCCCGATACCACTGCTTTCCGTTCCGCTTGAAACAGGAGCTCAACCGAATGCACAGGTATTAATATTATGGGGAACTAACCATACACAGAGCATTTAGGATACGTCGGACGAGTACCAACTGTAGAAATCAGGAAGCGAGAATAGTGTTGGGATCCACAATGAAACGATCCACATATGTCCAGTTTCCTTTCCATCAGCAACATCACCAAGGTTCAGTGGCCTCGCAACCGAAGGTTTTTCGAACCTCTTGGGACGTTTGTATAGAATTTCCCAGCCCATTTTCCCAGTCCCAGGTATCGAGTAACGACTAAGAGTGTGCATCCCATGAGGATAACTCCGCCGGAGTACAATCCAACATCGTCAGATCCGCCAGAACTTGGTGCGTATTACACCCCCAAGTGACGGCCCTTCGGTCGCACCGAAAGCCCAAGACAAAGGGGCGGTATACTCACCACACACGTGATCGCCATACCAATCCTGACCGAGGCGATGAGAGGAATGATCACTGTGACATGAAGAAAGCCAAATTCGTACCTTCTGCCTGCATCGCTCTTCTCGCTAAGCCGTGCGGTGCACTTAGGGTCAAGCTAACAAATGACCATATGGCGCACCCACACATTGCCGACACAACAACCAGGAAAGCCATTCTAGAAGTCACATACGGCCAGGTGAAAGACGGGACTGCTCATACTAAGGTGAATGGGATTAGGGCGTCGAGTCCCCCAAATCTGTCGGCTAGGAACAGTTATGGAACTCAAGTAAAACGTAAAAGCTGGAGAAAATCCACCTATTTGGCCAGACCAATTGAACTTATGACGATCTTGCAATGGGCTTCTCATCATTTAATATTCGCACAGAGAACTCTCCCGTGACTATTTAAGTGCAGCCCCATTCCGATCCCTGCTCCTGCAGATAAGAACAAGGTTGGCTTGAAACCTTCGAAGCTGACAACTAAAGTTAGCCTTTTGTCGCCATAGTTTCAAACGGACACCTTTCACCGTAACAATGTCATCGGATAGAGAACACGAAATGCGGAAATCGTCGGGATGGTAATAATCACCGTCAGCGATGCGTGCGGGAACGATTAGCAGCCTCATCGGCAAACCTATGTTGATTAAGCTGAGAGGTTCATCAGAAGGCCCAAACCTCATTGCATCCTGACAGTTCATCTGAAAATCGCTAGATAAATAGTACTCAGGACCAGAGAGCATCATACACGAAGGATGGATATGGGACGGAACAGCCTTTCCCCTTCACAAAAACCAGTCGCGGGCATATCCTGCTTCCAGAATCGCTTGGAAGAGCCTGAAGAACGCACGTTCCGAACCCTCCCTACATGCCACCATCATGCTAGCTCCAAATATTCCCATCATGCAATATGACTTGTCCTCCAGTTCTCGTGGTGAATCTTCGGGCAACCCACCCCATGCGTTGGGGCAAAGGTGGATCCATAAATCCAGGTTTTGAAGTTAAGAAAATGGTGGATGTCTATACCAGTTGCGGTCGAGATGGCTTTGCGAAGTAAGTGGGACTGGAGGTCACACCTGTGAGTTTTCTGACGTCCTCGATAATTATCTTGTCGTTCCGGAAGTCGGTAAGCGGATACCAATCCTTATTATGGAACTTTAATCGCGACGGCGGGAGGAGCTCCTGCAAGGTCCACGCCCGCGTGAACCAGCGATCGGCAGCGAAATCAAGCGGTGACTGCGTTTGGCCCTCATAAACAATGCAAATATACGCATTGCGATACCATGCGAACAACGAACGGATCGATTGGTCCAGTTCTGCACTACTGAACTTGTCAATACACACTGTATCTGGCCAAGCGGATTCGGCCCCATAATCTTCGTGGGCAATGATACAGTTTCTTGTAGCCCTGCTTACCACCACCGCACTTCTGGCGGAAGTCTTCGTAATTGGGTTCGTCCGCTTCCCATGTATGTGACAAGATGGCAGGTTTTGTGACGTTTTCCACCCATGTATCAATGGCGGAATCGCACATCGCAGTGCGCAAGAGCCGCCCCCGGTTCAAATATTTCCTTTTCTCCACTGCTCTGACTTCCCGCACCACATTCTCGAGTCTCATCTAGACCAGATAATTCACTACCGCACTTCTTCTCATGAGCTTCATCTCCGGGAGCCTTATGACGCGCAGGGGACGGTTAGCGAAGACGGTATAACGAATCTTTGACTCGGCACCACCGCGCAGACCATCACCACTACAGCGACATCAATGTCAATCCCCGCCATGAACTGACAATTACACCACCCACTTGAGAAGCGGTTGTGTGGGACCCATTGACTGATTGAGGTGATTGTCGATGGATCATCATGTTGAGATTGAGAGCGACTGGCGGTACACATAGGACGTAGACGACAGTTAGAGTTTTGCGTAATGCGATTCGTTGAACTGCTGCAAGCACGCGGTGGCCAAGTTCCTGCGCATATTAGACTTCTATTTTTGTGTTCAGAAACCGCTAAACCTACTCACGGAGCAGGTTTAGTAAAAACTAATGTGGACGGGTCGAACAGCCCGCAAGAAAGCGTATCCATCAAAGTATAATGTGACATGCAGTTTACGCACTGACTCTCCGAAAGACATGATGTGTACGTGCGGATCCAAAGTTTGAAGGGGGTGGCGTTTGGGCTCCGGTGGTCAGTATGCGCTGTGACGGCCTACTTATCAGCGAAAGTTTGCTGCACTGGCAGGTACTGGACGCTCTTGGCAGGCACTGGGACACTGGGAGTCCTGGCTGACCCTGGTGGTCCTGACATCACCTGCACCGCCAGTGCCGTAGTCGGTAATAAAATTCATGCCAGGCTGCCAGCCCATGTCATTGTCAGGCAAAATCGTAACCAGACAAAATCGAAGCGAGAAACTACTCATGGGAACTGACCAGAGAAAGGTTGCAGATCACTGGGCCTAGTGGGTACGGGGGGAAGGCAACGTGTCGCAAGGCGCACGCAGTACCTATTAGCGAGTCCGAGTTGCGCGAGTGACCGTGTTCGAGATATGTGTCACGTGAGCGAGAGGTTTTGGGAGGCGCGGCAAGCAACCTTCTGAGCTGACGTGGAACGAAGAAAACAAGAGGCCACCGGACCGACTATGACGGAGCTCAGCTCGCCACATGCCGATTTTCCCTTGGGCTCAAATTGACCCACCGCGAGGTCAATATCCGATAAAGCTGCTCGGGAGAACAACTGTGACACCAGGAGTCTGATCGGGGGGGATTGGGGGCTTGGCACACGGGCCCCGCTACGCTGCCGCTGACGCCTGTGCCTATAGTGCGACTACCATATTGAACTCCATGGAGACCAAGGTCCCTCTTTCGGTGTGCTCCATGTCTGTACATACTTGATTCAGAAGGAGGTTCTGGCTCTAAGAAGACAAGGACTTGGGATCGCATTTTGGAAACCGTCAACAGTAAGAATTTCACCAAAGGTGATTTTGCCGCCCCCTCCCACTGACCTGTGTCTCGCCAATCGATATTTCAGCGCTGAACAGTATGGCATGTCGAAATGTAAGCTTCCCGAAGTGCGCCGTGCGCGTGCATGATAACCTCTGAATATCTTGTCAAAATAAAACAGTGATGAGCATGATGTTCATACGAGAACTCGAAGCTCGACTTCTAAACGTTTCCCCTATCATAGTTTGTGCTGCAGACCGCAGACTGTGCCACACATAGATGTTGGCAAATTCTCTGGGGGAAGTCCTTCACGTCGTTTTCACGGACGCTAGACGTAGGAAGCCGCACATAGCTCATGCGGCTATCGGCGACGATGCACGTATTATGCACGGTCTGTATATGTCAGGTTGCGGCGTAGACAAAGACCGTGCGTACGTCGCCTCACCCGAAAGCAAGGAGTTCCCCCGGAGATTATGGATGATTTAGCACTCTGGGTATGTCTTCCTCGTAGTTTGGAACCAAACACGTTGTACTTAGACGAAGACAAAACTCCTAGCACTATCGGCTTGCTGCTTTATATGAGGTACTAAGAGCCGTTGGGCTGCTTCAGTTTGCGCATAAATAATCACCTTGGAATTCGCAGCGCAGGACATTATACACAAGCTACATAACCCTTCTAAACTATATTATAAAGTATGTGCCAGTGTCCAACTTCGAAGTGGGGTTATTATGGTAGTAATTCTGAACCAGCAGGATATCTACTCAAAGAAGGAATTCGCCTACACGCCCGCCTTAAATAGCACGTGTCAATGTTCCATCAATCACGGGGAGAAAGGATAGCAGGGTTTATTTCAGTGGCCGCAGGCCCACCGGGTACGGCCCCAGGGAACCACCTTGCCAAGTTCGCCGCACGCCGCTCATTGGTTGGCGGCTCCAGGGGAATCGTTGCATCGGCATCATAGTACGCGATAGCGAATGCAATTCTAGTGTTTTCTGTCGTGTTGGATGCTGCAGCATGGTATGTCCAGCACGAGTGGCTATAACATCTGTGCTAAGCCTGATTTCCAACAGCTGGGAGTGAGACACTTACAATGTTGCATCTCCTGCATTCATATGTTGCGCGGGGGCCACAGACAGGTTTTCTTTCTCTACCAAATTTCTGATATATTCATCGCTCTCATCGGAAATCGGCAGATGTTCAGCATCTTTATTGAGATGTGAACCCGACACGAACGACATCGGACCCATGTCTACCGGGCAATCGAGAAGCGGAACCCAAAGGGTTATGCACTTTTCCGTGTCAAGGGGCCTGTCGTAACGGGTACAGCTCAATGCATGTTCGGGGCCAGAAGTTAGAAAGAGGTCGCTGACCAGTAGTGCCCGTCCTGGTGCCATGGTGTCGGCTTGCCCTTACCAAGACCCTCCTTGAAGAAGGTGAGGTCGTGGTAAACCCGCACGTCGCGGCAGCCCAAGAACTTTGCAGCGATTCCTTATTTTTCAAGGTGAGCGTGAGATTGGCGGCCGATGGTCACGAACGTACCTGCGTAACGCTTAGACAAGACATGTGCTCGCACGACGTCGTTAATTTCCCATAGGTTTTGGGTGATGCGGAATGCCTTCTGGAAGTCTTCTTCTTCGGCTTTGAGAGCTTCATGCGCTCGCAAGACGGCAGTGCGCAATTCAGCAATCTCCGACTCGGGAATGACATTCCTTAGCAGGATGTGACCCTAGAGGATTTCGGTCAGCAAAGACACCCCCGTTCAGCACGAGTACGGGACAGACATTGTTCTGGTACTCATTAATCTGAGACTGGGAGAGGTCGTAATCCTCAGCGAGTGCGACGCGAGTGTGGAAGACCATTGTGGATATTCAGGAGGGTGTAGGCTTTGTGACTGGAAGGACTGGGTGGTGTGGTATTTGGTTTCTGAATCTCGTCGACCATCTTTCCAGCTTTTTAAATCTTCAGAGGGGTACAATTGGGCTATGTTCCTTACTACAACCTTGTAGCCGATCCACAGCAAACCAGTGGGCAACAAAGACTAAGTTCGCAGTGCGGAAACCTCGGTGGTGACGGTTTCACCGTTGAATATTGGCCGGGCGTACGATGTGTCATGAGTGATCGGACACTATTGGTGCGGTTTTCCCACAGGTCTGGGCGATGCGCAACTGCACGAGAACTTTTTCCGTCACGCCCATCACTTTCAGGGAAGCTTATGGAAGTGACCGAGACTGTACTAATCTGCAAAAGCATCGAATTACGGTGTGCGCTTGCTGACTTGGTCAATACTCAGGATGTATGTACTGTGATTGGACGGAGACGGGGTTTACGACAAAACTAAGCCAAACTGGGACCATTGCCTTCCATTACGGCGGGCTATGTTTTGCAGATAAGCTATGATCCGAATGGGAGGGAGGTACAGTCCACGCCCTCCTAACCCATACATTTTTCCATTTCCTGAATTCCCACACTCCCCCCAAATAGCTCTTAGAAAACCCATACTCCCATACTCCATACCCTATGGCCTATCCCGAATGGGTATGGGTTGTAAGGGAGTCGACTGTAGATGCTAGCACGATGGAATGGTCCACATGTTCACCGCCACAGGTACTGCGTCCCCAATACCACCGCTTTCCATTCAACTTGAAACAGGAGCTCAGAAGGCCAACCAAATGCACAGGTGTTAATAGTATGGGGAACTAACACAGAGCATTTAGGATACTAATCAGACGAATACCGACTGTAGAAATCAGGAAACGAGAATAGTACTGTGATCCACAATGAAACCATCCGCATATGCCCAGTTTCCTTTCCATCAGCAACATCACCAAGATTCAGTGGCCTCCTCACAACCAAAGATTTATCGAACCTCTTGGAACGTTTGTAAGAATTTCCCAACCCATTTTCCCAGTCCCAGGTATCGGGTAACGGCCAAGAGTATGAGGATAACTCCGCCAGAGTATGATTCAACATCGTCAGATCCGCCAGAACTTGGTGCGTATTAGACCCCCAAGTGGCAGCCCTCCGGTCGTACCGAAAGCGCAAGAAACACAGCCTATATAAAGTCTTCAAAGGGTCGGTATACACGTGACTGCCATGCCAATCCTGACCGAGGCGATGAGAGGAATGATCACTGTGCCAACATGGGAAAGCCCAATTCGTACCTTCTGCCTGCAGGGCTGTTCCCGCTAAGCCGTGCCGGTGCACTTAAGGTCAAACTAACAAATGATCATATAGCGCACCCACACATTGCCGACACAACCACCAGGAAGGCCATTCTAGAAGTCACATACGGCTAGGCAAAAGACAGGACTGCTCATACTAAGGTGAATGGGATTAGGGAGTCGAGTGCCCCATATCTGTCAGCTAAGAACAGTCATGGAACTCAAGTAAAACGTAAAAGCTGGAGAAGATCCACCTACTTGGCCAGACCAATCGAACTTAACGACGTCCTTGCAATGGGCTTCTCAGCGCTTGATATCCGCACAGAGAACTCTCCCGTGACTATTTACGTGCAGCACCCCATTCCGATCCCTGTTCCTGCGGATAAGAACAAGGTTGGCTTGAAACCATTGAAGCTGAAAACTAAAGTTAGTCTTCTATCCCCATCATGCAATATGATTTGACCTCCACCCTCGAGGTGGTTCTTCGGGCAACCCACCTGCGTTCTGGTGAAGGTGGATTCATAAATTCTGGCTTGAAGTTATGAAAATGATTTCTTGTCTACACCTGTCGCGGTCGAGATGGTTTTGCCAAGAAGGCGGGACTGGAGAGAGTAGTTTTCATCCGGGAGTTTTCTGTTTTCTGACGTCAGAGTCACTTGTCGAGCAGCCAGCTGGTTGCCTCGTATAGAGCTAGGTGCGGTGATTTCGGATGATATCCGATTAAACAGCAGATGAACCAACCATCGCAGCCAGCTGGTTGCTTCGTGTAAAGCTAGATATGATGATTCAAGAGACATCTGGTTGAAAAACTACAAAATGATGGCCGATGGGCGACACACGTCACGTGGATTCAACATTTCGCGTACTCGTTAATGGCACTGATTACTGATTGATGATTAGCCAGATTATCGACGTTTCAATGACATACCTTTTGAAAACCCTACAAACCAAACTGCAAAATGATCATCGCTGACACTACTACCGAGAGTCACTGAGACCGTCACGAGGACTTGTTAATGAAAAGCGGGAGCGGGATTGGATAAGCCCCTCGCCAGCCTAACAGAAAGATTCGACCAGATGTACCTGACGTCGACGGGAATATCACATTTTACAGCTCTTCAACCTGTCCTACCCTTGGACTGGGTATGATATTCCATAAGTGTGCATGGCAAAGACATTAGCGGCCTGCCGACGCGAGGGTTATGTCCATGTCATGCTTACAATAGTGAGTAAGAATAGGTATTAAGGATGACATAGACATGCTGCCGTGCATCATAATGCATAGTCAGTGTTGAGATCCCGAGAAAGGGAAATGGGACGGACAAGCAACATCAACGGACACCCGAGAGGTAGGGTGAGCGAAGAACCAAGCATCCACAGCTGACCAAGTCCACGTTGACCAACGAGTAGACAATACAGTAAGGAGATGACAGAGGTTGATGCGGTATGCCGTTAGGTGCAGCCGGTAGACTGGATGGATGGGGACGCCTTGCCGTTTGTATTCACCCCAACTCCGTCCCGCCAGTAAAATTGCGGTTTATGCTCGTGCCATTGACCCATGGGCAGCCTCAGCCCCACGGTAGGACGTGCGATCATGCGATTCTCCACGGAGGTGAAACCAGTCCCTCGCACAATGTTCCCCGGATCTGGGTTTGAAAAGAGATAGAGGGCGCGAACCATTGTGTTGTTTTTTAGAACCAGATATCACTTGAAACCTTCGCATCTAGCTTTCCACGAGGCAACTAGATGGCTGCGGTGGTTGGTCCAGTGGCGAAGACTTGGCAAGAGCGGAAGAATTTTTTCTGCACGTAATTTCGGAACTCCTGCGCAGTGTTAGATGTGATTATCCCGTTGCAAGGCTGCCACAGGTGGAAAATGTTCAGCCATCCAGAGTGATCAGCATGACTTAACACTCTGGGTGCGTCTTCCTTACAGTTTTGGAATCAAGTTCTCTGCTTCTGCAACTTTCTAGCTGCTATGTAGTCGAAGCCTTTCTGGAACTCTGGCCGCGACAGGACACCTGGCGGTATCGGCTTGCTGCTTTACCTGGGGCACTAAGAATGACAGGTTTGCTGGCTTTTCAATCTGTTTCAGTTTGTGCATATATAATTACCGTGGAATTCATAGCGCAGGCCATTATACAAAAGCTACATAAGCCCTCTGGACTATATTATAAAGTATGTGCAACCTCTAACTCCGAAGTGGGGATATTATGGTAGTAATTCTGAACCAGCAGGATATCTACTCAAAGAAGGAATTCGCCTACACGCCCGTCTTAAATAGCACGTGTCAATGTTCCATCAATCACGGGGAGAAAGGATAGCAGGGTTTATTTCAGTGGCCGCAGGCCCACCGGGTACGGCCCCAGGGAACCACCTTGCCAAGTTCGCCGCACGCCGCTCATTGGTTGGTGGCTCCAGGGGAATCGTTGCATCGGCGTCATAGTACGCGATAGCGAATGCAATTCTAATGTTTTCTGTCGTGTTGGATGCTGCAGCATGGTATGTCCAGCACGAGTGGCTATAACATCTGTGCTAAGCCTGATTTCCAACAGCTGGGAGTGAGACACTTACAATGTTGCATCTCCTGCATTCATATGTTGCGCGGGGGCCACAGACAGGTTTTCTTTCTCTACCAAATTTCTGATATATTCATCGCTCTCATCGGAAATCGGCAGATGTTCAGCATCTTTATTGAGATGTGAACCCGACACGAACGACATCGGACCCATGTCTACCGGGCAATCGAGAAGCGGAACCCAAAGGGTTATGCACTTTTCCGTGTCAAGGGGCCTGTCGTAACGGGTACAGCTCAATGCACGTTCATGGCTAGAAGTTAGAAAGAGGTCACTGACCAGTAGTGCCCGTCCTGGTGCCACGGCGTCGGCTTGCCCTTACCAAGACCCTCCTTGAAGAAGGTGAGGTCGTGGTAAACCCGCACGTCACGGCATCCCAAGAACTTCGCAGCGATTCCTTATTTTTCAAGGTGAGCGTGAGATTGGCGGCCGATGGTCACGAAGCGTACCTGCGTAACGCTTAGACAAGACATGTGCTCGCACGACGTCGTTAATTTCCCATAGGTTTTGGGTGATGCGGAATGCCTTCTGGAAGTCTTCTTCTTCGGCTTTGAGAGCTTCATGCGCTCGCAAGACGGCAGTGCGCAATTCAGCAATCTCCGGACTCGGGAATGACATTCCTTAGCAGGATGTGACCCTAGAGGATTTCGGTCAGCAAAGACAGCCCCGTTCAGCGCAAGTGCGGGACAGACATTGTTCTGGTACTCATTAATCTGAGACTGGGAGAGGTCGTAGTCTTCAGCGAGTGCGACACGAGTGTGGAAGACCATTGTGGATATTCAGAAGGATTGTAGGCTTTATGACTGGAAGGACTGGGTGGTTTTTGGTTTTTGAATCCCCTCGAGCATCTTTCCAGCTTTTTAAAGCCTCAGAGGGATACAATTGGGCTATGTCTCTTACTACAACTTTGCACCTGACTCACAGCAAGGCAGTAGGTAACAAAGAACTAAGTTCGCAGTGCGGAAACCTCGGTGGTGACTGTTTCACCATTGAATATTGACCGAGCGTGCGGGCGATGCGCGAACTGAGGAACCGCATGAAAACTTTTTCCGTCTCGCCAATCACTTCGCAGGCTGTTCGGGGCTTTCATTACGTTCTAAAATAGGCAAGCGTATGTAAACGACCGAGACTATAATAATATGATCCGAATCGAAAGGAGGTAGATCCTGGTACAATGAAATGGTTGACATGTTCACCAGCACAAGTACTGCATCCTGGAACCGCCGCTTTCCGTCCAACTTGAAACAGGAGCTCGTACTAACTGTAGAAATCAAGAAGCGAGACTAGTGTTGTGATCCACAATGGAACGCATCTGGGTGTCCTTTCCATCAGCAACCAACATCACCAGCATTCACTGGCCTCCTCACAACCAAAGGTTTATCGAACGTCTTAGAACGTTTTTTTAGAGTTTCCCGATCGTGCGTATCGGGTAATGGGCAAGAGTATGCATCCCATGAGGATGGACTCCGCCGGAGTACAATCCAATACCATCAAATCAGCCAGATTTGGTACGTATCACACCCACAAGGTGGCGGCCCTCCGGTCGCACCGAAAGCCCAGGAAACACAACCAACGTAAAAAAAACCTTCAAAGGGACGGCATACTCACTATACAAGTGGTCGCCACGCCAATCCTAACGAGGCGATGAGAAGAATGATCACTGTGACATCAGAAAGCCAAACTCGTACCTTCTACCTGCATCGTGCTTCCCCGCCAAGCCGTGCCGGTGCACTTGGGGTCAAACTAGCAAATGGCCCTGTGGCGCACCCACACATTGCCGACACCGCGAGCCGGGGAGGCTATGCTAGAAGTCACATTCGCCCAGGGGAAAGGCAGGACTGCTCATATTAAGGTGAATGGGATTAGAGTGTTGAGTGCCCTCTCTCGGCTAGGAACAGTTATGGAAATCAAGTAAAACGTAAGATCCGGAGAAAATCCAGCTACTTCGCCGGACAAATCGAGGTAAATAAGAGGAACGTAAAGGCCCAGCAATGTCACATTGTGAGCAATGACTAGGTCCAGGGGTCAACAAGCTCACAGAACGACAAAACGGGTTTGCTTACCACAGCAAGTAAACTGGAGGGCTTTTGAAGGCTTGCCAATTAAACAAGCCTCCCTTAATGTTGGAGAGAGGGCGAAGATGGAGGAGAAGCTTACCCAGCACCAGAACAGAACAGCATTTCGATAAAGTGAAGGACTGTGAACCAGGTTGGCGACGATGACGGCAAAGGTGGTAGTAAGTGCTGCTGGCGCGAGTGTTCCGTTTGAAGCAGTCTTTCCCGAATAGTTTCTGAATAGTAATTGGGCTCCGATACTCGATCCCGTTGCAAGGACAACAAAAGCTTGAGAACGTTTCTTCGAGAAACTAAAGGAGCGTCAGAGTACTAGGGCTGCAATGAGAAGCGGACCACATACACCAGTAGGACCCAATTGCAGGAGTGCTTCAGAAGAGCCTGCCAGCAAAGAACTAAATGATAAAGTTAGGGTTGTAGGTCCGTCTCTGATAACGAGCTCCAGCCCCAGCTGCTACCGTCTCCGTGGCGCAAAATGACTGGCAGGAAAGTCTTGCACTCTGCAATAAGAAACTACACTATTGACCTGTGAACAAAAACGTTTACAGTTCGTCTGTGCTTACTAGTGCAACAACTTAGAACATTGCTGATAGCAAGCAGACCCAGCACGCGGCCAGTCAGCAGGTGGGCCTTCCGCGAACCACTCATTGTTGGTTACGTAATAATAAAAATTAAATTACATACTCAGGATGGATCCAATCCGTGAAATGTTAGATGCAGATTGCTCTTTGAATGTGTATACTCTTCGTAGTATGTCTGAAAGACATGGATTCGACGTAAGTTGCGTTTTAAATATTACTCCAAGTTGGCTTATACCAAAGTAGACGATTCAGCCAAAACTGTGTACAGATTGTCAGTGGCAAGCTTGCACAGACGTAGATGAGCTGAACGGATCAAGCAGAGGGGGGAAGTCAGCTTACCATAATCACGACGTACCATGCCCGTGTACAGCCATCAGGGAAATCGGGTATCTCGCATGCAAGAGGTTTCTCTGCTTCAACAGATAGGGCGAGTGGGGATGATGCCCATAGCAGACATGGGAACTCCTGGATCGAAAGATTTGCCTCCGAGGCATCCTCGTTCGGCCTGCGGTAAGCAGTAGTGCATGTGAAAACGTTGGCCCAGGCTCCGTCAGTATGTGTCATGCATCGTCGAGCACAGAGTTGTCCACGATGGGCTGACTCTTCATAGCCGCATGGCGTGGTCTCGCGAAACCGCATTAGCTCGCGGTGAAAACGGACGGCATATGTGATGTGATTAGCGCCGCTCGCAGGAAATAATTTTCCTCCGGGATTCCGTTCAGATTCTCCGAAAGGGAATCCTCGGGTCAACGCCGTGAACCTCCAGAAATAGAGGGGATTCCCAATAATGGATCAATCGCGGAGACATATCTACCCAAGCAAGCCTATGCCAGTCTGGTAAGTACACAGCAGGATTCCGTCTTTGACTCAAACACATGTCTAGCACTAATGGAGCCTTCTGGGGTGGTTCCATCATGTCCATCAAGCCACCTGCGCGCTAAAGAGTTGTTGTCCAGTTATAAAGGATCCTCGAAGCCTACTCTACCCATAAGCTGCCTTAGACTTGTCACTACTTTCTCACTGCTAGTATGCTCGGTCCCGTCCCCTCACCCTCACCTGTACCGATCCCCCCAGGCTCCAGACCTGGCGCCTCACCAGGTCTTGAAGCAACCATTCCAATCATTGACATACGATCCACCGCGCACTCCGTCACAGTCGCAGCCCTGGAGGACGGTATTCGCGCCAATGTACTTTCTGGTTTCACTAAGCCATATAATGAGAAGGAGCTCCCAAACATGTTGCTGTACAACGAGGAGGGCCTGCGTCTGTTCGAACAGATCACTTACCAACCAGACTACTACCTCACCAGGTTAGAAATCGATATCTTATCTCGCCACGCACACCAAATCGCCAATTCCGTCCCTGACGGTGCAATCCTCCTCGAACTTGGCGCCGGGTTAGTTTGTCGGCGGTTCGATAGACGTATTCCTGCCACTCACGTCCCATAGCGCCCTCCGCAAAACAGCTCTAATCCTGGATGCCTTAGAGGCTCAAGGGAAAGATGTGACGTATTTCGCGCTTGACTTGGATAAGCCGGAGTTGCTCCGAACTCTTGCGGAGGTGAAGGGTCGCTATACCCATGTCAGCCTTGCCGGCTTGTGGGGCACCTACGATGATGGTTGTACTTGGCTGAAGCAAGTCAAAGACCGTCCAAGGATCATCCTATGGTTGGGCTCTTCTGTTGGCAACATGTCCCGGAGTATTCCTTCCATACCCTCTCCGTACGTGCTCTTTAACTGAAGCGAAAATTTGCAGAGGAAGCTGGCCAGTTCATTCGCACCTTCGGGGATATTCTGGCTCCCAGGGATCGCTTTATTGTCGCCATCGACAGTAAAAACCACAAGCTCAACGACATCCGCGCTGCGTATGACGACAGGGCAGGCGTCACTCGTCGCTTTGCTCTCAATGCATTGGGTAACATTAACGACCTGTTCAATGCTGACGTCGTGGATGTCTCGTGTTTTGATTACAATCCTTATTACAACGAGGTAAAATTCTGCGGGTTAAGCTAAAGCACTGCACTAACTACGTGTCTCACAGGTACAGGGCCGGAACGAGGCCTACTTCCGCTGCCTTAAAGATACACAAGTCAGGATCCCATCAGAAACACCCATCCTTGTCCACGAAGGGGAATACATCCGTTTCGCCTTTTCCCACAAATATGACCGCGTCGAGCGACAGGTGTTGTGGACTGCTGCCGGGGCTTATCCAGTTCAGGAGTGGATGTCCCAAGACGGGGATTACGCGTTGACGATGCTCTCGTGGTCCTCGTGAGGTCCCGTACAGCAATTCCACAGTCGACTCATCACAATAAGAATGAAATGAAGGTGTACACTAGTATATAGACAACGGCTGAGACTTGTTTGTGCAATTATGAGAACTTTCGTTTATTTTGACTCACCGTGGTGCGGGCACATACGTTCCTGTGTGATCTGGTAGTCTCGACCAGTCGTGAAGTGGAACGTGGTGTCGGGGGTCTTGGAAAATGTCAGTCCGGCTTCGCGGAAACGTCTGATTGAGATCAGGGATTTGGGTGAGAGGAATATGCTGCGAATCGGGAAGAGCAGCACTTAAAAATCAGCTGAACATCAATCCCGGAAATTGTTGGATGACCGACTCTACGTGAAAGGAAGCGTCGTTTTGGCTGCTTCTGGTGAACGCCAGACATGGACTAGGTCCACAACACTGAACTCTCGCACCGCACTTGACAGCAAGATGCGAACCTAGTCGACGGCGCAGAGTTCCCAAATGTGCTTAGACTGCCATCCACACACAAAGAATCGACCAGTGTTCCTGCAGCCTAGACACCTGGAGCGTTCTCACCGTATGGTGCAATTGTCACGAACCACAGTTCCAGGCACATCAGCAAATCATAAGTCTGCTTAACCGTGCTTGACCACTTAGCAGCACCTGTCAAGCACGTAAGTAGCATAAGCATGTTAAGCACCCACATTGCCAAGCATGCATGACCGCTAAGTAACTTGGCGAATGTTTAAGTGCGACTCAGGTAGATAAGCATCCCAAGCAGCTAAGTTACTATGGAATTTGAGCATACAATCAAGTACACTACAAGTACGAATCTGATAAAAGTGAAAATGCATGATGATCGATAAATCTGTTCACGTAGAAGGTGGTAAATGCATCGTAAGAATGATGCGGCTTTATGGTTCTGGGAATGGGGTGGGTGCTGTACAAGGGGACGAGGTGTGCTGCATGATATATGGTGTCTACGTGTATGACAGCGGTGGCCAGGTGACGATTTGCAGTAAGGGCTGGGTGTACGATCCACATCCCCGTATCCACATCTGGGTCATCCCCGACACGGTCAAACCACTGCACTACTGCACATGGGTAACGCTTGCTTTGGGAAATGAAGGAAAAAAACCCAAGGATACGCACGACATCCAAACCATGCATCCCCTTCAGCCCTGGATTAATATTCACAAATGCACAGTCATACCGGGGTGGCCCGTTCTGCCACGAATGACACGAGCGGATATACTCATGCCGCATGCCACCAATACCACTGATATCACTTGGCACATAGAATAGTGCAGCTGCAGAATTAACGATGGTGATTTTGTTGCCATAGATGGGGCGCTCAGATAGTGGGATGTCACAGAGATCGCAGTAGTCTTCAGCGTTGGCTTGTTGAAGCAGGAACTCCTCCAGAATGGTAGGGAGACATGATAGACCAAGCTCGATTGCAAGATCTGTCACGGTTCTGGCCCGCTTCATTTCTGAATGCAAGAGGTTGATTTTGTGAGCCGCTGCACTACTCAGGTTAATAAGGTACATACGGGTGGTGTGAGTGAGTTCAACATGCACCTCTATGGATGTTGGGCAGTCCACAGCCTCACCATTGTCTTCATTATGGGGACCAGAACCTAGGACCTGTGATGTACTGCCATTCTCTCTGCCATCTGTTTACTTCATGTGAATATGATGAAAATCAATATGATCATCCAATGACCGACCTTGAGTCGAAAGGAGCTGCATAGTTGCCATGAGGCAGTTTCCCTCTAGCATCCCTCGTTCATTGAAATCCCTTCGAGAGGCCGCCAACTTATCTAAGTGCTGATTGATAATGAGCATTTGGCCCAGTGGCTTGTTACAATTGGTCCGCCGGTACGGGTCCTTCACAGCATCGATATGCTTTGATTCGGTGATTGATGTGCAAAGTCCGTTCAGCGCCCCAAATAAATGTATAAGATCAGGGTAGTGTTTCATCGCATGCTGGTGTGGTAAGGAAAAAGTTTGAATGGTACCTGATTGGCGAAATATTTCCCGGTACTTGTGAAAGCGGTCGATGGTATCTTGAACTGCAACCAAGGTTTCTTCAGTGAGGACATTGCGACGGACCAGGTATGTGAACTCCAACAAAGCGTGAAATGTTTGCACAATCTCCGTTGGTACATGCCCCTCAATGGCAGGTAGATACACCTATGTATCGAACATTAACAACAGAATGTATAAACAACCTGATCTAAAATTACCTTCATTAGTGCCTTTGAGTCGTTACCAGTCCACTGTTTGAAATGACGGCCCTCGGGAAAGCGACGGAGCCCTGTGAAAGGTGCGACAGCCGCAATTCTAAGGTATCCTACATGAGGAAAGAAAGAAATGTAAATTAAAGCAGATGTACCTCCGGTCAATATCATCTAAGATCACATTCGCCTTTGTTGTGCCATGCACGGTCTTCAAATAGCTTTCAACCCACTCGACCAAATGATCCTTGAACGTCCCTTTGATGATCTGGTGTAGTATATCAGGGGCGATGAGTTGGTATATATTGGCACGGGGAAAACTGCTGGTGAACAGCTGAAATCGGTTTTCAGGACACAGGCACAGTGGAATCTAAGTGAAACAATACTTACAATTGTATCACCCACAATGCCATACGCATCCTGTAAGGTCTTGAGATCAAACTCCTCGATCAGTGCTTCTGCATGTTTGCGACTCTGATAAAGTGCATCAGTATCAAGTTCCTGCCTCATCGCAAGACATCTGAGATTCTAGTTAGTTGATAGTAAGAGTTGGAAAGTAGAAAAACATACTTTGCACACCACCCTCACACAATACATGCCAGAAGGACTTGTTCCTCATAATTGGTGATATAAGGGCTGAGTCCAAAAATTACGTGGCAATAGTGTCCATCACCAAACCACATAACAGTTGGTTTGGTCATCGCAGGCTCGAGATTTCGAAGGATATATGTGAGTGACGAATGAAAGAGTTGGTGGCGGAATTGTCGGA
This sequence comes from Pisolithus orientalis, assembly GCF_024613125.1. NCBI lineage: Eukaryota > Fungi > Basidiomycota > Agaricomycetes > Boletales > Pisolithaceae > Pisolithus > Pisolithus orientalis. Next base: position 386,241 of record NW_026260818.1, on the reverse strand, counting down.
ACATGTCAGTGGATGCATGCTCTTTGTCAGCTACAAGTATATCTCTCATTAGCGCCATTACTTTCCTATGTATCTATCAGATGCACTTACTATGTGGGATTGCAAGGAAAGCAATGAGAGCGACACTATTGCAATGTGCATGACAAACTTTGTTGCTCATGTTACCTATTGAGAGGTAGAGGGGATAATAATCGTTTTGACCGGTTGCAACTGACATGGTCGTCTTGTCACTGCCAAGGATGATTGGAATGAAGGTTGACCCATGCATGGTTGAATCATGAGAAATTATGTCCTGTTATTTGCATGCCATTAGTACAGCGCTCAGAGACATAGAAGATAAAAGACGCACTGCTTGAGTCCACACCCAATCACCAGACATGAAATCCTCCCACTGTCTCTTGTCCGTCGCGCTCTCATATTCCCAAAACAGCTGGTAATCCATGTCTCTTGAAAAATCAGGTTGGGAAAGCATATTGCAAATAATGTCTTTAGGGTCCCGGAACCAAATATCGTACACAGTGTTCATCCATGATGGGACATTATCAGTTGGTTGTTCGCCAGTATAGGATATGCAAAAATTCTCCCACTGTACATCACCAAGTATAGTGCAATCGATCATCTTGTACATTTCAGTGCTATCTTTGAAGACGGGCTGGCTGCCAGTGCCGAGAAGTGTCGCATTCTAGAGATCTAGTAACTTGTTAATATTGGCTGCAGACATCTGGCTGCAGGTGAACAGGAAGTCAGCTAGCTCGAACTCCAGATGACTGGAGTATGGTGACCAATCGTTAGGTTGCTTTTCAGAAGGAGTTTGTGGGGATGACTGTCCAACTGGGAGGGGGTTTCCAGACGAATCACAAGGCTGCCCTGTCAAATAATACATTGGTAAATACTTAATTTTTCACCCATACTGCGTACTGGTGAGGTTTGGGTGATAGTTCCGATAATACTTGTTGCCTTGTCCAACAAACTCTGCCAGAAGGGTTGGATTCGAAGGGCTTGTGGATGGGTCACTATAGTTGTCGTCATCCGGTCGGAACTGGAATTGTTCCTCTTCAGGCGATGGTACCTGATCTGGCTGTTCTACCTGTGCAGGGATGTTGATAGGCAGAAATACTGGGTGGTATATGTTGATGTGCTGGGTTAGGCCCGACTTGTTTCTGAACCATCGATGGCAGCCAGGTTTCATGCAGGGAATCATATCTGAAAGAAAAATGATGAGTAACGGGAGTTACTGTGGGACAGCAAAGATTTGCCAACTGAACATAGAATCGAACTAAGCCAAAAGAGATGGCAGCGGGCATACCTTTTTTTCTTCTGTCTCTTCGTCTTCCACCTTCACGCACAGCCAACGACCCTTTGCACTGTGAGATATGGACAACCAACCGGCCGTGGAGTGCCCACAGGAGACACTTGCGAGTGGTCACCCGAAGTGCCAGGTGGCTAACATGCATCCTGGTAGGATCGTCCTTGACAGCCAACTGAGAAGACAGACGAGCACGGAGAAGGAAGCTAACAATGAACGCACCCAGGAAGCCCTTGCCAAAAAGGTTGCAGCGCTGAAGAGAGGTTATCAATGGATCAGTGAAATCAAGGATGAAATGGAGGTCAACCAAAGTGGTGTCGCCGCTGGCACTAAGCCCATCAAGCCGTGTCCTTGTCCTTGTCCTCATGCTGTTGGCAGGCAAAGAAATGAGAGTGATGGCAGTATCTATCATGCTTAACCAAGAAAACATGAGGCTGATTTTTTTTGTAGGGATGAATGAGCCACTTACCCCCCTAGCTGATGTGGAAGACAATGCTGGACCTGTAGTGATGAAGGGGAAAGGGACAAAAGCAGCAACAGCAAAATCGCTGCATGAAGCGATAATCTCCACGTGCAACAAAGTATCCCTGCCATCAACACGTGACAATAGCATCAGCACTAGTACTGGTTTGATGTGTGTCTTACTTCTTAACATGTTCCTCCTAACTGAGGCAACTCTTTTCTTTGCAAATGTCCTAACGACTGCCAGCTCTGATGATAAACTGACTTTATCTAAGCGTGTCAAAAATTGGGTGAACATCGTCGACACAAGCTCTACGCAATCTTCGAGTGCCAGTGCCAGTCCTCGCACATCAGCTGCACCACCTCCATCCACGAGTACCCTCGCTACAAGTACTACCGATGTCGAGTTCCGTGTATTCAATCTCGGCTCTCCACTGCCAAATGATCCCCAATACAACTACGAGTTCGAATCCCAACTACCAGAAAACTTCGACTTGCTACCTGATTGCAAAGATGGAGAAGCTAGCGGGCCAGTGAGACCTCTGGCTTTGGACGTCCCCGCTCTTCAAAATGTTATCGTTGAGTATCTTTCATGCTGAAATGGTTTTTACTCATGCAATGGTAGTCTCAGTGCGCTGCCACAATGGCTGAGGAGTATGAGGCCAATGATCCTGCCACCAGACTCACCAACATCAAGAGGAAAGTAGCCGAGTTGGAATATGTCTCGACCTCTGAGGTTGAGGGCAACGCCGTCGATGATAACTGTGACAATCTAGATGATGCCATCTGTGTTTTGGGGCACAAGAATGCCATGGCCAAGGTATGTGCTGACCACCTTTCTCTGTGTTCCTTCATCTTTTATTTTCTTTCAGTCGCATGTCATGGTTACAAAGGGCATGCCAAAGAAGATCAAGATACAAGCTTGCGACTCTATGTCCAGCTTATCAGCCACATCTACTAGCAAGAGATCTATCGTAGCAAGCGATTCGTTGAGTCAAGTGCAGACCATCCCTGCGCAAGTGCGTTTCAACAATTCGGATCTCCCCTCAGATCTGCATAAAGATCAGAAGTGGAAGAGGGAAGTTATTCCGACGCTAATCCTATGGGCCGGAAACCAAGAGGATGCATTCAACATTGCCAAGCAAGATATTTGTGGGGCTCTACAGGAGATCATGCCAGTCGTATACCCCATACTCAAGAACATGGCAGGTAGCATTCTTCCCAGCTCGCCCATGGTTTCTGTCGTAAGTCCATTTCATTCTGACTTCATCTGTAGCTGACCGTGTTCGCCATAGGTGTCTCAACACTTGTGTGATTGGAGGCACGGCTTTGCCTCCACGGCTGTTGCACAACTCGTAGCTTTCTTCCTCAATCCTCAAGACCCATCGCCTGCTGACACTGAAAAAGTATTACTCGATCATTTCACATTCTTATATGAAGACCTCGACACAACTGTTCCTGAGAAGGCCTTCCACTCCGTTTTTGTGCAACAGCTGCTGCTGAGCAGCCATTTGACCACAACCAAAGGATACGTTCAAGTCCCTGCTCTTGACACTTCATCTTTGGCGAAGCATGGTGTTGTTGGTGCTCTTGGACTTTGTGCTGCTGTGGTAACATTTATCAAGTCATTTTCATAGCTACAGTATTGATTAGTTTTTTAGCTCTCACGTGGCTTGAACCTCGTTAGATCTGGTGACGTCGAGCTCAAGTCCCCCATCAATGTCAAAGATGGTATTGCCAAAGTGGCAACGAGGTTTGTGTGGACCCCCATCAAATACAACATGACTTTGGGCAAGGATAGCAAGACTGTGTGCACATTTTCAGACCAGAATTGGGGAGCCCCAATGAGGAAGTTTACGGGGGCTGCCAAAAGAAGATCTATTGCTCAGCTTCAAGCCATTGTAGAGCTCGCCCTTGCTTCGCTTGCAATAGGGCAAGAACTCGACCCCGAGCTGTTGAGTGATGCAGGATCTGACAATGAGTATGCACTTATCTGTAGGTTTTCATTCCCTACTGCTTATACGATCCACTGAGTCCACAACAGGATCTCTAATACATCTTCCCAATTGCTATCGCTAGTTCGTCTATGTTTTTCAATCCCTCGATCTTACTGCTGCGTAATTTACTTCACCGCTACTTAGCATGTGCTTAGCAGATATTAATTGCACTTCGTTGCTGCTTATCTGCTTGACAGAACAGAACCAGCATTATTTCAAGTAAGAAACTAATAAGCTAAGCATGCGTTAAGTAAAAAATAAGCAGTGCTAAGTAAGTATCCAGCAGAAGGATCTACTTATCCAAGCAGACGGCTGCTTGGCAGTTGGTATGATAAGCAAATGTTAAGTAGCTGTCAAGTAAGGATAAGTAAACTCGTGATTTGCTGATGCAGTTCCACTCGACAGAAGAGGAATAGTGCGTGACGCCTACACCACCTATGGGATGATGAGGATGGGTTATTCTTGGTCCAGTCCCAGATATACATACTAATCTGCATTTCCCGTGATCACCTATATCACTTTCCAGTGGTATGGAGTACTTGCAGTGAAGAATTCGGGGAGCTGTGCCGCGACGTTGCATGTTTCTCTCCAGAGATGTCGAATTGGATTATCGGTGGTGAGTGATGCAGCGCGCATCGTGAAACCTGCAGTGAAACTAGGGTATCCGATGTAACTGGCATATACCCTTACTATAATATAAATATTCTCAAATATTCTCGGAAGCATTGAATAGCAGGACTGATACTAGATGGGAACAAACGATTTACAAAACAACCTCCTCCTGCACAAGACTGAATGCTAACGAGCTTTTCTAACTTGCTGGCCGCAGCTATCAGCTGGGCTGTAGTGGGGAACGTTAGCAATCAGAAACAATAATTGTTACGCTTTCTTCAAGCCCCTTACCTTTTTTGGCTCCTAGCGGTCACGTGCGTCACGTGCCTTGTCGCGTCGTTGGTACTCGTCATGGTCTTAGGAGTTCGGATGATTAAGGGAGAACTCGGATCACCTGCTGTCCAGGTATTTCCAATACCTGTCGAGACTCATCACTTGTGATCCGTCCGTGACGTTCACCGCTCTTCTGATCCGGTTGTGTAGATGCTTTGTTCTTGGGTCCGTCCGCTTTCTCTGACTCACTTATATTGCCTGTATGATACTATAAAGCTCCGGTGTCTGGCTCCTTGCTGCGCAGTTGATTGCGCAGCTGGTATAGCCTTCGTTTCCTTTACTACCCCCATCACTGACACCGGATGACTCTTATTTATTTCAAAGATTAGTTCGTTGACTACTGCAGATACGCGTCGCGACGCGTCTGTCGTGACTGGTAGGGTACTCATACTTAGGGGTATTTAAACCCACGTACTTTACCATGTATCCTCAGTTTTTCGATAGCTTGCAACTGAGCTAATTACTTTGCTTCGATCCTCGTCTTCTCTCCGCGCGAACAACCTTAGGGACTCGCCAGCAGACAAGACCTCTGTCGGATCTTCACAATAACTCAGCCATAGGGGTTATGACAAGTTTGGCCCGTAGACTCCCACCTCGCGCGCTTCGTGCCTATTCCATTTGAAGAAGTCACCACGCTCGGGCATAACAAAATCGAAAAACTCAATGCAGCTTTCGGGACTCGTCGACCTCTTTGCGAAAGTCTACTCGTCCCTGGTTACTGAACTTCAACAAACCAACTCTAAACTACTAAAGCAGGCTCGTCGGTCTCCCTACGCGTAAAGACTAACTCGCCTCGTATCCTGCCTCTCAACTCGACCCCAACAAGTCGATAACAAAATTGAGAAGCACCCCGCCTCCCTCAATCAAATTCACTGCTCTACAGGCAGCCATTAGGCTTTAATAGATCGCCTCCCTAGAGTCAGTGCTCGTTGATCCCTATGTGTAAATCGACTCGCGCACGCAAACCCTACGCTGACAGGTTTCTTTCGAGAAATAAATCCTCCCTCAGCCTTCGTTGTCACTATCTGTCAAAGTGTCAAACCCTCAGAAGTCGAGACCACCAGTTCCCCTGCGTATACCGCAAGGACTTGGTAGGAACCCGCCTTTACCGCCAATCCCGCTAGGAAGACTTGGGCCGTCTGCCACAGCAAGTAATCCTAGGTTATCTTATCTATCCCGTTTTAGGGAATTGGAAGTCACGCTTAGTTCAGAAGAAGAAGACGATCAGAAGTCCGAGACTTCTTTCGGATCAGTCCTCAAAGAAGAACAGGAAGCACGCAAATCACCCGTAATGTCCATGACGATCGGTCACGGAGAATCAGCCCCTGAGATGCCGACGAAGGTATACTCCAAAGAGGAGCTGAAGGAGAAGTTGGATGAATGGATGCATTCTTTGGCCGCTGACTGGCACAAGATAGCTGGTCAGGGACAGTCGAGTGATCCCTTCCCAACTGGTATGCCTACGGACTCGGCTCTACGAGCGTGGTACGCCAGAAGTTTCGGAAATGTAATTCCCCCAGAGGATCCCGTTGGTGGGTCCAGTAAGGGTAAGGCCCGAGCCGAAGATGGCGATGACTTGTATGATGTCCGCCCACCCAATGGAGGAAGGGAGTTTAATGTCAGGCGTCCCGGAGAATACGATGGAAGCCACAACGGGCTTCAAACCTGGGTTACACAAGTCGAGGGTTATCTCAACCTGAACAAACACGTCTATAACATGGAATCCCTCAAGATCTCTTTCGCCTTAACATATATGATGAAAGGAGCAGCCGTAACCTTCGCCGAAAATTACCAAAATGAAAACAAGCTACTCGACGGCACTATCTGGTATTCCGATACATTCCAGAGGTTCGTCGAACGCTTGAAAGCCACTTTCGAATCCGGCAATCAAACAGCGCTCGCTATCTTACGTCTCTCCGATATAACGCAAGGCAAAAGAGAACTGGAGGCTTATATTGCTGAGTTCACCGGACTTGTGAATAAAGCCCAGCTGAAAGAAGAGTCGCGTGAAGCAGGGATCTTCTTTGGGAAAGGACTCAACAAGGAATATCGCGATTGGGTTCTTAATTCAGGACGCACACCAGCCATGGTAATCGAGTGGATCCAGTGTGCGGGAGAAGCCAGAACCGCGATCGCCACCAAGCATATCCTAGAAGGGAAGGAGTCCAGGTACGAGCGGAAGTACATTCACTTCCGTGGAAATTCCCGAGATCCCGATGCGATGGACGTCGACAAAAGAAGGCGAAACGTACACTGATCAAATGATGACGTCACATGCTTCGAGTGTGGCAAAAAGGGCCACTATAAGCGTGATTGTCAATCCCAGAAGACCAAGGCCTCTCCCGGTGTTCGAATTGTTCTTTCCGACGATGGGAAGAAAGTTGCTTACATGGGAGATCGTCTGGCAATGGCCGACGAATTAAAGGCATACGGTTTAGATGGGAAGGATTTTTAACAGGGACCACGGCAACTCCTCATGTGGGTCCCGTTTCAGTGTTGTCCGCTATCTGTACTACCACCATAGATGATGAATCGAAAATGAGAGTTGGTTCACCTTTGGGAAGAGTATGGTTGCCGGACTACGGAGCAGGAGTAATGGTCTGCATCGACTCGGGTGCAGAGGTTTCGCTCATCTCGGAGTGAATCGTGCAAAAACTGAAAATCCCGACTTACCACGTCAAACAACGCTTCAAAACCACTTCGTTTACGGGAAAAGATGTTGAATGGGTTACCCGCAAGGTTACCATCAAAGTCATTATCAAGAACCACGTAATACGGATCAAATGTTATGTCGGTCCCCTCGTTGGAAAAGAACACATCCTCTTGGGAATGCCCTTTCTCTGATTTTATAAACCAAGGATGGATTGGGAGAACAACAAAATTTCCTGCTGGGATGATGGGTACGTACCAACTCGGGAAACTGATGTTTATATCCACAGTCAGGTCCCGTATTACGAAGGGTATGCGGTCAAGTTTAACGAGGATGGTTCTGTTCGAGAACCACCAGTAAGTTCAGTAAACAAGACTACCTTATCCACAGAACTCGAGGCTGCCTTATCCTCGACAAAGGAGGAAGTATTACTTCTGAAGGAGTATGAAGAATTCGCTCAAGTCTTTTCCAAGGAAGACATCCCGCTGCCTGTCCACCGACCTGGGTTGGATCACGAGATATGCCTCAAAGATGACTTCAAACCCAAGAAGGCGGCTGTATATCCTATGGCACCGGATGAACTCAAGGTACTAGACGAATTCTTAGAAGAAAACTTGAAGTGTAAGAAGATTCGACCATCGACATCGCCTCAAGCAGCGCTGGTGTTTTTCATTGCAAAGAAGGATGGGAAAAAGAGACTAATCCAAGATTACCGATATCTCAACTCTTTTACCATCCAGGATGCACACCCATTGCCGAATGCTCAGGCACTCTTCGACGAGTTGGTCGAATCCAAATACTACGCTAAGTTTGATATTCGTTGGGGGTTCACCAACCTCCAAGTCAAGGAAGGAGATGAATGGAAGGGAGCCTTTATCACCCCGAGAGGACTTTTCGAACCGACGGTAATGCTCTTCGGGCAATGTAACTCACCCCCTTCCTTTCAAAGGTATATGGACCAAACCTTTGAGAGTCAAAGAGGAAAACAAGTTGGCTATATGGACGACGTCGCTATTCGCGGAAAAACAAAGGAAGAACTCCGAAGCCATGTACGGGAGTTCCTGAAAATCTGCCAAAAAGAAGGTCTTCGCCTCAAAATTAGCAAATGCGTTTTTGAGGCCGAGGAAATAGAATTCTTAGGAATGATCATCGGGAAAGGTCACATGGAGACTTCGCCAACGAAGACAGATGCGATCGGAACCTGGGAAGCCCCTGACAATCTTACAGGACTTCGTCGCTTCCTTGGGTTCTGCAACTTCTACCGAAAGTTCATCCCCTCGTTTTCAAGCGTCGCTCGCCCACTCCACGACTTGACCAAAAAGGGAGTTTCCTATACTTGGACCGAAGAGTGTAACAATGCCTTCGAAAGACTAAAAACTTTGTTATGCTCGGCGCCGGTCCTTGCAATCCCGGACTTCTCGAAGCCCTTCGCACTATTTACCGATGCTTCCAAGCTCGGAACTGGAGCTGTACTCGCTCAGAAAGGAACGGATGACGAATGGCATCCATGCTCGTACCTCTCTCAATCCCTTGCAGGTGCTGAGCAGCGTTACCAAGTTTATGACTTGGAGATGCTGGCCGTCATCCGGGCTTTGAAAGTGTTTCGCCCCTATCTTCTTTCCCCCGTCGAACCCACCGTGGTCTTCACCGACCACAAAAATCTTGAATATTACCGAGAGCCTCAGCAGCTCACACCATGTCAGGCCCGTTGGGCCGCAACGGTCCAGTCTTACCCAATTTGTTTCTCTTGGCAAGCTGGACGCTTACAGGTCCCCGCGGATACCCTGTCCCGCAAAAACGAGGTCGCCGAACCTGCCCCAGTGGCCACGGTCCTTCCCCCGGACCTTTGGCTTTCCGAGGGGGTGGAAAACCCTCAAATTCGCCTCGTTTCGCCGGGTTTTTCCCTTACAAAACTTATAAAACAACAAAAAGACAACAAGTTAGTACGAATGGGCCGACTCCCAGCTCGCATGAAGCAGTCAAAATCTAAAACAAAACCCTACTCTCGCCCGACTGAGGAAACATCAAAGGAGAGAGGGGTCCCTGTAGCTCGCCCACCTGAGGAACCTACCAAAGGAGCCAGGGGCGTATTGGCCATTTCTGCCGAGATGTATCAAAAGATTAAAGAAACCGCTTCCAAAAAGGAGTCTGGCCCGGAAGCAACAGAAAACGTAACAACCGATGCTGACGGAACAAAACGCTTCGGAACTACCCGGTTGTACATCCCCCCCGAACACCGCCAACATTGTATGAGGACATATCATGACCACGAGTCCTCCGGCCACCCAGGACAAAAGGCCATGTCTGCGAAGATGAGAAAGGAGGTGTGGTGGGATGGCATGGGAAAGGACATCAAAGCCTATGTCGCCGGATGTCCGGCTTGTCAAGGAAGCAAGGTTGTTACACACCCTCCAAAACCCCCGGTAACGCCACACGAGACCCCAGGAACGGTTCTCCCGTTTCAACAGATCTCGATGGATTTCATTATGGACCTCCCCGTCTCGGGAGATGACAAATTCGACACTATCCTTACGGTCATTGATCAGGGGCTGTCCAAGGCTGCCCTGTTTGTTCCTTGTCACAAGACAATTGACTCCGTAGGATTGGCAAAACTGTTCCACCGCTTCATTTACGCCCGGTTTGGGTTACTGGAATCGGTGATCTCCGATCACGGACCACAGTTTGCTTCCTTGTTTACCAAGGAACTCTACAAGGCTATAGGAGTAAAACCAAAGCTGTCTACCGGTTACCACCCACAGACGAATGGAGAGAGCGAGCATGTCAACCAAGAGGTTGAAGGTTACTTGCGACTCTATTGTTCCGAGTTCCCCAACTCGTGGAGCAGTAAGTTACCTTCGGCCGAGTTCGCTCACAATTCCAGAATCCATTCGGTACACCAAATGACGCCATTCTCCTTACTCCTCGGATACAACCCATCACCCTACTCAGAGGTTAGGCTCACTCCGGTCCCCTCGGTAGAAGAAAGACTGGAAAGACTCGCCGCCAGCCAGGATGTCGCCATCCTGGCCCATAAAAAGGCACAGGAGTCAATGAAGGCCCGCTCAAAAGGGGTATATGTTGCGCCGAAGGTCGGAGACCGGGTTCTCCTGGATACTAACCACTTGCGCATCAAAAACCAGTGCGACAAGGTTGCGCCCCGACGACTCGGACCCTTCGAGGTGACTCAGGTTGTCTCGCCTGTAGCCTTCCAATTGGACCTTCCCCCGACCTGGAAGGTACATCTGGTGTTTCATGGCTCGCGGATCTTTCCGTTCATTGAAAACGAAATATATGGGACTGCGCCCGCAGCCCCCTTACTGGAAATGGTTGACGACGAGATCGAATGGGAGGTGGAGTCAATACTAAATCACAAAACTGATGGTCGTCGCGGTAAACGAAGGTACCTGGTCAAGTGGAAAGGGTTCCCCCATTCGTCAAACACGTGGGAACCCGAGGACAACTTAAAAGAACACGCAGAAGAAGTCCTCGACCAGTACAAGCTCGCTCGACACCTCAGAAACTAAATGGACTCCCCTCGCTCCATCAATACTGAGAACGACTATGCCGACCTCCCCCTTGCCACAGAATCCTTTTATGATGCCGACAACGACGGGCTCATTCCCCCCGTCAGTATCTATGCCCCAACCTCACCTCCAACGTCCCCCACCGGCTTTTATGTGTCTGGATTCTCGTCCCCGGTCTCCCAGTGTCGTCCAGTATCGCCCCCTGTCACCCGCCCTCTCAGGCCGCGTCCACTCCAGAACTTCACAGTCAGACGTGTCCCCGCCCCCAAGGCCAGAGTCCTCACAAAGGAGGACAGTAACCAACAGGGAAAGGGTAAGGAGTGGGTTGACAATGACACCGATCACGCAGGAACCACCAGCGGTAGCTCCCATGCTGCCGAATCTTCCCACCTACGCACCGCCTTCACTACATACTCAGACCGAAGTCATCGCGCGGCCCTCGACATCCTTGCCGCAGCTGCCACTGCCCGGATGGACCAGCAAGGATTACCAATCCCAGCGTCTGAATACCTGGACGTTGTTCAGGCACTTGACGTCTTCAACGACGGGGATGACATTAACAGGTGCACACCAGAACAAGTTATGTATTTTGGGATGCTGTCTAAAATCTACAGAGCATCAGACGTAATCAACGGGCTGGTGTCGAAGATCAGAACTCGGAAATTAGCAGGAACAGCCCCGCTCTCGGAGGTAATAATGATCGATATGCTTGAAAAGGCATCATCGGATCTTACCGAGGCAATCACCGGAGGGGCCTATCACCACTTACGACAACAACAAATCGGGGAATTCCTAGCCCCACCTGCTTCCCGACTTCTTGATCGTATAATCCCGAAAGAAGCGCAACCCGTTAAGGCCGAGGTAAAGGAAGGAAAGACGGATCAGGAGAAGGAGGTAATGTGGCGCGCGATGGAACTAGGGTTCATTGATTCCAGAGAGTTGTTTGAAGAGGTCAGTGCTCGTCTGGGAACCGGGACTCACAACTCCGCTTGGGAGGTGTTGTTACAGGACGCGTCTTGGGCTGGCATCCACAAAAACTACTTCAATGCCATCCACGCTGCCAACCCTCTCCCTGCAGCTCCCTTCGTCCCTGTCCCTGCGGATCAACTTCGATACTATCTCGGAGGGCAGTCCCCGGTACCCCCCGACCACCCGCTGTACCAGCACACCTGCTTCCAGTGTCGTTACCTGGGACATTGGTCGTGCCGCAACGGACGTGGCTCCTGCTTTACTCCGGCCCTCGAGGAGCCGTCATCTCCATCGCCAATAGAATGCGTTCCCGCGTCTATACTACTCGCAGACCCCTATCCACCCGTCCTCCTAACACGACTTCCGGGTCGTCCTCAAGGGTCTGAGGACCTTAGAGGGGGGGTAATGTTACGCTTTCTTCAAGCCCCTTACCTTTTTCGGCTCCTAGTGGTCACGTGTGTCACGTGCCTTGTTGCGTCGTTGGTACTCGTCGTGGTCTTAGGAGTTCGGATGATTAAGGGAGAACTCGGATCACCTGCTGTCCAGGTATTTCCAATACCTGTCGAGACTCATCACTTGTGATCCGTCCGTGACGTTCACCGCTCTTCTGATCCGGTTGTGTAGATGCTTTGTTCTTGGGTCCGTCCGCTTTCTCTGACTCACTTATATTGCCTGTATGATACTATAAAGCTCCGGTGTCTGGCTCCTTGCTGCGCAGTTGATTGCACAGCCAGTATAGCCTTCGTTTCCTTTACTACCCCCATCACTGACACCAGATGACTCTTATTTATTTCAAAGATTAGTTCGTTGACTACTGCAGATACGTGTCGCGACGCGTCTGTCGCGACTGGTAGGGTACTCGTACTTAGGGGTATTTAAACCCACGTACTTTACCATGTATCCTCAGTTTTTCGATAGCTTGCAACTGAGCTAATTACTTTGCTTCGATCCTTGTCTTCTCTCCGCGCGAACAACCTTAGGGACTCGCCAGCAGACAAGACCTCTGTCAGATCTTCGCAATAACTCAGCCATAGGGGTTATGACAAGTTCGGCCCATAGACTCCCACCTCGTGCGCTTCGTGCCTATTCCATTTGAAGAAGTCACCGCGCTCGGGCATAACAATAATGTTAATGAGCACCCCACTGGTACCTTCTCTATATCACAAATACAGCGTTGCGTGTTTGGCATTAGGTGGTCTCCTACTCCATCGTTATGTTTCCCCCACTCCTTCGACTTCGATATCGTGACAGACCAATCCTTGAGAGCCATCCAGCAAAACTTGTCGTTACAACGAAATACAAGCACTTTGTTCATTTCCTGCCTTTCCCACTTCGTGAGAACTTTTCGCTGCTTCTGACCGAACGCCGCCAGCCCACTGCCAACTGTGCTTCGCAGCAGGACGGAATACAGGTGCTTGGGTGTGCAAATATCGTCCATCTCCGAGTAGAAGTTCATGATACCGAGCGCATATATATTTGTCGCTGCCAATCCAGTGCCAGCCTCCCCCTCCCAGTTAATAGGGATACCTGTCACCCTAACAATGTCATCGGATAGAGGACACAAAATGTGGATATTGCTGGGACGCTAATACTCGGGGTAGCTAGCTGAGTAACCGACGCATGCAGGAATGACCACCAGCCTCATCAGAAAACCTACGTTGGTTAAGCTGAGAGGCTCATCGAGAGGTCCAAGCCCTGCTGCATCCTGATGGTCCATCTGGAAATCACTAGATAAATAGCATTCAGAACCAGAGGGGATCATACGCAAAGGATGAATATGGGATGAAACAGCCTTTCCCCTCCACAAAAACCAGCTGCAGGCATATCCTACTTCCAGAATTGCCTGGAAGAGCCTGAAGAATGCACGTTCCGGACCCCTCCCCATATGCCGCCACCATGCTCACTCCAAATATGCCCATCATGCAATGTGACTTGTCCTCCGCTCTCATGGTGATTCTTCGGGCAACCCACCTCATGCGTTGTGGTAAAGGTGGGCTCGTAAATCCAGGTTTGAAGTTAAGAAAATGATGGATGTCAATACCAGTTGCGGTCGAGATGGCTTTACGAAGCAAGTGGGACTGGAGAGAGTAGGTTCCACCACTGAGTTTTCTGACATCCGGGTCACTTATCTTGTCGTTCTGGAAGTCAGTAAGCAGATACCAGTCCTGTTATAGAACTTTAATCGTGACGGCGCAAGGAGCTCCTGCAAGGTCCGCTCTTGCGTGAACCAGTGATTGGTAGCGAGGTCGAGCAGTGACTGTGCTTGGCCCACATAAACAATGCAAACATGTGCATTGCGATACCATGTGAACATTGAACGGATCGATTCATCCAGTTCTGCAACTACTGGATTTGTCAATACTTCGTCCGCTTCCCATGTATGTGACAGGATGGCAAATTTTGTGATCTCCTCTACCCATTCACCCGATGGCAGAGTTGCACACCTCCCACCATGTATATTGATCCATCGTGGCCAGATTAGTTGGGTTTGAATGTTTTTGTTGCTCCATTGTGCTGATTTGCTGCACCACATTCTCGAGTCTCGTCAAGACGAGATGCTTCACTACTGCACTTCTTTCCAAGAGCTTCATATCCGGCAACTTTATGATGTGCAGGGGACAGTTAGCGAAGACAGTATAGCGAAACTTTGACTCGGCAACACTGTGCAGGCCATCCTCCCTAGAGCGATATCTTGGTGGATTCTTGTCGTGAACAGATGTTCACACCACTTACTCGAAAAGCAATGGTGTAGGACTCATTGGCTGATCGAGGGGATTGTCACTGGATCAAAGATTTCATCACGTCGAGATTAAGGGCGAGTGGTGAGGCACGTATGACAGAGACGATTGTTCGAGTTTTGCGTGATCCGATTTGTTGAAGTGCTGCAAGTATGCGATGGTGGGGTTCCTGCATCTATCAGACACCTATCCTTTGTTTTCAAAACCCTAAAACCCACTCACGGAGTAGGTTTGGTGAAGACCACTGTAGATGGGTCAAACGGTCTGCAGGAAACGATATCCCTCAGAAACCAGTATGACGTGTGGTGCTTTTCCCACTGACCTCCCCATACCACTAGGCATGATTTGCACGTGCGGATCCAAGGTGAAGGAGGAGACGTTTGAGTGCCGGTTTCCTTGGGGTTCCGGTGGTCGGGACAAACTGTGACAGGTTTTCGGTTGTTGATAACTCTTGAGGAAATTTAAATACTTGAATCCAGGATCTCCTCTATCTTGCGGAATGGATGTCAAGTCCAGTACAAAGAGAAGGTAATGAGGGTGTAGGGGAAGCCATGAACTGCTCTTATATCCCAAGTTGCCAGCTGGTTGCCTGGTGTAAAAACGAAGCTGTAAGTTATGGCATGTTAACAGCCCAAAAAGGCAACACAACGGGTGACCGCTTGGCGACACACGTCGTGTGGATTCAATACTTCACGTATTCACTGATGGCACTGATTACTCACAGTACTGATTATCAGGCCAGATTATCGACGTTTCAATGACATAAAAACCCTGGAAAACAAACCGCCTAAAGACCATGTACAACTGTGGAGAGGGGAATTGAAATGGAAGAGTGCATGGAAAGACGCAATGCGGCCTTCTGCTAGTACATAGCTGAGACGGATGGGGACGCCTTTCTGGCTTGTATTCAACCCAAACCCGTCCCGCCAGCAACACACATGTGTTCCTACAGCTCTCGTGTCTGAGTTTGAAATGAGATAGGGGTTCGGATGCAAGCTGTGTCCTTCTCTTGCAAGTGCGTCCCCCTCATACACTTCGTCCCATGCGACTCCTGTTCTTAGTGTATGTTTTGAAGGATGCTGTAGGTATCCTCAGTAGTGCAACAAGCTACTTATGTATTAGACCAACCTGTAGGTATCTACAGGACATCAGTAAGTATAATACTGGTAGTGAAAGTGAGCTTACCCTCAGTTGTGCAACAAGCTACTGAGGGAACAGTGAATAAACTACTGTAAAATGTGCGCTCTAAGGTGATTATGTAAGCACCCAAACATCGCACCAAAGTGAGCAGAACACAGGGGAGAATATATCTCCAACACACCCCCATAAGCTCCACTGTGTGAACAAGTAGAATAGCAGAAAACAGAACTCAAAAGAATGTGTACCAAATACTCCAATAAAACGAGTGTAATTTGTGTGTTGAGCTTCGAGTCCACAGCAATGCAAGTTGGATGGCCACAGGTTGAACCCACCCCTTTTAACTGTGATTTCAAAGTCAGATAAATGTGAATCAAATGCTCTCGTAGCTACTGGATTGCCATGACTGGCACGAGCGTAATACTAGGACTTGTATTTAGCATGATAGGCGTAACTTGATAGCACAAGCTGATAGATGTCTGATGAAGAAAACCAAGTTCACCCTGGGTTTGAATCCTGGACAACCCAGGTATGGCCTCCCAGATGGAGTATCCTAATACTGATAGTGACCTATGTACGTTGCGCCATCTCACACAGATAGTGTGTACATCCCATCCACTGTTCAACTCGGAGATCAAACCTGCACTGTCTGGATTTCGTCCAGCAATCATCTGCACATCACCCAGGCTGCATCCAGCGAGGAGGCTGCCAAACACCCTTGTGTGTATCAGTGGTGCGTATGTACATCTAATCTACTTTTCAACTTGGAGATTGAACCTGCATTATCTGACATTCATCCAGCGGTCATCCAGACATCATCCACAGTATATCCCGCAAGACAGCTGACAAACATCGGTGCGTACACCTGTTGAGCTTTGGCACCAGGATCTGTGTACCGTAGATTGGGTAAGCATCACTTATCATGATTACTACATCTCTGGGCCCACAACAACTTGACAGGCCCCTCCTGATCACAATATTATTGGCACCTACCTACACTTAAGTGTGTATACAATTACTGCTGATTGTCAATTACTTGTGCCTAATACATTCAGTCACAGCCATACTGCCTACCCCACAGTAACCATTGACATTCATTGTGGGACAGTAAGCAAGCTTATCTACTGTAGATCTGACTCTTAGGGTCATCAGCAGTCACTTGATCTTGAGTGTTCCAGGGGAAGTATTATTGATGGTTGAACACTCATTTCCTAGTGCTGAGACAGCAGAATGTAGGTCATCACAGTGTCCCCTGTATTTTTGTGCTGAATTCTTTTCAAAGGGTGGAGGCAAGTTGGAAAAAATGGATGGACATGCTTGGCATGCCTGGGACAACAAAGTCCACTCAAGAGACCATGCAAGGAGGCATGAAAAAACACAGACACATTTAAGCTCTGTTCAGTATCATTGTTCTAAGCACCAGGGAGCTTTTGATGCAGGGGGCTGTGTACCAGGTGATGGTGAAAAGTTCCCCAGTACCCATGATCAATCCATGCATGGTATTGGCCTTATTCTTGAGGAGATATCTGTCCCTAATGTGGAGGATGGCTTTGGGGAATACATTGGTGCAGACTTTGGTGAGGGGGGGGTTCAGTTTCAGGGGTCTCTTCTTGAGAAGAGCCATGCCCAAATTGCAGCAGCTCTTTCTAGCTTACTTGATGAGGATAAATTATCAGATGAAGAGGGACCAGGGGAGCAAGATGGGGAGACACTGGATAGTGAATCAGAGGTGAATGTGTTTATGGGGACTGGAAATGGTATGGGTTACTACTGCTAATGTCAAATTTGTGATTTTTGACCTGAATTTTAGAAGGGGATACTGGAATGAAATCTGATGGACAGATGACTACTTCTGAGGGAAATGAGTGGTTTCCATGGCCAAACAAATTGGTATGCAGCTATTAACAGAGAGGACTGACATTCACTAATAATACTCCAGTCTTGTACAATAGATATCTTGATGCACATCCCTTGCTCTGTCTTCTCACAGCATCAACTTGATCTCTTGATGTGGCTACTACACATCAATGGCATTCAAGATGTACCATCTGTTAGAACAATGAAGACTCTTGAAGATGGCCTTCAAAAAATCTGTGGTATTGAAACTTTGCCTTTCACTGGTGCTTTTGGGCACCAATATTATATGAATTCATTTTCAGACATTATCAGGCAGGTTGGTGGTTCATTGCCATAAATGACAAATACTGATTATGATAATATAGGAGATGGCTAACCCACATATTTGACCACAACTTCACTTCTACCCAGAAAATTCAGGGGGACAGTTGAATGAGGCATACCAGGCCAGAAGGTGGTTAAAAGAAATGGATCCAACACAGCTGACTCCTATGATTTGCCTTCATGGTCAAGATTTTTTCATATTTGAGCCAGCCCTTTTGTCAAATGGGCAGGTTTGCATGCCTATAAGGTGGTTTAAATGTGGAGGGCTTTTTTTTGCCAAGGCATGGTCTCTTCATGCTGTTGTTAATGACACAGGAAGTGGTTGGATAGTTGAGGGGCACACAGAGATTGAAATCTCAGAAAGAAACTTACTGGTATCATTCAAGAATTGGAATATCAGTCAATCAACATCTGTTCTCCCTCCTGCACACAATATCTTAGGTATGTTTCTTTTACTACTACATTTGTCCTACTCAAAACAACTAGGAATTGAAAATAGTTGTCAGGCTGGACTGTTGTTGGAACCATGGACACTCACAAACCCACATCAGGGAAATCATTGGTGTGTGCTTGCAAATGGAGCTTAGGTCTATGGTTTTCCAATCTGGCTTTACTGTGATGATACTTCAGGGAATGTATCAAAACGTTGGAACAAGCACCATTCATTCCTGTTCACACCAGCTGGCTTGCCACATGCTGCAGTGCATCAGGAATACAATGTTCACTTCCTATGCACATCTAATGTTGCACCACCCCTTGAAATGTTGGATGGTTTTGTAAATCAGCTTGAGTAAGTTTATGTTATTTTTGGTATTCACTCTGATTTATACATATTTTCTAGGGCTGCTCAAGAGACAGGTGTATGGGCATGGGATTGTGTACACAAGGAGCAAGTGTTAATGATTCCCTCTGTCTTAGCCCTGTTGGGGGACAATCCAATGCAAAGTGAGCTTGCCTGTCATGTAGGGTTGAGGGGAAAATACTTCTGTTGTGTTTGCAATGTCAAAGGCCATGACACTCAAGACTTGGACACAAATGCTAATGATGAAACACTGGAGCAGAGTGATGGAGGACAGAGTGATGGTCAGAGGTCAGTCAGGAGTGCAGGGGGGGAGTCAGTTAGTGGTAGAAAGAAGGGAAAAGGGAAAGAGACAATGAGTGGTATGGTTTCTTGAATTAAGCGAATTTCTGAAGGTATGGGCACATATGACTGTCTAGGCAACTACTTAAAATTTTAACCAAGATTGGTGAACCTTGCCAGTGAGAGCAGTCAATAATTGAGCTCAAATCAATGTTTACAATGGCATCTACCATAGGGAATCAAACCAAAATCAAGGAGAAGATGACATCAACTGGATTGAAAGACACATATCTTGAATACTTTATCAATGGGATGGCAGCATCATGTAAGAGGCAGCAGGGAAGCAGTTCAAAGCAGGAGGCACTGGATGTGTTCATCAAGGGACTTCCTGAGAATGTGTATAGCCCAGTGTGGCGCATCAAAGGTGAATGGCTTGACATGTGACACAAAGAAAAAAATCCTCACAACCCCATAGGACTTAATCCTCATGCAGACACTCCTGTGGAGGTGCTGCACACTGTTCTTTTAGGATTTGTCAAGTATTTCTGGAGAGATGTGGTGAACATCAGGGTTGGCAAGAACAAAATAAAGCATGAACTTCTTGAAGCTCACCTGTCTTCATTTGATACAACAGGGCTAGGGATACCACCCCTGTCTGGTCACACCCTTGTCCAGTATGCTGGATCATTGGTGGGCCATGACTTTCATGCAATAGCACAGGCTGCACCATTTGTTCTCCATGGACTTGTTCCACAAGAATGCTATGAGGCCTGGGTAGCATTATCAAAAATGATCCCCCTCATTTGGAAACCAGAAATTGAAGATGTTGATGCTCACTTGGTAAGTGAATAGAACTTCCCCTTTTGTTTAAGACTTATTTCATGTGCCAGACACAACTTGAAATTGCAATTCAAGAATTTCTTGCTCGCACTGCATGCTGGACACCTCACTGGTTCAACAAACCCAAATTTCATATATTGCTCCACCTTCCAGAGCATATCCATCCTTTTGGTCCTGCTGCCTTGTTTGCCACTGAAGGATTTGAGTCATTCAATGCAGTCATCCATGCCAAAAGTGTTCACTCAAACTGACAATCTCCATCACATGACATTGCAAAGGCATTTGCTCATGGAAACCGCATTCATCACATTCTCAGTGGTGCTCCATTACACATCCATGCAAATCACCCCAACCTTGGAGTTCAAATAAAGAAGCTGATTGAGAAGCCACCTCTGGATGCCCTGAATGCTGGAGATGCTGGAGTTTGGTGGCCTGCAGGCACAGCCCTGCTGACACTTGTTAGTAAACCCAATATTATCACAGATTATCTGGGTATGGATAGCTCCTCTCTGTCAAAGCCAGGATCTTGTGTAAAGGACAACCTGCCCTGGCATCCATACCATGAAACCAGGACTGGCCAACAATTCCCCACAGCTCTCTCTTCCCTTTCCCAGGAAATACTCCATGACAATAATTTTCATACATGCAGGTCTATGATCTTGATGAATGGGGACAGATGCATTCCAGGCCAATGGGTTCTCATTCACCAACAGAATGGTCAGCAACCTCTGGTTGCACAGGTGAAGGAGATTATTCAAAGGCAAGGGTCAACTGCAGAGATGACATCTTCCCCAGATGCCATTTTTCTTCAGTCAGGAAAAATACAGGGGTCCACCAGACCTTATCAGATGCCATTGGTGCAGTATGATGATACCAATATACTTCTCCCCATTGAGGTAAGTTTACTACATTTATCCATTCATGATACTTAGTTCAAGTAGCAGTTACTGTGCTCAGTCAACCTTCAGCATTGTTGTGATATCCACAATTGTGCTGCAGCTCACCAGGGAACATCCAATACCTCCCCCAGTATTGTTCACAAGGGAAACCCAAATGATTTTGTGCTAAACACTGCAAAAATGCATGATGCCAAGCACATTCTGCCCCTAGTTTGTGAATCCCTAACTCCACTCAGCACAGATCATGCAATTATGGAGGGTTGTGCTTGTGAGATAGACAATAAAAAATCTACACAATACCCAAACAATATCCCCCAACCTTGGGCAAGCTCATCAGGGCATTCTATTAGGCTGATTAAATAGTAGATGCTACCATTATGCTCCAAGTCTAATAGATGTGTTGTTCATATTACTGGTCATGTGTTCCTTAGTCAGCATATCACTGTGAGTTGCACTGTGATACACCTTTGCAAAACCAGTGCAGGGGCCTCATTCTTGGATGTGGTGTGCAAACCATCATGTCTTGTTATGCCTGTGTACAGCCTTTTGATGATCCTACCAGTCCATGTTGGAAACATGTGGATGAACATGTGGACACCTATCTCGGTTCCAATGTGCATAAAAACTCACTCAGCTGCCCTCCATGGTTCCCCCAGTCCATTGACTCACTCCACTCATTTCTACTACTGTACCCAAGACCCTCAATGTCTTTCAATTTTTCTAATATCAGGAACTCTCCATCTACTCAGTCTAGTAGTCATTCATTTCCTACTCCATCTGCCACCCCATTCACCCATACCCTGCCCACCACCCCACACTTCCCCCCTGCTCAAAACAATCCCAATACTGATCCCACCCTTCTGGATGAAGATGTCGTCCCAGCTCGCTTTATTGATGCCCTCGCCAATCAGTTTAGTTTTGGTGATTCCGAGCAGGACCTACGGCATAACCTCCATGGCTTTGCAAAGGCAGGTAACTCTTTGTGACAGAATCATAATACTAATACATTGGCAGATGGGGCATGGCCTCCAGAAAGCAGATATTGCTACACATTCATACTTACTTGCAGCCATTTTCAGCTTAATCAAGGAAAACCAGGCAATGACCAATGTGCACTGCAACACACAACAACTTCTCGCAGACCTGCAAATTTGACTCGAAAACACATTTACACTATCACACGAACAGAAGGTTAGTTTATTTAGCACACAAATTCAGCCATTCATCTGTTTCTTTCTTGTAGGCTAATGTCTGTATTGTTGCTGGAGACATAATTTTTGAGGCTAGCTGGATCACATTTATGACAATCCACTTTGACGTTGAGGTTCACAACCATATATACTGATTCTAAGTCACTCTAATTCCACCAGTCAAAGGTCCAGCAATCCCAAAAAGAATTACAGTTCACAAATATCTATGGTAACCCAGCACAAGAGAAAATCCTAATGGCATATATCAAGTGGCAATGCTCAAGCATTCGTAATTCATTCCAAGAGCTGGTATGTCTCATTTTCTGTTTCCAACTCCATCCTGATTGATTCATTTGTCATAGCTGTGAGATAGTGTCATTGGAGATGGAACATGCACACTCTCTGATTTTGTGTTTGAAAGTGTGCAGCGGTACAAAATTGGTGGCCCCACTTCAGGCCTCACACCAGCATGCACCGCTCGACTTGCTATACTTGTAAGTGGTACATACCAATTACAATTTTTGTATTAATTTTGTGTGTTAGTGCCGTTTTGCTTATGAAAATCCTGAGCTCCTTGACCATGAGGAAGATGTTGAGGACGATTCACCACCAATGGAAGATGACTCAGGCTCATGGCACCACTCTGCCCAAGAGCCTCAAAGGAAAAAGTGAAAGCATGGTGGCTGTGTCCCCAGGGGAGAGGATTTCTGGTTGCAAGTGGAAAAATGGTTTGATGCATGCAGAAAGCAATGGGGTGATTCATGGACCACACCAAACTGGAACAGGTGAGAATATGAGCCATCATACACACAGCAGTCATGCTAACACCTGCCTATGCTCTAGCTACATCTCAGAAACAATTGCCAAGGATGAAGATCGCTACAAGGTCCATGTCATTCACAACCCATTCATGGAAGATGTGCACACAGATGACAGGTTTTTCACTGGGCCCATCACTTCAGCTGGTCTTGGGGCTGCTGAGGATCCCCTTCAAGAAATGGTTTGATGGTTTACATCCATACTGTACCCCATTCAATCTCCTGTCGTCCATAGCACAACACTCCATACATTTTAGTACCATATGATTAAAGGACGTTGTCTACATTGAGCATTACACCCACTTTCATTATACATCACCCAATATTTGAGCATCCAACTCCACATATGTGATCACAGCTGTTGGAGAGTGCATCCTTGATCTCCTCCCCAGCATGTACTCTGCTTGGCATGATGTCCAGTTGAGAGTTGTCACTGTTTGTCAGCTTGTTGTGTGACACATGGTCCTGGTACCATAATGCATTCATATGTGATCTGTAGCAGCAGCCAAATGAGTGAATAGACAACGAATTCATGCATTACAACCTGAGGCAGTGGCATAATAATCTGTGGGCCAACTATTCTTCAACCTACAGCTCAGCTACATTGAAACATATTATTTGCCAAGCTCACCCATCCAACATCACAGAGCAAACCTTGTATTCTACTTCAACCAGCAACAACAACCAGCAACAACCAAAATTTGGTGAGCAGAGTCCATTGTAACCACCAGACAGAATTCCCTTTTTAACTGCATTCTCAATTATAGAATACACTAATTGCATCTGCCTACGGTTAACCAGGAGCCAACAGTTTTGCATGCTGGTGTCCGTAGTGTGAGGTGTGTCGCAAATTTCTTGGGCACGTGATAAGAACCTTATAATACATGTTAAGGGTGGCTGTTCACACTTCCGTTATAAGCCATGCCAATGCCACCCATGTGTCATTGAAAGATTGCCAAAAATGGGTATTTGTACATAATATTTTACACATTTGCACTATATCTTAGATAAAATATCACATATTTGCTATAATCTAGCCAAACCTGACCATTATAATGGCAAGTGGTCCATTACATGCTGCTTACAATGGGGGCACGTGACAATGGACCAAATAAATTTGCGACACAGTTGTATGGTGTGCATTTCCATTCGTGCGAGCTTCGCTGACGCTTCGTAGATCTACTTTGATCCTGCCGCATCGACGTCGAGCCCTGTATGGTATACGGATATGTGCGATTAGGTCCGGAGGGGGTTCGGGTGGTGCAGGTAAGTGGTTCGGCCGTTCTACCTCTCGTTTTCGAACGTTCTGACTTCAGATGTCAGCCAGCAGCTTCTTTGTTGCTCCGTTCGAGCAGACGGCATTGCTGCTTGTTGTGCCGTCCTTCCCGCTACTGTAACACTCGTCATCGGCTTCCTGTGGCCGAAAAACTACATTTGGTGAGCTATCTCGTATCTCGGCCGTTCGAACGCTGATCGCTCTTATCTTCAGCTTCGTCAACGCTCTCCCACCATCTTGACTATCCTCCCAGTGGGAGGTACCCCTGCCGTGCTCACCTAGACCCCCGGTCTCATCAATTGAGACATTCCATGTGCACTGACCTTTGCAGGTCTCTTGTCGCACTGCAGGCACGTGATCTCATTCGGGGTGGGGTCGCTCAGCCTCTTGCAGATCTTTGAGGCATTTTGGCTTGTTAGTGAGCGCTGCCTGATCCGAAAGGGTCGTTTGGGCTTCGTGAGGATGCGGTATGGTAATTTCTCCATTGCTGACTGTTTGTGCTCGCGCTAACTTCCTTTCTGTGTTCGAAGTACCAAAGACTTGGTCAGATTGTCCAATGAATGGGTTTGGAGCTGTGACATGGATGCATGGAGGGTCAGGTATGTCGGCGATCAGACTGCTGCACGTTCGGATGTGCTGATCATGATTGACAGGCATCTGTGAAGTAGTTTTGATGGCACGAGTGTTCTCGAGATTAGTAGAATTGATTGCGAGATCGAAAGTCTCGCTGCCGGATTTGAGTAGATGTAAATCCCTTGTCACGTTGGCAACGACGAGTTGACTGCGCGTGCCTGTAGCGCTAGTCTCATCTGTACAGCCACTTGACATCTTAGGGTTTGCATCTCCAAGTTCATCCATTGAGCCACTGCCTGCTTCGCATGGCACTCCCTCCAGCTCCAGCTCCGAGTGCCCATTTAGGGCATGTTCGACCTCTGCTGTAGGTATGTCGATGCTTGACGCTTCGACTTGTCTGCACTGACTAGGCGTGACTTCTACAGTCTCTAGTGACAGCTCTGCGCTGTCCTTTTTGTTGTCATGAGTAGCTGACTGGCCGAGAAGGCTGCCACTGGTTCACTGAGAGGTTGCTTCAGCCTCGTGTAGTATGGGTGAGTGGCAATTTTGCAAGTCATCACTTTGCGCGTCCTCCTCAGTTGTTTTCCAGCTTTCTGGTCTCGTAACTGAGCCATAGCGCTTCTCAAGGTAGGTGAACTTCTCGAGGGGTGCTTTTAGATGGAGTATGAATGAGAATATGTAGTCCGAAATTCCGAAGATCAATAGAAGATTGACCTTCGAGCTCTGCTTGTGCCAGAACTCATCTGAGGTTTGCCATGCTGCGACCTCGTCTCGTTCCTCATTGGTCTGAGGTGTCCAGCCCTCACCTTGACCTTTCAGCTGTGCTGGATGTATAGGTCGTGTTTCAGACCCGAGTAGGAACCCCATCAAGCCTTCATCTGCAATGGCATTTAGGACCCAACTGCCATAAGCTGTCCAGTTATGTCCATCGTCTGCGAGCTCTGGTAGGTCGTCCATGCTTTATCCAATAGCCTTGAGGGTATAGAGTGTTCTGGAAACTTTGTAGCAGAGTCAAGTAGTTGTTTTCGGACTTTGCACACTGAGTGGGCCTACAATAAAATTTTCCGTGCTAGGTGGGGCTCATAACCTTTTGAAGGATGCTGTAGGTATCCTCAGTAGTGCAACAAGCTACTTATGTATTAGACCAACCTGTAGGTATCTACAGGACATCAGTAAGTATAATACTGGTAGTGAAAGTGAGCTTACCCTCAGTAGTGCAACAAGCTACTGAGGGAACAGTGAATAAACTACTGTAAAATGTGCGCTCTAAGGTGATTATGTAAGCACCCAAACATCGCACCAAAGTGAGCAGAACACAGGGGAGAATATATCTCTAACAGTATGTACCAGGCACAAGGGTAGTGAAGGATGCAGGGTACAGTGGAACGAAACCCTTTGTTGCTTTTGCTCGCTGAGAAGGTGTCCTGCGGAGTGCAAGCTTACACAAGCAGACACACCTTGGACTTGTGTCGTCAAACTTCATTTTATTACAGACGAACGTGGCTCACCCATCAAACCCAACAGCATTAGTCACTGATTCATGGATTGCGAGCGTTATGCACAATGTGCCCTGCATCCTTCGCTACCCTTGTGGCTGCCTCTCCCACGATACGATGCGATACTATAGACACCAGAAGCAGTAGCATACAGTCGCTTTCAGGCGGTGGCGGCGAAATAGGTTGGATTTGAGTATCACCTCGTAAGGTCGTGGCAGGTGGAAACTTTTTTTCAACCTCTGCAGTGTCAACGTGGTGATGGTGATTAGCATGATTTAGCGCTCTGTGTGTGGAATCAAACGCTTTGTACATAAAATTCGTTAAGTTCCTTCGACTTCGCTCCGCTTCTGCAGTTTTCTTGCTGCCATAGTTTTCTAGAATTCCAGCCGGGACCGGACTCCTAGCAATGCCCTTGGAGTCGAACGTGAGCGATTCTCTTCATTCGAATTTTTAGTCTGCCTATGGAGGCGGGGCCTTTGGGTTGTCTCAGCTGGCGCATAAATAACCACCTTGGAATTCGCATTGCGGGCCATTATAAACAAGCTACATAAACTCTCTAAACTATATTATAAAGTATGTGCCAGTGTCCAACTCCGAAGTGCAGTTAATGTGGTAGTAATTCTGAACCAGCAGGATATCTACTCAAAGAAGAAATTCAATTATACGCCTGCCTTAAGGAGCACGTGTCAATGTTCCATCAATCACGGGGAGAAAGGATAGCAGGGTTTATTTCAGTGGCCGCAGGCCCACCGGGTACTGCACCAGGGAACCACCTTGCCAAGTTCGCCGCACGCCGCTCATTGGTTGGTGGCTCCAGGGGAATCGTTGCATCGGCATCATAGTACGCGATAGCGAATGCAATTCTAGTGTTTTCTGTCGTGTTGGATGCTGCAGCATGGTATGTCCAGCACGAGTGGCTATAACATCTGTGCTAAGCCTGATTTCCAACAGCTGAGAATGAGACACTTACAATGTTGCATCTCCTGCATTCATATGTTGCGCGGGGGCCACAGACAGGTTTTCTTTCTCTACCAAATTTCTGATATATTCATCGCTCTCATCGGAAATCGGCAGATGTTCAGCATCTTTATTGAGATGTGAACCCGACACGAACGACATCGGACCCATGTCTATCGGGCAATCGAGAAGCGGAACCCAAAGGGTTATGCACTTTTCCGTGTCAAGGGGCCTGTCGTAACGGGTACAGCTCAATGCATGTTCGGGGCCAGAAGTTAGAAAGAGGTCACTGACCAGTAGTGCCCGTCCTGGTGCCATGGTGTCGGTTTGCCCTTACCAAGACCCTCCTTGAAGAAGGTGAGGTCGTGGTAAACCCGCACGTCACGGCATCCCAAGAACTTCGCAGCGACTCCTTATTTTTCAAGGTGAGCGTGAGATTGGCGGCCAATGGTTACGAACGTACCTGCGTAACGCTTGGACAAGACATGTGCTCGCACGACGTCGTTAATTTCCCATAGGTTTTGGGTGATGCGGAACGCCTTCTGGAAGTCCTCCTCTTCGGCTTTGAGAGCTTCATGCGCTCGCAAAACAGCAGTGCGCAATTCAGCAATCTCCGATCTCGGGAATGACATTCCTTAGTAGGATGTGACCCTAGAAGATTTCGGTCAGCAAAGACAGCCCCGCTCAGCGCAAGTACGGGACAGACGTTGTTCTGGTATTCATTAATCTGAGACTGGGAGAGATCGTAGTCCTCAGCGAGTGCAACACGAGTGTGGAAGACCATTATGGATATTCAGAAGGTTGTAGGCTTTGTGACTGGAAAGACTGGGTGGTATTTGGTTTCTGAATCTCGTCGACCATCTTTCCAGCTTTTTAAATCTTCAGAGGGGTGCAGTCGGGCTATGTCGCTCACTACACCCTTGCACCCGAGTCACAGCAAACCAGTGGGTAACAAAGACTAAGTTCACGGTACGGAAACCTCAGTGGTGACGGTTTCACCATTGAATATTGACCGGACATACCATGTGTCATGAATGATCGGATACTGTTAGTGCGGTCTTCCCGCAAGTGCAGGGCGATGCGTAAATTGAGCCGGATCATCCCCATCATTTTGCAGGCTGTTCGAAGCCTTCATCACATTTCAAAATAGGTAAGCTCAGGGAAGCAACCGAGACTGTACTAGATCCTGATTGGTCCACATGTATGTTCACCGCCACAGGTACTGCATTCTCCGATACCACCCCTTTCCGTTCAACTTGAAACAGGAGCCCAGAGGGCCAACCGAGTGTACAGGTGTTATGTAATATTATAAAGAACTAACCATACACCGAGCATTTAGGATACACTAGACGAGTACCGACTGTAGAAATCGGGAGACGAGATCAGTGTTGTGATGCAAGCTCCCTTGCAACCAAAGGTTTATTCGAACCTCTCGGAATGTTGTTTAGAATTTCCCAACCCCATGTTCCCAGTGGCCAGGTATTGGGTAACGGCTAAGAGTGTGCATCCCATGAGGATAACTCCGCCGGAGTACAATCCAACATCATCGAGTCCGCCAGACTTGGTGCGTATCACATCCCCAAGTGGCGACCCTCCGGTCGCACCGGAAGCCGAAAAAAACACAGCCAGCATAGCATAGAAAGTCTCCAATGAGACAGTATACTCACCATACACGTGATCGCCATGTCAATCATGACCAGGGCGATGATAAGAATGATGTCACTGTGACATGGGGAAGCCAAACTCGTACCTTCTACATGCATTCGCTCTCCCTGCCAAGCCGTCCCAGTGCACTTGAGGTCAAGCCAACAAATGGCCTCGTGGCGTACCCACACATTGCTGCACAACGACCAAGGAGGCCATAATAGAAGTCACATACGGCCAGGCGGAAGACCCGACTGCTCATACTAAGGTTAGGGTGCTGAGTGCCCAAAATCTGTCGGCAAGGAACAAGTTATGGAAATAAAATAAAACGTGAAATCTGCGGAAAATCCAGCTACCTATCCAGACCAATAGTGATTCTAGTACGTAGGAGGTACGACTAGCAATAGAATTTGTCGCAAATTTATTTGGTCCATTGTCACGTGCCCCCATTGTAAGCAGCATGTAATGGACCACTTGCCATTATAATGGTCAGGTTTGGCTAGATTATAGCAAATATGTGATATTTTATCTAAGATATAGTGCAAATGTGTAAAATATTATGTACAAATACCCATTTTTGGCAATCTTTCAATGACACATGGGTGGCATTGGCATGGCTTATAACGGAAGTGTGAACAGCCACCCTTAACATGTATTATAAGGTTCTTATCACGTGCCCAAGAAATTTGCGACATTTTGTCTTTGCGCGAGTGGCTGTGCTGCGACGTGCTCCGTCTTTTCTCTCCTCCACCGTCGTCAGCACTCTGCCCACAGCGATGGTTTCCTTACAAATGCAGAGGTGTTAAAGGCTTAGCAATTGAACAGGCCTTCCTTGATGTTGGAAGAAGGGAGATGTGGGCAGAGGGACTATCTGATGCATAATACAGTAGCATTTTGATAAAATGAAGGACATGAACCAAGTTGGTGATGATGACAGAAAAGGTGATAATAAGTACTATGGGCATGAATGCTCCATTTGAAGCTGACTTTCCCAAACAGTTACCAGGTAGCTAGTGGAAGCACAGTACCTCTGATACTTGATCCAATTGCAAGGATGATGAAAGCTTGCAACCATTTCTTCAAAACCAATGGAATGTCAAATTGGAGAGAAGAGTACCACATACACCAGTGGGACACAATTGCAGAGTGCTGCTGAAGAGCATGCCAGCAAGGAACTGAATGATCAAGGTAGCACATTGTCAACTGCTGTCTCAGACAACAAGCTCTGGCCCCAGTTGCTACTCCCTGACCATGATGACACTGAATGGCTTGTGATGAAGTCTTGTACTTGGTAACAAGAAACTGTGTCATCAATGTGAGAATGGTGACATTTAAAGCCTTGCTGGCACAACAACACAGAATTAAGGCCCTGTTTAGAATGCCAGTTGAAAAATTTTGAAAGAAAAGATACAGAAAATTTCTCTCATGGTGTCATGTGACATAGGTTGTGGGAAGGTCTCATGTGTCATATGTTTATGTGAGCATATCAATCTATGTGCTAACCATGCAATGCTGTCCTTACAGATACCAACACTAATGCTCAACACAAGGTTGCATGCTGATGTCATCTTCTGGCCCTACTTTCATGTCTTATTGCCCATGCCTGCTACTACTACCAGCTTTTATTTTTTTTCTGCTTCTACACCAATCCCTTATCACACCTCCATCCTCACCAGTGAAGCCTGGGTTTATGAACTGCTAGATGGCCATCCACAGCACATCAAGAACAACCTCAGCATTCAAAAAGAGCAATTTGAAGCCCTCGTATCCATTCTATGTGACTGTGGTTTTTCTAGAAGCTGCCATGGTATCTCTGTCAAGGAACAACTTGCTATCTTTCTCTACTTCTGCATCACTAGACTTTCCTCTCACCATGTCAGTGAAAGGTTTCAACATACACCAGAAACCATAGCCAAGTGAGTCATATTATTCTTGATCTGAAATAATGGAGCTGTATGGTTTTCAGATACTTCAAACTTGTCCTCATTGAGTTTTCATCCAATCCTTTCTACTCCTCACATCAGTAGACCACTTTGTGAGCTGGTAGTCCTAGGGAATCTGTCCAGTGCTGGACAGCTCTGGACAGCTCTGGCCAGCAAAAGTGATTTACTGATGCACAAGTCAAATTCCCCAATTTGATGACCCCCCCCATCTGAAACTATCACTTGCAATCCATGCTTTATTTTTTTTCATGGCTGCATCAGTGCTGTTGATGGCATGCATATCTGGGCATATGTGCCCCTAGAAGAACAGGTGACTTGGTGGAACTGCAAGGGGTATCTATCTCAAAACTGCCTCTTCATATGCAACTTTGACTTGTGCTTTACATATGCACTCTGTGGCTGGGATGGCTTGGTCACTGTGTTATTCCCAAGCCAAATGACACAAGGGGAGACTATGGGCTGAACTTGCCATAACCCCTATGGCTCAGTTATTGTGAAAGTCTGACAGAGGTTTCTTCCACTGGCAAGTTCTTCTGAGATTGCAATAGAGAAGGAAAAAGGACGAAAGCAAAGTGATTATCTGAGTTGCAAGCTATCAAAAAACTGAGGATACAAGGTATGGTACAGCTGTATAAATACCTCAGGACAAGAGTACTGTACCAGTCCCACCATCCAGGTGGTAAGTATCTGCAGTAGTAAACAATGAAATAGAAACAAGACAGGAAGAGTCATATGGTGTCATAGATGGGGGTAAACAGGGAAATGAAGGCTATACTGGCTGTGCAATCAATGCATAGCAAGGGGCCTGACACCAGAGCAAGCAACAAACAATTGGAGCAATAAACATGAGTCAGAGACAAAGTATGAAATTGACCATTCATCAGAGATGGGGGTGGATCACTGGATCACCTTACAGGTGCACAGCATCAGAGGGTATTGGAAATACTACATCCACTGGGGATCTGAGGGTTCCCTTGAGCATGAACATGCCCAACACAATGATGGTTACCAGAGACATGACAAGGCACATGATGCACGTGACCATGAGGAGTTGAAAAAGGAAAGACCCCTGATGCAGGCATAACATGCTGATGCTGCTCTCTGGCATGATGCATATACAAATGACTTGCGCATTCCTCTAGGCAAGTATCTGCTGGCTAATGCTGGATTTGGTAGCTGCAATACATTGCTCATACCATACCAGGGCATCTGTTACCACTTGAAGGAGTGGCATCAGTTGAGACTGAAGTAAGGGCTTGATACCATTACTTTGCTTTCAGTTGCTGATGACTTGTCCCCTCCACTCATCTAGACCATCAAATCCTCAAGAACTGTTTAACCTCTGCCATGCTGCTCTTTGGAACATAGTTGAACAGATATTTGGAGTTCTGAAACATCAATGGTGTATACTTCAGCTCACACCAGAATTCAGTCTTGAAATACAAGCAAGAATTCCAATGGTACTCTGTGCCTTGCATAACTTCAGTGTAATGTTTGACCCTGACATATTCCCCCTCAGTGAAGACATTGATTTCCAGAAAGATGACTATGACAGTCTTCTTCCTGAACTTGGAGGTGAGGTGCCAAGTACTGCAGAGAGGCAGCATGCAGAACAGTGTCATGAGGAGATCGCTCAGTCGATGTGGGAAGATTATCTGGATGAGCATCACCACTGTGGAATACCTCCACCCACATAAACTGATAGTACTATGTGGCATTCATGTATTGTTCATTTATTTTCATCAGTCACATCCAATTGTATCATGTTCAAATTGCATCATATTGTCCAAAGAAACTGCAGTAAAAGATGATACATGCTACATTGTATACAGACTTTGTGACAAACTACTCAAATGACATTACCTGACTTGTGAACTTGTAACAACTTCCACTGGATCCACCCAATGTGATGTTCTCCTCAATTTTGTTGAAGATAATAATTTGGTTCACATTGCCAGGAGCAGCAAGGTAGTTGAGTATCTCAAAGTGATCCAGCTGAGGCATATCAAGGGCATTAATAATAAGCATTGCCATCTCCATACTTTCTTCAGCAGCTGTCTTTACTGGTGCAGAGGGCATGGGGCTCATAGCAAGGCCACTGAGACTTTGCACCATTTGCTGCAATGCATCTTGGCCTTCCATCTGCATCTTTGCCTGTTCACTGAGCAGGCAAGACTGTGTCTGCTTGGACACTGACCCAGCATCAGAGCCTGTACTTTCCACCATCTTGTGTTTTCCACAACTGACACTGGTCAGTGCTGAGGAGCTACTGGAGACTGTGGAAGGTGCAAGGAACATGGAGGGGAGTGAGGGGGCAGGGGAACTTGATGCTGGTGTGTTGGGAGTTTGAGGAATGACAAAGGGAGAAAGTGAAGTTGATGCCACCTGGTTGGAAGTCAACTGGGTGCTGGGGGTGGGTGTATCTGTTTTTTTCTTGGATTTTCCTCTTGGAGGACAGACAACATATTTGCCCTTCTCTGTTCCAGGTGAGAGCTGGTCCATGAGATGGAGGTGAGGCCACCTGGTGTGAGTCAAAGTGTGGTTCAGTGGTGAAAACCAACCAAAACCAACACAAAAGACAAAAAGAGCAAGTGGTGGTGTGCCTATATGGTACCTAGATGGTAGAACCTGTTCTTTGGGAGGGTTTTTGCAAGCTATGACACTCAAAGACAAGTGCTGGGGGATGGGGGTGCTCCTGACAAAGAGGGAGCAAGAATGTGATAGAAAGTGATAGGGTAGACTGCTGTCAGCCTACAGAAGGATGGATGACAACTTAATTCAATGCTCTGGGCTGCACTGAGCTCAGGGAGGGCTTGGAGCAAAGTATATTGATGATAGACAAGGATAAGTGAAGTAGATGATAGTTAGACCCTTAATAAAGTCTCAACTATTGAAGCTGCTGAATGAATTACTGAGTGATGATAAAATGCAAGCAAGAGGGGCTCTCTCTGATGTCTTCTTTTTTTTTTTTGCTATCTAAGTACAGTGATTTATATACAGTACAGGGGTGTTGCCCTTGGAAAACAAGGTGCAAACACTTGGTAAGTGATTGGTAGCTGATGAGTAAGGAATGTAAGTGATGGGTAATTGTCTTGGAAAGCATTGGTAAGCATTGGTAAGGATTAGCAAGCCAAAAAGGTGAAGGATCAGTAAGCAAAGTCAAAAGATTGGTAAGTATTAGCAATAGGTGAGTCAAAGACAGTCAAAACATCAAAGTATGAGTCAAGTAATGTCAGGAACTAGGAAAGTGCACTGGAATCACATTAGGGGGAGGCTGTGCATGTCACATCTTGAAGAGATCACTTCTAGGCCAAGGTGGGATGACAGAGAGGCAGCACTGATCTGATGCTGATATAGTACATCCAAAAGTGGACAGGGTGAGTCAGATGTCAACAGGGGTCAAGCTTTGGGGGTCTGTGGGGTGACAGGAGCATAGGGGATCACAACTTTCCCCCCCAAACCATCCTCTCAGTGAAGCAAATAAAAACTTCATGATTGAGGCTCTGTTGGAAGAGAGGATGAAGGGGGAGTGTCTTCTGCTGTTTCTTGCAACAAGGAGGCAAGATGTGCATCATACTTGTCATGGATGCAATCAAGGAGAGTGGAGAACAGTAGATTATACTGTAGCTGTTGCAATCTTGGAAGAATGACAGACAAGACTGGTACAAAGACATTGCAGGGAGCAGGGAGGAAGGATCCATATGCTTCTTGGACTGGAGAGACTGAAATGACCACATAAGACCTTTCCAAGTGAATGACAGACCTGAGGCAACCAAAGAATGTCCTCCTGGAGGTCATACTGACAAAAAGAACATACTGTCCAAGCTGGATGGGCTGAGAGGGTGCTGACAAGGGTGGGATGTACCAGGATGCTTCAGGACAGAAGCTGGTAGGAACTCCTGGTAGATATATGTAGCCATGGTCCCTAGCAAAGGGGACAAGCAAAATGATTGACATGGAGGTGGCCATATCAGAAGAATTAGCAAAATGAGCATCTTTTGGAGGGAGTGCTGTAGAAACATGTGGAGTGCACAAATCCTTTCCAATTTTGGAAGGTAGAATTGCATGGCTGAGCACTACAAGCAAGTGTGGGAATGGTCTCAGTATCTGCAGAGACAGCAGAGATATGTTGAAAACTGGAATGCTGTACATGGGTGCTTAAGAATTTTAACCAGCACTTAACTTGCTCCCTTTCTTTTTCTTTGGCACTGATGACTTGTTCTTGTGTGAGGGATGACTGCCAACATTTCTGGCTGTCCTTCTTCACATGAGGGCTATGGTCTTCATCTCCATTCATCAGCTGTGTCCATGTCCACCTCACCAAACACCTTTGGTGTGTGACACTGGTGTTCTTGAACTTCTCTACTTTGCAATTAGCCTACAATTATGGTAAGCATGTGTGATCACAGGTAGATAAGAGCAATCAATACCTGCACCTGTGCAAGCCACTGAGGATCATTGTCATCTGTAATTCCACAACCATGCTTGTCCAACCAAGTCCAACCTGATGCACTCCTGAGATCATTCACAAGAGCATACATCCTTTTGAGCTACAAAGACATCAGACAGCAAGATAATAATAAGATGCTACTCACATCCCCATGGTACTTGCTTTTGCATGCTTATGTATGCTTTGGTGCACCTTTGTACACTGGAAACTTGGCTCTCAAATGAGCTGCTGCTGCCTCAAAAACTGTGTCCTTGAACCCTCCATCACCAGCATGATGCAAAGACTCAAATAAGAATTCAAGGAGAGCAATCTCCTCCTCCATGTTCTGGAGACAGCTTTGTGCATGGTAGGTCTTTTACCAGCATTCTGCAGAATGGTAGGATCCACTGGGCCACTTGAGTGAAGAGAATTGCCTAGATCCATTACTGGATGAATCAGACATGTCAGGTGGCTCACTGCATAGGACTCCCAGGGGAGTGATGAACAGGACAAGGTTACCTAATCATGTTCCCACAACCTATGTCACATGACACCATGAGAGAAATTTTCCATATCTTTTTTTTTTCAAAAATTTTCAACTGGCATTCCAAACAGGGCCTATCTGATGCAGCAAGTGGACCATAATTTATTTCGCCCCTCAAGGGGGCTTGGTTACATAATACAAAAATAAATTACATCCCCCCCGAAAATGTACTCCTCGTAGCATGATCGCAATACCTGAATTCGACATAAGCTGCGTTTTCAATGCTATTTCGAATTGGCTTACACCATAGGAGTCGATCCAACCAAAACTGTGGACAGATTGTGGTTGTCAGCTGTGTTCCAACAGACATGAAAAGAGTCCGCACGGACATAGATGAACCGAGCGGATCAAATAGAGGGCAGAAATCAACTTTTGCCTTACCCTAATCACGACGGATCATGCCCATGTACCACCATCAGGGAAATCAGGTATCTCCCATGTAAGAGGTTTCTCTGGTGCAATAGATGCGGTGAATGGGGATCAAGCTCTTCGACCGAAAGATTTGCTTCCGGGGCATCCTCGTTCGGCCTGTGGTAAGTAATGTTTCACGGGCAAAAATTATCCCGGG
Source organism: Pisolithus orientalis (assembly GCF_024613125.1). NCBI lineage: Eukaryota > Fungi > Basidiomycota > Agaricomycetes > Boletales > Pisolithaceae > Pisolithus > Pisolithus orientalis. The sequence continues at coordinate 350,074 of NW_026260818.1, read as the reverse complement.
CCCCGTCAGCATGTGCCATGCATCGTCGAGCACAGAGCTACCCACGACGGACTGATCATTCATAGCCACATAGCGTAATCTCGCGAGGCCCATCAGCGGTGCAAACGGAGGGACGTGATGTGATTAGCGCTGGCAAGCTGGATCATAAGAAACGGTGTGCCTCCGGGATTCCACCCAGATTCTTCGAAGGGGAATCCCTGGGTCAACACCATGAACCTCCAGGAATAGAGCGGGGATTCCCATGATGGGTCTATCGCGGCGACCCCCGCAAAACCGCTCTAATCTTGGATGCCTGGGAGACTCAAGGGAAACATGTGACGTACGTGCTTTGCGCTTGACTTGGACAGGCCGGAGTTGCTCCAAACTTCTGCGGAGTTGACAGGTCGCTATATTCATTTCAGCCTTGCCGGCTTGTGAGGCGCCTACCAAGACGGCTGTACTTGGCTAAAGCAGACCATATACCGTCCAAGGATCGTCCTATAGTTGGACTCTTATGTTGGCGATATGACACGGAATGTTGCTTTCATACCCTCTCCATACGCGTGCTTCAACTGAAGCAAATTGCAGAGGAAACAGACTAGTTCATTCGCACCTTCAGGGATATCCAGGGATTGCTTTATTGTCATCATTGACAGTAGATACCAGTAATACCAGAAGCTCGACGACATCCGCACTGTATGTATAACAACAGCGCAGGCGTCACTCGTCGCTTCCCTCTTCACGCATTGAATAACGCAGGTTACGCTGAAATACTGCACTAACCACTTGTCACAGGTACAGGGCCGGAACGAAACCTACTTCCGCTGCCTTAAAGAGACGCAAGTTAGGATCCCACCAGAAACACCCATCCTCATCCACGAAGGGGAATACATCCGGTTCGCGTTTTCCCACAAATATGACCGCGTCGAGCGGCAGGTGTTGTGGACCGTTGCCGGGGCTTATCCTGTCCAGGAGGGGCGTCCCAATACGAGGATAACGCGTTCACGATGCTCTCGTGGTTCTCGTGGGATCCAAGACAGAAATTCCACAGATAGACAACGGCGGAGACCTGTTCCTGCTATTATGACATTCTTTGTTCATCTTGAGTCACCGCAGTGCGATCATATAGGTTCATGTGTGATTTGGCAGTCTCGACCAGGCGTGAGGAAGACCGTGGAGTCGGAAGTTTGGGAAAATATCAGTCCGACTGCCCAGAACGTCTGATCGAGATTCGTGATTTTGGTGCGGTGTGAGAGGAACAAGCTACAATTCGGGAAGAGCAACGCTTAGGAATCAGCTGAACATCAATCCCGGAAATTGTTGGATGACCGACTCTACAGGACGGGGCGCCATTTTGGCTGCTTCTGGTGAATGTCAGACATGGGTTATAATTAGGTCCACACTATTGAATACGTGCACAGCACTTGACAGCGAGATACGAACCTAGTTGATGGCGCAGGATTCCCAAATGTGCTTGGACTGTCATCGATTCACTCACAAAAATGTCCCTCGGTATTCCTGGAACTGAAGCCTATACACACGGGGAGCGTTCTTGCTGTATGGTGCAATTGTCACGAAACAACCACATCATTTTGGCTGTTCCACTTGACAGAACAGGTGTAGTGCGTGATGCCTCTGCCTCCTATGAAACGATGAGAATGGTTATTCTTGGTCCAGTAACGGATATACACATCATTTGCATTCCCCGTGTCTCACCTATGTGACTCTCCGCCGGCATGAAGTGTCTACCACGACGAATTCGGAGCGCCATACGTTGCGTATTTCTGTCCATGGATGCTCGATTGCATTATTGATGGTGAAGGATACAGCGTGCACTGGTGCGCCAGTAATAGTGGTTACATTGTAAAACCTGCGGTGAAACCAGGATGTCTGATGCAACCAACTGGTATATATCTGCCTCGTCGGCGCAGCAGTTGTCTGGTCATTAAGTTACAGCACGCGCTAGTGTTGTATGTATACCCCTACTATAAATATTCTCAGAAGGTTCAAATGACAGGCATGCCGGATGGGAACAAACGGTTCATGTACAAATCATATTCTATCTGTACCAGACTGAATGCTGACGAAATTTTTTAACTTGCTGATTGCTGTTATCTGGGCTGGGGACGGTTAGCGGTCGATAACAAGAACGTGATTGAGCACCCCCACTGGTACCTTCTCTATATCACAAGTACAGCGTCTGCATGCCTATCATCAAGAGGTCTCCCATTCCATCATTACTTTCCCACCTCCACCCGCGACTTCAGTATCTGGTCAGACCAATCCCTTAGATCCATCCCGCGAAACTTGTCCTTCCATTGGAACGCAAGAACTTTGTATGTTTCCCGCCTCTCCCACTTGCAGTAGGACCAATATTGTCCATCTCCAAGTTGAGGTTACTAATACTGAGGGCATATTTGTTGGTCACTGCCATAGCACTTCCGTACCACTTGTGTGGGATACCTTTCGCAGTAACAACGTCATCGGATAGAGGACACGAAATGCGGGTACTGCAAGGATGGAAATCTTCCCCAGAGATGCCAGGTTCGTAGGTGATGCATACAGGAACGACCAACAGTGTCATCGGCAGACCTATGTTGGTTAAGCTGAGAGGTTCGTCGAGACAATCCCAGTAGTCAATTTGAAGATTTCCGGATAAGTAGCATTCAGGACCAGAGGGGATCATGCGCAAAGGATGGATATGAAACGGAAGGGTTTTTCCGTCCTATAAAAACCAGTCGCGGGCGTATCCTACTTCCAGAATCGCCTGGAAGAGCCTGAAGAACGCGTGTTCCGGACCCTCCCCTATATGCCACCACCATGCCAACTCCAAATATTCCCATCATGCAATGTGACTTGTCCTCCACCCCCGAGGTGACTCTCCGGGCAACCCACCTCGTGCGTTCTGGTGAAGATGGATTCATAAATCCGGGCTTGAAATTAAGAAAATGATTCCTGTCTATACCCGTCGCGGTCGAGATGGCTTTGCCAAGAAGGCGGGACTGGAGAGAGGTCCCACCCGTGAGTGTTTCCATCTCCTCGTCACTTATCTTGTCGTTCCGGAAGTCGGTAAGTGGGAACCAGTCCTTGTTATAGACCTTTAATCGCGGCGGCGCGAGGAGCTCCTGTAAGGCCCACCGTTGCGTGAACAGTGATCGGCAGCGAGGTCAAGCAGTGATTGCGTTTGGCCCGTATAAACAATGCAAATATGTGCATTGTGATACCATGCGAACATTGAACGGATCGATTCATCCAGTTCTGCGCTACTAAACTTTTCAACACAGACTGTCCGCCCAAGCAAAGTCGGCTCCATAATCCCCATAGACAATGTGGCAGAACTTCGCGAGCATCTTGTCGTCCTGGTTGCCACTGCCGGACTCCTGGTGGAAACCTTCGTAGTTGAGTTCGTCCGCCTCCCATGTATGTGACAGGATGGCAAAATTTGTGATCTCCTCCACGCATTCATCGATGGCGGAGTCGCGCATCCTCCGCAGTGTATATCGATCTTCCGCAGCCACATTATTCGGGTTCCAATGCTGCACTACTCTGACTCGTTGCACCAGTCTCGAGTCCAGTCTTGACAAGATAATTCACCACCGCACTTCTTTCCATGAGCTTTAGATCCGGCAACTCTATGATGCACAAGGGACGATTAGCGAAGACAGTACAACGAATCCTTGACAACACTGCGCAGACCATCATCACTAGAGTGATACCGCCGTTAATTCCTGTCACGAAGTGATGGTTACGCCACCTACTCGAGAAGTGGTTGTACAGGATCCGCTGACTGATCGAGGGAACGGTCGCTGAATTAGGGGCGTTCATAATACTGGGATTAAGGAGCGATGACACGGAGACGACGCAGTTGACTGTTCGAGTTGTGCGTAATCCGACTCGCTGAAGTGCCGCAAGCACGCGGTGGCCGGGTTCCTGGGTACATCAGACTTCCATCCATTGTTTTCTAGGACTACCAAACTCATTCACGGAGCGGGAATGGTAAAGACCAATGCGGACGGATTGAACGGTCTGCAAGAGACGACGTCCATCAAAGTCTGATGTGACGTGTAAGAGATCACAAACTAACTTTCTTTCCGAAAGACATGATATGTGCGTGTGGATCCATAGATAAGAGACGTTTGAGCGCCGGCTTCGTTGAGATTCCGGCGGTCAGAATTCAGAACAAGCTGTGACGGGTTTAAATTGTCGGTAATCCTCAAGTAAGACGAGTTCAGGATCCCCGAATCAGTCACTGCGGTCAAGTGTGCGGTTACAAAGTAGATGTACTGTCAGTGCAGTACTTCCAGGCAAACAGCCTTATAAGTTGGAGCACTGCGCCATTAATTAATGTAAGACTGTAGTAGCCCGCTCAAGATCTGGGATTATGTAATCCGCCACGGAGGCAAAAAGTGCTCTCCTCGCACAATGTACCCCGGATCTGAGTTTGAAAGGAGATAGAGGGTTCCGTATAAGAACACGCCAGCCAGCTGCGCCCTTCCTTTGCACCGTGCACGCGCGTCCTCCCCATCGCTACACACCCGAGTCTCACCCAAACCATGCGACTCCTCTCCATACTGTACTTTGCATCCGTCGCTGCCCTTGTGGTGGCCTCTCCCGTCATAGACACCGGAAGCAACAGTTTACTCAGCGAACAGACACTTCTGGGCGACGACGACGACGAAGGGTGCAGCGGTTACGGATCTTTATGTGACTGGCCTGCCGGCACGAGAGGTCCATGTTGCTATCCGTACCTTTGCAGGCCTCTCACCATGCAGAAGTCAGTATACCTCGTGTGCGCTTAGGATGAGTTAGGTGTGTGTCGCTCTCAGTATCTGACAGTTTCTTTCGTCTTATCTTGCGGACGAGACCGTGGCTCAATTTCCATTAATAGGCACCTCTGCTCTGTCTGCAATGGCTCGTGACCCGACTCTTCGTTATCATGCCGTCTCCCGTTCGTGTCCTCGCATGTCTCCGTCGTCTCTGTAGCCTTGCTTCATATGTTTTTCATACCGTGGTGTTTGATGCAGTCCCCCAGAATCTCGGTATTTTTTTGCGCCCACGTCTAATAATGCCGTTCGGCCGGGGAGTACTAGTGTCTCGCTTGAGCTTGGTACTATGTATATTTGTGTTATGGTAATTACCGTCTGATCAGGTTAATGTGATCGTCGCGCCAGTTTTCCACGCAGATTTGGCTTGATAAAGTGGCTGATGGAACTGGTGGGTGGTCTTTCCTCCGCCTTGTTGAGCCCGTGAAGGGAACTTCTGTTATCGCCGTGAGAATTAGATCACAGCCTGGATTTACAGAGTGACTCGACTGAAAGTGGCGGTGTTGGGTCGACTCATGCATGTGGAGCTGGGACTTGAAGTGAGTGGTTAATAAGAACACTCGGGCCTGGCGAAGATTATGAGGTCATGCTCCGACTGTTACACCCATACTCCCTGCATTGTCGAATGTGAGAAGTGCTGGCTGCGGAAAGAAAACATCGCTACTTCGCTAGGTTGTCCTCCACAGGGCCATGACGTAGTGTGTCTAATTTGGCTTTATATGTCCCTCCGCACTCTTCATGGCGTTACCCCCGTATACAAGTTTTTCCTCTGAAACATGCCAACCACTGTATCACCTACACACGACGTTCTATTGTACTTCCTTGCTATGTATGTATGGTCCGATCATGAGTCGATACTCACCCTCACCTACTTACTAGCTTTGTCCCCCCTCTCGCCGTTTTCTTCAGTGTGTACCATCTCTTCGTGTGTAAGGTACCCAAGCTGACAACCCAGTTCCGAAGAACGAGGATGCACGGCGGGTGAGTATTGTTATAACACTCGGTCACCAGCCACCATCCGTGACGTCACTCTTGTCAGATTTTTGGATTAATATCTGCTTGTCGATTCTGGGCTGGATACCGGGGGTCCTGCATGCATGGTCGGCATATCTCACTGGATCGCGTTTCAACGTCGTCGGGCACTGACTCTTTCTCTTGTTTGGCAGGTACATCATTTCGCGGAGTGAAGGCGCCATGTAGGCGTATATGGATGCGTGACTCCGGTCGTATGACGAGTCGTGAGGACGGAGCTATGTGGCAGTCTGCGACGGAGCCTCAGACGCGCAGTATTTGTAGCGTGTGCGTCTAACCTCAGCATAGGAGGTGGACAATTGTTTTGATTATGCCAATAATGCCCAGCACTGTATCCATCCTTGCTTTTGGAAACTTGGTGATTCTCCGGAATATCCAATGAAACGCTATAAGCCTAATTTTCTCTCAATTCGTGATGGAATGAGTAGCCCATAGGTAGGGGAATGTTGCTGCCTGAGGACAAAGTTCGATGTGGCAAGAATGCCGTCAAGAAAGAGACGCTTCGCCAGATTAGCGATTGGTATTCGGACAACGGACTTGGTAAGGATTCCACATCAACCTCCTAAGCATCCTGGACCCACTTCAAAGACGTGGTGCGGAGCCATCGTATCGAAACCTCCATGAGCCTTGATGGGAATGTCAGTAGACAACGTCAGAGGTGACAGACCGCATGCAGACCCGACCAACAAGGGAAGCCCCGCATGTTGACGGCCGCCGGGTCATTCATGCACCGTTGTATGCCGCAGGGGTTTTGAAGCCAAGGGATTTACCGAGTTTGCTCAAGAAGGGGAAGCTCGAACAGGCGAACATGTCAGCTAGGGGACCGACTTTGCATTGTGATCCGCCGACGGCCTGAGTTCTGTTCGTCAGTGCAAAGGTTCACTGCATCTGCCTTCCATTTAGTCAGTCATCTTTCACGAACGCACGGACCTCCGCAGCAGTCTTTCTGACCTTCGCGGCGCAACCTTACATATATCTCCATTGGTCGAGTGTCATATTGAAAACTGATATTCGGAGAACCTTCAAGGCAGGACTGCAGACGTTGCAAGACATTTTCATATCATTGAGGCAGCGATTTTGATGTTGCTATATACTATTATACACAATGGCTGAAAGGTTGCATGTTGTTAGATGTAGCGGGAAGATTCAGAAGAGAGATTGTAGTTAGCACAGACGCAAAGATATACTAGATAGTAGAAAACGGTTTCGTTCTTCCCGCTCAAGGATGGGTTCAACACTTCCTGCACTGGGTCACGGTAGACGATGCCTTGCGACTCATCAACAGCGCCAACTCCTGGACAGTTCGTGATGAGTTTTCTTTTATGCTGCGACCGAAGTAGCTATACTCACCACTACGAGAGTAGATATGCTCAGCCTGCGCAGCGGTTCATCGACAGCGGTTGTGTTGTTGATAGCGTCGTTTAAGTTCTGAGTGATTGCATCGGCGGGAACCTGGAGCTAGTGACATGAGCACGAGAATAGTCGACAAGGCAACCGGGACCTCACAAAGTCCCAGGCAGCAGATTGAGACGATGCGATGAAGCGTTCTTCGTCGGATAAGAGGCTACCGTCGTCGGTGTATTGCACGGCCTAGTCAACGTTAGCATTCCCAACCAGTGAATATACAAAGTATGCAAGCCCACCATTACTCTCTCCCGAGCAGAGGGTTTGACTCTCGCATACGGGTGGAATCTAAGCAAGTATGAGGACCTGTAACTGGGAAGCCTTCCGCAATCCATGGTGTCTGAATAGAAAAAATTTGCGGGGTGAGGAGAGGGAAGGATGAGGAAGAAAAAAAGATACCATTGCAATGCAACCTAAAGTTTAAATACCCCAGCGGGGTCTGGAATATGGCGCAGAAAGGAAAAGGGAATGATCGAGCCTTAACTTGAGTGAATAGTCCGTGCGGCCGTAACCGACCTGGCCAGGGTAAAGAAGTCGAAAAAAAAACGGGGACCTAACGCGGCGCTTATTCACATTGACATTTGTTGCATTCCACATACATTTGCTTCCGCGGCACCGTTTCGCGTATCAGGAGACAGTCACCGGCCCCACTTCCGTCCCTTGATGGATAGCAAGACCCATTACGCTGGAATAAAGCTCCTTTCGTTCCAGAAGATGCACTCCACATCCAACACCATACCAGGCTACCACGCCGCCGGTCGGGAGTTACTGCCCTGAAGGACGGGTGGTAGCCAAATAGGAGTCCTCCTTCATATCGTAGGTCTCCAGTGGCCAACTGACAGGTTTCTGACTATCGACATCAGACAACGTAGGGAGGATGTTCCACGGTGCGGTTTGGCTGCCTGGGTGCCGAGTGCTGCGGGTAGTGGGTTTACACAACGTTGGGTCCCCTGTTCGACCAAAAACCCACTACACCGCAACACTTCGTCTTCAATTTTCATCCTGTATTGCAGTACCCATCCCTATACACACTTAACCCCATCTTCGCAGTCCTTGCAGTCCTGTTGCGAACGCAAACCCACCGTGAGCCCGATGGTGAGAATGTTGCGTGACGTGTCACGCGAAAAAGGGGTGTGTCACGTCACGCTGCTGCTACAGCGCGCCAAAATCCGCAGGCAAGTTGCTCACCGCCATCATGAGACTGAAAGTGCGACTCAACTTGTGTGTCCCCGAATGCTTCAACGTTCCCTTTTTTTTTCAAGGCCTCAGCATGGTAAACGATGATGAAACCGCGAAGACATTGTTCGCCTCAAGTTTATCAAGGGGGAACTCCCTGCAAGAAATCTGTTCGTCGACTAAGCTTGCATCAATATTCTCGTCAAACAGTGCCTCCCAATGAATGGAGTGCGTTTGAGTGAATCAAGACACTCACCTATAGTCATGCTGCACCTGTGGGACTCCTAAACTGGCGACCACCCTCAACCAGCCCCTCTGGCTACTATTTTGAACCCGATCAAGAATTCGAAGATGCTAGCGTGCTTTGACATGCATCAAGTGAGTGCTGCGACCAGCCAAACCCGCCCACACGCCATAGCGAAATTGCTGGAATTTTTCACCGTGGCATTTTGTGATGAAGACCGCCGCCTTGAAGTTGGACGAACTTGTGGTGACCCCCCCTTGATGTTAAAGGAGCTGACATGCGCTGTCGTGTGCAGAAACCAGCAGACGGTCGGCCAGAATTTTTGTGTCAAAGGTAGGCCGATGATTTGAGGTGTGCGATAACGCTTCCAAGAATCTCTGGGGTCCGCATTTTTCCGTAACCCAAAGTCTCCACGAAACTATGCCCGAACATCCCAACACCTCCTGCCGTCGCAAGAGGTGCGGTGTGCGTGCAAGAGCGTCAGAAATGCTGGTGGGAGTTGGCCTGGCGCAAAAGTGGTGGGGTCCCAGTCTGCTGACTCTCGCTCGAACTCCGCAAATGTCAGCGGCTGATTGAATAAAACAGACAAACACGTCTTTTGGCGGCGGCAATGCAATCAACCCGTCTGCATATTTTTCCCTGGCCCCCCCTCGCCGTGAGCGAAGTACTCATTAATTTTTCTCTGGCGGTCATTCGTATGTTTCTCTGGCTGTGGAAGATCCTGCGACGTAGCGACCAAATTTCCTGACCACAAATATGCCACACTTCGCCACTACATTGCCGTCCCCCCAAAAAATTATTTATTTACACCTGCCTGCCGAGTTTCCAACCTCGTCGATACCCTTGAACGCCCACACTCCAAGTCTCTGCTGAATTTTCAGCTCTCTTTCACAATCGCAAGTCCAGCGCTGCCTATCTTGCCACTCGCAGAACGTCCCCCTTCGCTCAGCCGACGTCGAAACGTCTTAGCCGGCAAAAAATGAACATTTGGAAGGGGAGGTGGAGAAGGGGACAACCTCTCTCTCCTGCCCGTCGCCTAGAAGTTTACCTTCCTGGACGCACTGGGGAGAGTCCAGTTCAGCTCTAGGCTTCGTGATGATACAGGCCACAACCTGGCTTGAAGACATCCGAGCAACACTCGCCGACAGCCCCAAACGCACACCTCGCTAAACTGAGATACCTGGCCGACCACTCTCCAGGGGTTGTTGTTCCTCACTCGGTGCCACCTCTTCAAATTTGCAACATGGAAACGACATGAGATAGGTATACCTCCTTGCGACGCCTGTATGTTCGCTTTCTTGCGGTCGTTCTATTACTAACGTATTCTCCGGTTTTAGGTACCCCCGCTATCATTTTTTTATATGCGAACAAGGAAGTGCCCTGCGAACAGTAGCTCCCTCCAATCCGAGTGGTCGCGTTAAATGGGTGGGCGTTGGATGAGGTGAGTGGCATAAATGCTAAACATTTTCTATCCCCGCTGAGACCCGTCGTTAGCAGACTCGTGCATTATCGCTGGTGTCTGAGCTTCGTCTTGGTTTCCGGGCATCTTACGGGCTATTAGCGCCCGCCTTATCTTGTAGATTTTCCCACCATGTTGATGCTGGTACCACGTTCCCCGAGATGAGCGTACCATGCATAATTTTATGTATGTGGTAGGAGCGGGGAACCTCTGCGGTTACCTCCGGTGGTCACCGAGTAACGCGGCCGTCAGCCATTGCTACTACGTGATCCGAAACTTAAAATGTGACAGATAGCAGAAAGAAAACGACGGAAGAACAAACTTCGATGTGCTGCCGTTTAAGAGATCGAATACACACAGCAACTACTAGGTGACTATGCTGGCTCAGCGTTCAGTGTTGCCACCATTTACTCGGTAGCCAGTGTACGTTGGAGGTTTTCACTTCTACTGACCGTCACGACGGCGTCGCCGCTCGAGCGACAAACTCTAGGCAGTTGTATCTGTCATGGCTACTATCTTCACCAAGGAAGACTTGCCTCTACAACGACACGAAAGGTGTTAATTACTCGCAGGCACAACCCTCCACACTTTGACGGAGCCATCATCCCCCGCGGTTGCAAGTAAATCTTCGACTCCGGATCGGGGACACCACTGCACCGAATTGACGTCACTGACACCATGAGCAGATGAAATCGAAGCGATTAGCTTGGAACACAGTGTATCTTTCGTGGCCTGTTCGGAAGGTTGCTTGACAGGCGCATCAACTAACGGCGGTGCAATTGATCAATGGTTGAGCAACTTACCGATATCTCCCATATGTTTATCCTCCCATCCCCACCGGTACTTGCTAGCCACCCCATGCTCTTGGACGATGTGCCCTTGCCAATATTCCAGCTGACAGAGTAGATGCTTCTCTCATGACCCCTGATCTGGTGTACGAATTTCCAATTATACTGATCCACACGTTTCCAAATTCTGATCGAAAGATCGTCGGAAGCTGAGGCCAAGTAATTCCCGTCGGGCGACCATGCAAGTGACCAAACCGTTGCCTCGTGGCCGGTCAGCGTCGATAGGCAGTACCAATCTTCCGATGGATCGTCGATGTAGAACTTGATCGTGTCATCGTAAGAAGCCGAGGCAAGGATCTACCCCGGAGTCAAGAAGTCAGGCTTGGATTGGATGTCGCGTAATTTCATCCAGACCTCTTCCGTGGGATGCCAGGCCACGCACTTGACGTCTTGACTGTGTTCCATTAGCACTCCCATGCATTCGAAATCGGCGTCGGGATGAACTGCAGCGATCGTGAATATGGGGGAAAGGTGGAAGAAAGTACGGAATGACTCGCCCTCCCAGATCCAGACCGTCTTGTCTCTACTACAGCTGGCCAGTAGGGTCCCAGTGGCTGAATACCCGACGCTTTTGCACTCCGTTTCGTGGCCTTCTAGCATCGTCACGCATTCCCATTCTTCGGATTCATCTAGACCGTTCTCGTCATCCAATTCTTCCTTTTTCTCAAATATCCCGACGTTAGAGTCGAACGAGCCGGTCGCAAATGTCTTGCCCGAGGGTGCCCACGCGATACTGCGAACCGTCTTAGTATGTGCTGTCGAGATGGTACTGATATGAGAGAAGGACGGCGATGCTGTCTGGTCGTCTCCACTACGTTGGTAGTTATACAGCCGGACGGTCTTGTCTGCTGAGCATGAGGCAAGCAGAGGTTTCGTTGGGTTCCAGGCAACTTGCCACGCGCGCTCTTCGTGACCTGCCTGGAACTAAGATCATCGCCTATCATTTACCTGTTTTTCTCTCACCTGGAAGCGAGGCCACCAGTTGGAGATTGAATTGGGGGTCGACGTCCATTTGAATCGACCTTTGATCACTGTAGATCAATTGCTGTAAATATTTTATCGGCGTTATCAAAAAGTTGTTTGTCTCAGTTGAATTCCAAAGCCCCTGCCTTCCTATCTAGGAACAGTTCATCTAGTACCAGTTAGACGATATGATTCAGACGGGTCTCATACAGAACGTGCACGACGACCTGCTCACAGATATATCTTATGATTTTTATGGTCTGCACTTCGCCTCGTGTAGCCTTGACCAGAAGTACGTCTCTCCTGTTATTCCATCCTTTTACCTTCGTAACGGGGTTGCAGAATCAAAGTCTGGTCGTTGGACGAGAGCACTGGAACCTGGAGCGTCGAGGATGAATGGAAGGTACACGCGTCCTTTCCTCTCGAGAACGAAAGTGTACTGACAGAATGCAGGCCCACGATGCTGCCATCTCAAAAGTAAGCTGGGCACATCCAGAGTTCGGGACTATACTCGCGTCGGCCTCGTTCGATCGTACCGTAAAAATATGGGAACAAATGATGTCCACTGCGGTTACTGAATTACAGCCTAACACATCCTCTGCCCCACAGCAAGCCAGTGGCGGGTCGTCCTCGAGATGGTCTGAGAGGGCCGTTTTGGTCGATGCCCGTGGCACAGTGAGAGCCGTGGAATTCGCGCCTCATCATTTTGGTTTGAAGCTGGCGCGTGTCTGGTTGTTTTCTAGTCCTCGAAATCTGACAGACGTCTAGGCGACGATTTCAACTGACAATCACCTTCGGATATACGAGTGTTTGGAGCAGTCATCGCTGGCTACGTGGCAATTATCAGAAGAAGTGGACGTCACCTCTTTACCAATAGCATCCCGACCCTCCTCTCACTCAGTAGCGTTCGGAACGCCAACTCATACGAGCGCAACTCTTGATGGTGCCTCTGCTTCCCTAGTTGCGCAAGCGTTGCAACAGTCCCAAGCCCCACCTCAGGGCCGAGGGGGGTTGGGTAACAGGGAAGCGGATGGCGGCTGGTGTATTTCTTGGTGCAAAGAGCGGTATTGGGGTGAAGTGATAGCAGCAGGGAGCGGGATATCGGGCACTATAAAAGTAGGTGGACACAACCTGACCCGTTCTGCTTTTCTTATTGTAGAGCATAGATTATACAAATCTCGCCGTCCCGTCGTCCAACGACGCTATTAACGTTGGATCCTTCTCCCGCTGGCAAGTTACTGGCAGAGGGTAATGCTGCGGGTGTTCTGGGCGAGAGCGACGCTCCAACGCCATACGCTGTCACCACTGTAGCATGGGCACCATCGTGTGGTCGATCGTATCATCTTATAGCGACGGGTAGTCGGGATGGTCATGTAAGAATATGGAAAGTCAAACCAGCTGAGGATAGCGACATGGAGGACGACAGTATGGGATCTAAGTGGACAGCTAGTATTGCTGCCGACTTCGACAACCACAGGTAGGTGCATGTTCTATATTCCTTCTTGTCATACTTTTCTTACAATATCTAAATAGATCGGCAGTCGGTCGAGTCGAGTGGAACATAACAGGGTACGTTGATCCATTTCTGGTATTGATGGGATATCCTGACTGAGAGCAGGACCGTATTATCATCTGCCGGAAACGACGGGCGTGTCCGTCTTTGGAAGGCGACGATCGGGGGTGTCTGGAGACCTGCTGGGAGCATTGGCGTCGAACAAACTGAAGACGAGGATGCTAACATGGAGGAGAGTGCTGTTGCTGACTAATATAGCCACGTACTACGAAGGTAGCATGGATAATCACTTACTAGCTACTATTAGTATTCGTGACAGCCATCTCTTGGAAGATATCGGAGAGATATGAGAGCAGTCGTGGGAGCGGTTTTATCACGGAAGGCCGCTCGAGTATCTGTGTCAACGTCCCGGATTGCCTTTCAACTTAGTCTCCTGCATTACAGGTCGTACTACGGCTGTCAGCCAGCCCGACACTTCGCAGACATGTCTCAGTCTGGGTCATTTGCACGCCCCTCTGATGGTGCTCTGCAACTAACTGCCGTACAGGAAACACAAGGTAGTCGTCTGCCGCAATCTTGGGCCTGACGCGATGTCTCTTTTGGAGGCAACACCTGAACTGGACGTGCGTTGGATTAAACATTACTCCATCCCTCATAGCGTTGAACCCACTTCATGTGGCACTTAGCTTGTCGTCTGGCCGGACGACCGAAGCTGCGACCGGACATGGTTGCTAGGCAACATTCCAGGCTCTACTGGGCTAGTTGTCATGCTCACAGAAAAAGTACACTGTGTGCTCCTACAAGACGATGTTAACCTGATGTCATATTTTAGGTTGACTCCGAAATCTTGGACAGAGGTAAAGCTGGTCATTGTGTTACGTTTATCTTCCACTTATCGGTGTCGTTACATCTCCCGTATGACAGCCGGTCCCTCCTTGAAAGTTGTTTCGACAATGTCAGTTGGGAATGGTAAGTTGTTCAAACAGGATCGCCGCTTGGCTTGAGCCTCTGCCTCTATCACAAGAACATATTGATCTCAGAGCTGCGGCTCAGAGAGGGCTGAGGGTGGGGTATACCCCCGACGTCCTCACTGATGCAGGCAAGTCAAAGATCTCTTGATCAATAGCTGTTTATACATCATCGGTTCCCATCCGTTCAGTTGCCGATCTGTCCGTGATGCTCGCACTGATGGCAAGTCGCAATGCTGGAATAGCGACGGCGGTCGCGAAAGATGGACAAGTAGGTGAACCATCGGTATCTGGTCACCAGATGGTTGAGGGTCTTTTTAGTGGCCAAACCACCCGTGGTCACCTTTTGCGCTGTGTGGTCCTCAGCTAAGTACGATGGCCTCTTCTCCGGCACGAAAAGCCGGCTTCCTTGGCTTCGGTCGGATCGCTCAGGCGACCTTGGCACGGCTTGTCTCATTTGGGATCACTCACTGCTTGTATTCGTCCAATCCATCGTCGCCCACAAATCACGAGCGCGATGCGGAATTAGCGAAGAGGTACAACTTGCAATCGGTAACCAAAGTAGACATCGACGAACTTGCCCGCGAAAGCGACTTCATCTTCGTATTGGCGCCCGGTGGACACGATACCTATCACATCATCAACGAGAACTTTCTGAAGCAAATGAAGAGGACAAGCATCCTCATCAATGCGAGTAGGGGAACTCTGGTCGATTCTGATGCGCTGGCCAGGGCACTTCGAGAAGGCTGGATATGGGGTGCTGGCCTCGATGTAGTGGAAGGGGAGCCAAATGTGACAATCGACCATCCGCTGATCAAGGAACCTAAGTAAGCTGGATTTTTCTTGGATGAACGTTGATCACCGTTTCACGGTATGTTGCCCACGAAGATGCATCATTTTACCGCACATCGGAAGTGCTACCTTGGAGACCCGGAGGGCTATGGCGGTGCGTGCAGCCCAAAATGTGATAGCAGGAGTACTAGGAGGGAATATGCCCGCAGAGGTGTATTTATCAGGTTACCGGTAACTGGCATGCTGTACTGCTGACCACGGAACTCCGTGACCTCATGCAATTAGAATGAGAAGCCATTTTGATGAAGTGAAGCCACGTTCATGGGTGTGCCGGGGTAGCCGCGTTGTCATCAGGGCGCCCGATCAGGAAATGAGACCCCTGATAAGATGGTGGCTGTGTAAGTCGCACCCCTTCAAATAGGGACGCGCCGAGGATGCCAAAAATTTGCGAGCTTCTATGATCCTTGCTTGCCACTTCTTCAACTTGCAGTAGTCATGACAAAATACATCGTTATCTCCGGTGGCGTCGTCAGCGGTATCGGAAAGGGCATTATTGGTGCGATTTAACACTGTCGGGGTCGGCGCCACCCGTGTTTATGCATGCACCTAGCCTCTTCCACCGGTCTGCTGTTGAAGACGACTGGCCTTAAGGTTACCGCTATCAAGATCGATCCTTATATGAACATAGATGCTGGAACCATGCGACCGACGGAGCACGGTGAGACTCGGGTGTGATACTGTTCCGTGTCCTCGCTTAGTCGACCTCGTTAGGTGAGGTCTTTGTCCTGAACGATGGAGGTGAAGTGGATTTGGATCTGGGAAACTACGAGCGCTATCTAGATGTTACTTTATCGAGGGATAACAATATCACGACGGGTAAGATCTATCGCGAGGTCATCGAGAGGGAGGTTAGTGAGATCACGCGTCGTAACGTTCACCACCGTTGTTAACCTTCTGGCAGAGAAGGGGAGAGTATCTTGGAAAGACCGTACAGGCAAGGCTCTAACGTTAGGCGAGTCTTTGTACACCGGTTGACTGCTACGCCACAGATTGTGCCACACATCACCTCCGCCATCCAGGATTGGATTGAGCGTGTATCCAAAATTCCCGTCGATAACTCGGGTGAGGAACCAGACATTTGTATCATAGAGGTATGCATTTCTATAAAAGCTAGAACGTTGAACTCAGTCTATGCAGCTTGGCGGCACAGTGGGCGACATAGAGTCTGCTCCCTTTGTCGAAGCTATGCGCCAGTTCCAGTTCCGTGTCGGATATGATAATTTCGCTTTGATTCACGTGTCGCTCGTGCCAGACATGCACGGCGAACAGAAGACAAAACCTACGCAAACGACAGTACATGCTTTGCGTGGACTCGGGTTGCTCCCGGATCTAGTTCGTCATGCCCTTCATCGCGTTGACAGGTTTTGGCTCAACCGGATAGATTGCTTGTCGGTTGCTGGCACCACGCCCTCTCGAGAACTCTACGAAGGAGAAAATATCTATGTTTTGCCACGTATCCTCTACCCAGGTGTTAGGTGTTCATGACGTGTCATCGGTGTACCATGTTCCCCTTTTGCTGCAGTCTCAAGGAATTATCGACTACCTACGCAAAAGGCTTAATCTTTCAGCACTAAATATCCCTGAAGAAATGATCCAAAAGGGTTTGTCCATCGAAGCCAGATGGAAAGCCATGACGAGGGCGTGCGTTCTTTTTAGGTTGCCTTTATCTTGCAGACTCATGATGTGTCATTTAGCCAAGAACGTTGTTTTGATGAGGTCAAAATCGTATTGGTTGGGAAGTATACCGATTTCAAAGATTCTTACATGTCTGTAATCAAAGCGTTGGAGCACTCGGCATTCCGAGTCCAACACAAACTTGTAATCCAGGTACGTCTGACTAACTAGAGTCCCTCGCGTCCGTTCTGACGCAAGATAACTGGTCAGTGGGTGGAGTCTTCTAACTTGGAACCACCTGCACAAGGGTCAGATCCTGCTAAATATCACGATACTTGGCGTGCGTTAGTCGGTGCAAGGTAGGGTTCATCGGCTTCATTCACTTTTGCATGTCATTGATTTCGGGGTAAAAGCGGCATTCTCGTTCCTGGGGGTTTCGGCCAGCGCGGGACCGAGGGCATGATACTCGCCATTAAGTGGGCGAGAGAGCAGAAAGTCCCGTTCCTAGGCATCTGTCTTGGATTCCAGATGGCGGTGTTAGAATGGGCCAGAAGTGTTCTTGGTGTACAAGGCGCGCGCCTTTAAAGTTATCTTCTGTGGTGGTCAATACTGACAGACTTGGCAGACGCCCAGTCTACTGAGTTCGTTCCAGACACGCCTAGTCCATTTATCGTTTTCATGCCTGAGGTCTCCCGTACCCATATGGGCGGTACCATGCGTCTGGGTCTCCGCCCCACTGTTTTCCAGGGAACAGCGCAGGCTCGTCTTCCTTCGGCCCTTGCCAATGGCTCCGCCACCCCTCCCACAGCTGCAGAAGGTACAGCCGATACGGCCGATACGTCGAGTAGCTCCAAGTTTGTTCTCCAGAGCCCCGCCACGTGGTCCAAAGCGCGTCAACTCTATGGAAATGTCGACAGGATGTGGGAGCGACACCGCCACCGCTACGAGGTGAATCCCGAGCAGGTCCCGCGCCTCGAGGCTAGCGGGCTCACTTTCGTGGGTAAGGACGAAAGGGGTGAACGTATGCAAATTGTCGAGCTCAAAGGTACGTATGCACATCTGTATTTTCGTTTTCTTTGATCGACTTGTCTTCTGACCCCGGGACGTTTGAACAGATCACCCCTTCTTCCTCGGTTTGCAGCCGCACCCCGAACTCTGCTCCCGGCCTCTGAACCCCTCCCCACCATTCCTCGGGTTTATCGCTGCTGCCTGTGGATCTAGCGTACTTGCTGAGCAGCTGGAAGAGCAAGCCCGGAACTATCGCCCGCCTCACCCGGAGGGGTCTATGGATAGCGAGGAGACGCTACGTGAACGCACGATGGAACATCCCGTTCGTGGTGGCAGAATGTCGGGATGGGGCACTCCTGTTGCGGATTGATCTATATGCCTTGTGCAATATGACGTGCAAAAAATTGGGGGCCGCATATGTCTGCAGGGTTTGGGCACTAGACCCCGTACAGCAGTCTTAAAGCTTTTCATATGAGTTATTACTTACCACTGTCATGTACCGTAAGCTAATAGTTTGTCCTGCCCTGCTTGAACGGCGATTTGATTATCTTGTAATGACGAGCACACATCCATTCTTGTACCCATTGTTAGGTTTGCTTAAATGAATACATTCTAAGTAGTGATTGCAAACTCCAGATTATCACCGGTAATATTGTATGTGTTACTGTGCGCGGCATCTACTAGAGGTGGTGACGCGTGGAGGTGAGATTTGGGTGTTAGTAAGGATGGGCTGAGAAGGTCCAGGGACTGCGGCACAAGGCGCATGCTAGGGATGGCGTGTATCCATCTCTCTGCGCTAACCGGAAGATATCCAGTGACCATAAATTGGAGTGCTAACTTCACTCAGATGAGGCGGGGCGTGCTGAGGGAAGGAAATACACGCGAACCGCCGATCCAGATCAGAAACTACTCTTTCGGACCCCTGACGAACGGAAAGACATGTTTCGCGGCTTGCTAGTCTTACCGTCTCTTGTGCTCTTGTCAAATCTCTGGTCTGGGAACCTGCGAGGTCCTCTCTTTTGCGATGAAGAATCAATTAGATCTCCAAGCCTCTTCCGCGGGGAGCCAGTTCTATCCTCGAGACGGACACCCATGCGACGAAGCCAAGCTTCGCTTGGTCGACCTGGAAAGTGGGGTAAGCAACTCGGAGAACCCCACGAAAAAAAGGGACCGCATACGCACCCATGTCGACGCCGAACGTACGCGACCAGTCACTTAGACCTGAGAGGACTTTTTGGGCAGAAACATGTAGTGGGCCTGCAAGGGGAAGGTAATGGCCGAGGAGTGAGGCGACTGTCTGACGGACCGCTTCTGTGTCAAGGAGAGGGATAAGTGAACGGAAGCGGGTTGACAAGGAATCTGGTTGTTTGTCTCCGCTGGTATTGTTGTCCGCCTTGCTTTTGGAGCCGGGGCTGTCCTCAGTTGAAGATGCATCATATATCGCGACATTCGAGTATTGACGTGACGGTGCAGATGCTACGGCAGCAACCTGCGACTCCAGGGTTTCAAGAGGAAGCACTTTGACGGGACATTGATGGAGGTGCCGGGAGAAGTAACCAGCCTCCCATGGGAGGAGAAGCATATCTGAACGATGGGGCGGTTCCTCTTGTGCATGTGAAAGGGGAGATGAAGAAAGACCTCTGCCAGTACGACCAACACGGTGAACATAAAGCGTTTCAGTGCTCGGAATGCCAAGTTGAACAACGCGAGTAACGTGAGGGTAATCAACACCACGAGCAGAAACGTCGCTGGTGACCAAGATGGTAGGAGCCGGTGCGAATTTGCGCTTCTGTAGTCGCCGATCGTGCTTCCGCTGTTCTGAGGTGATAGCAGGCTCTCTGAACTCCCTGCTTGCACGTTGCCGCGCAGCCTGAGTAAGCTTCGAGTGCATTTCAAAGACGCGTGTGTTCTTGGCAGGAAGGGTACCATCCGCGGCGAATTCGCGCACAACCGTTGAGAAGAAGGCCGTAGAGTGAGTGGTAGGGCAGAATACGATTATCTTGGACTTAAAGCCGTGAATTAGTTGATCATGAGCGATAAGGCGAAGCAGAGCTGGAATCTGGGCGTCAGGGGACGGGAGAGGGGTGTAATACTGAGGTATGTGAGCATGGGTAACAAGTTCATCATCCGAATCTATTGCCCAAGGCACGCGTGCATTTTCCTTCAATTTATCGACGTTGGAAAGATCAGTCCCAGAAGCAGGTGGGGCAGCGTCAAGGAATTGGTGATTGTGGGATAGGTGGGAGGTAGCAATTTGCCTGATTCGTCGGGAAAGAGTTGCGCTGAAAAGGAACGTCTGCCGTGTTTGAGGGGGCGCCAAGAATTTGGCGATAGCGTCGATATCATCTCTAAAACCCATGTCAAGAAGAGTATCGGCCTCGTCCAAAATGAGCTAAGGGGGAAGAAGTCAGACCAATGCTGCAAGTTGCAAAGCTGACGTACGAAGTTGCAGCTCTTCATGCTCTCTCGAACGTCAGAGTGGTTTTCGAGCACGTCACGTAAACGGCCAGGCGTTGCAACCACAATGTCGCGAAAACCATTGTTCCATTGGGATAGCTGTCTGCCTTTGCTTTCGCCGCCGACGAAAAGACCGACTTGGAAGTCCTTATGGTGTTCTGTCAACTTGAGCGCAACGTTTGCAATCTGAGTCGCCAGTTCTCGTGTAGGAGAGAGAACGAGAGCTCCGGGGACCCTTCGACGAAAAGAATTGCGGATACGACCCGCGAGAATTGACGAGGGGTCGGAAGCGTGAGCCGCGTTTTTAACGTGTTGGTCAACTGCTCGGATTCTGTGCTCGATGGCGGGGATGAGGAAAGCGAGCGTTTTACCGGTCCCGGTGCGGGCTCGCACGAGTAGATCACGAGGAGCATCCGGGTTCGGGGGAGCAGAGGGGTCGTAAGGACCGGCAAGGTCAGGGAGGAGTGCGGTGACAAGAGACTGCACGTGGGTCATCCGGTCGAGGTTAAACGGAGACACAGTGAGTCCTTTGAGAGTCTGTTTGGAGATTTTATCCTTCAACGATCGAAAGGTAGGCGGTTCAGACGCTGCTTCCGCCGTCACCGAGGGTGAGACCGCCGCAAGGGCAGCCTGCGCCGACATCCAGCGCGACTGTCCACTGGATCCAACCCTGCATCTCGTCCTGCTGAACGACCTCGTCAGCGAGAACCACGCCAACGTCATTCAAATAATTGGTTGGCTCGGGGTGAGCCTCAGACAGTTGACCGAAAAAAATATCAATTCTTAAATAGGAAATAGCAAGACCCCCACCACCGCTGGACCCCGGATTCTTCGCGTCATCGATTCGGAATCGCATCTCGGATCAGCCTGGTCCCGGCGCTGACTCAAAACACGATCGTATGGCGAAGGGACACAAGTCGTCGGCGACAGCTGGCACCAGAAAGAAGAATGCTCGCAAGGCTGCGGAAACTGCAGGTCAACCAGCTTCTTCTCCTGTTTCGGCGGCCAAACTCCCAAAGAACACCAAGGGCTCGAAGAGAGAGCTGAGGGAGGCACGCCAGAGAGAGAAGGTCTACATACCCCCTGTCAAACCTGCTCCCCCGAAACTCGATCCTCTCGATACAACAGGATTGGCAAGAATCTTACCTCCCGATCTCGTCGTCGTTTTGAGGAGTCTCGGTAAAAAGGATGCAGTCACCAAAACTAAGGCATTGGAAGAATTGTCTAAGTGGGTGGATGACGCCGCGAAAGAACCGTCAGATGTCGCAGACGAAGGCTATGACGGTGGTCAAAAGATCAATGTAATCGTAGAGATGCTGCCGGTCTGGGTGGGTCTTGGTACTTCACGCTCATGCTTTCCCAATACCAACTCAAGAGTACATAGTTGCATCGTATTCCTGTCCTGTTCACGCATCCCGCACGCCGTGTCCGTTTCCTCGCAGGTTCGCTGCAAACTGCTCTCGTTCGGCTGCCCCCAACGCGTAGCGCACTGATTCGTTGGATCGCGGATCAAGCATCTCAAAGTGAACTAGTAACCGTTCTTGGAGTATGGGTTATGCTTGCACACGATGTGGACCGTGGCGTTGCAAATGTGGGGGAACGCGGTTTGACTGAATTCGTCGGAAGTTCCCCCAACCTTGCAAGTCCTTTGCCTTGCGTTACGCTTACTTCGCCCGTTCTCTCCGATCTCCTTACCTTCTCTTACCGTGCAGTGCTAGACCCAGCTGGCCTTCACGCGTCATTGAATCCCATCGCGGCACCTATAGATCCTATCGCGTACATCACTTCTGGAAAAGGGGCGAAGGGAAAGAAAGGTGCCCCGGTAATACAAGGCAAGAAAGGTGGTTTCGTCTCCACCACAACCGAAAAAGAGTGGCCGTTATGTGCCTCCGACCGCAGAGCCCCGTTCTCAGGTAACTCCGACATCAGATCCTGCCAAAGCGGGTGACGCGCCAGGTGAGGAGAGCGAAGCTGACAGGAGCGGGCGATTGAGGGCTAGCGCTTTGGGTGCTGTGAGATGGATCATAGGTGCGTGACTACACATTTTTGCAAAGAAGTTTGGTCGTGCTGTTTGTAATGCGCCTTTGAGCTCACCGTGGAGAACAGATAATTACCTCCTTAACTTATTTCCTCTGTCAGGGACTTCAATGGAGGATACCACCGAAGTCCCACTACTGCAGCCTGTCAGCCCTCATTTGTCTTCGCCCAATTTTTGGTCCTCTCTACACCCGGGACCTACTTGCCCATTTACTCTCCCCGAAGATTCTACTAGAACGAGCGACAACGACGGAAGCGGTGTTCGACTTAAGGCGTGCTTGGGGCATTCCCAACCACAAGTTCGTCGTGCAGCGTGGGCGCTCGTTGCAAGTCTTCTGGAGGGGAAGAAAGGTTTGTACTCATTTTATGCAAATGCCTCCTGTCTCAATTTCTCACCTTATTGCTTTACTTGTGCACAACTCTTAGGCCCGTTACCTCCGGATATTTTACACATCCTGTCCTCAGCCATTCTACGCTCTGCGTGGGTGGAAACCGACGCAGGCGTACGAGTTGTACTCACCAAACCTTTACTGATGTTCTTGAAAGGTGTGCCTCGTTCGACAACTCCAAGTTAGTGATAATACTAAAATAACTTCCATAGATTATCCATGGGCCTGGACAATTGACGCAGAGCGCGCCATGAATAATTATGGGGATATTGAGATCGCCGAGGAAGTATCTGTAGATGAGCCTGAAGATGAGGCGGTGGATGACATTAGGTAAGGAACGTACGGACGAGGATGACTCCACGGACGAGGACGAGGACGACCAGACACTACCTTCGCCCGCGTTCTGTGAGTTTCTTGGCTTCCTGGAGATGGGGTGTGCAGGGAGCATGGCGGAGGGGTATCCACTAGTGTTGGTAAGTCGTGGCTGGGATCCCCGAAACGGTGGGTCTTCATTAGTTCTCATTCCAGTGCCACTTCCACGGTGATTGCTGCGTAGCAGCACTTCGTTGGTTTTGATCACGGAAGCTAATCTAGCACCCTTGCTTTCGACGTTACAGGTGTTCCCACGATCGCTGACCTATACGCACTCCTCTCAATTGCTGGACGCGTTATGGGCACCGTTCTATGCGCGTCTTCTTCCGGAGCGCCGAGCCACCGCTGCGTGGTTGCGAGCTTTGTTGGAGTGTATGGTGTGCCTTGTGAAGCAAGCTCTCGAGGTGGGTGCCACAGTACGACAGTCTGGTTCGAACGAAATGGACGACGTGAAACCTAGGACCTTGAGCCGGAATACGTTGCAGACGAAAAGCGACTGGTACGCCCACTACTAGAGAGACAGTTCAGCGCCTTGTGGGACGCATTGTCTACACGCACCCTGCGTATTGACGCAGTGGAGGCGTCCCGGACTATCGCAACTACATTAGACAGATTAGCCAAAATTGGAGAAGGTTAGTATCATCTGATTTTGTGTTTCTGTCATGATCTTTGGTCGAGCTGGTGTGCGCGTGCACTCACTGTGATTCCTAGATTTGTTCAAGAGTGCCTTCACTGCCATCGCCGTAAAGATAACAAAGGGCGAGGAGCAATCGTTGAGCCTTGCACCGACATTTTTGTGCGTCTTTAACGACACATTTGCACCTGGACACGTTTGCAGGCCAACAGACCCGTTTTCTCGTTGATAAGTACGTTTCGCGTGTTGTGCAGAGTACGAAAGCAGCACTACACGAGGAGAAAGGCGCTAAAGAAGTGGTAGCCAAGGTTGAACCACTCATCCACCTTATGGATACCTTCGGGTCACGACTTTTTGAAGATGATGAGTTTGCTTCGGTGCGTGAAGCTCAGCAATTCAGCGATTGCCCGACGTGTTGACAAATCCCCGATTGATGCTACTTGCGCAATACGAACTTGGGTGCTTTTCTTGCGGGAGGCGTGCGCATTTAGAGGACCAACGCGCTTTTCTCTGCGCACAGCATAGTCTTGTTGCAATCATCCCCGCTTTCCGTTATTTCTTACCTTAAGCACTCCTCGGCGGCTGGCAATTCTCTGGATAGGACTCAGCTGTTTTGGGCGAATTCTCCTTACCTCACTTGCATCTTATGTTTTTTCGTTCCCAACACCCGCAGAGCAGATGACATCCGCGAAGCCATTACTCCTACCTCTTCTCTCAGCGGTTCAAACAAGCTCACTACCTGGTCATCTTCGTGGGGTGTCCTATTCGATGGATACATTGATCCTGAAATGGCTAGATTACAGTGTAGAGCACAGCTCAGAACCTGTTGCTCTTGATATAGTAAACAACATACTAAGTGTGTACTGTACGTGCTTATTTTCGTTGCTCACCGCGATCACGACTACTCATGCATGTGTGCAGCGTACTTCATCTCTCCGCAGGGGCTGGCGGCTATTACGGATGCATTATCGCGGAACGTCACTAGCTACGCGGAAACCATGCTAGATGTTGCTGGTGTCTCTCCCTTCGGAATGAATGGTACCGCGGACCTATCTGCGACCTCGGCCACTCGTGCTCTGAGTCTTGCGCGGCGGCTGATAGATGCCGGGTATCAAATGGCTGGAGAGAAAGCCGCGGAACTGTATGTGGGAGTGGCTCTTCTGGCCTTCATTGTTCCCTCCTCCAACGGAGAGGATGATGGGAACACAGAAGGAGTTGATGATGCAAGGGTAATCTGGGAATCACTTGTCACCAAGAAGCATGACGGTGAGGGAACGGAGGAAATGCGACAAGCTGTGAGTGCTCTGCTGAAAGAGCAGCTACGCAAGAACGTCGTGAACAGTAGGATCTTATCGAGGTGTGTTATCTTCCCAGCCTTTGTCCCGTGGTAGGCTATCATAGTTAACCTTCCGCTGTAGGCCAGACCACATCATGCGCGCACTGTTACCTGGAATACCTGGTCTCCAGATTGATGTCCTAATAGACATCCTCCCATCGCGTTCTGATTTGGACGTGCTCCTCGAGGATCTTCCTGGTACAGCGGTCTCTCCAAGTCTTGCATTGATAGATGCCACCATTCCTACCACACCATCCTCAGAAGACACTAGTTATTATCCCATCGCGAACCCCGGGGACGCTCTCATTCTACCTCTACACCCGTATGGCCGAGCCGTTTTTGCACTCCTTACATACCTTTCCTCAGTACGCACGAAGGCGCTTGTGCATCTGTGGGCATTGCGTCACGTTATCACGTTTGGGGTGTACCTTGCGGAGTACGTGCATGTCGGGGACGAGCGAAGCCCTGTGTTCGGCGGCACATTGGACGCTCGACCGGGCAAAGACGCGATTGCTCTTGCAAAACGTGAGATAGCGAGGGATTTGCTAGGGAAAGCGCAGGCTTTGGTGACGTACCTCCTAAGCCGGGCCAAGGAAGATATTCATGCACGAGCCGTTGGAGCGCTCTTGAAGGATGATTCCGGCGTTGAAGAGGGAAGTTTCGCATCATTCGTTGTCGAGGTCGTGCGCAAATCCGTAGAGGGTGACACCGTTCGAGATGCGCTCGTTTTGCGAACAGTGCTTCAACATTTGTTTGTGGATGCAACCAAAGATGATGCAGACCTATGGCTCGTACTTGCACGCCGGTTCGAGAAGACAGGTACGCCAAATTCCGTTGTTTCGTCACCTACAATTGACTCATTCGGCTCCTTCAGCACCCCAGACCGCCATTGCGATATTGGTCTCCATCACAGTATATGCACCTGAGCCTCCCAAGCTCGATAGGTACCGCAATGAACTAGCTGCAACGCTTCTCGGTGTAAAACCTGAAGACGCTGAGACTACCGGGCTCAAATACCTTCGTTTGCTTAGCGCAAGCGCACCCGACCCAAATTCGGCGGTGGTGTTCCTACCACAACATCGCGCTGTCAATGTGATGCGTGCTTGTCAGACATGGATTGCAGAGGGGGATGAGGACGCCAGCGAGGAGTTGGAGAGCGTAATGACCCTGGTATTCCGACATGTTGCACCCATTTTAGAGAACGTGCCGGGATCGCACTGGGAGTTCATTTGGGATGTCGTAGAGAGCAATCTGGAGGTATGAGTCGCCAGCTTCTTCTTATTCACTTCGGCTAATCCTGTGGTACTCGCCAATGCGATACATATACGGGTCCCAGGTTTGTTCGCTGGAGGAACCGGACACGCTAGCGACCCTTGGACGCACGTTGCAATTGGTCACTACCATCGAGGAGCTGGTAACGACGAACAAATCACTACGCGAAGGCTGGGAGAAGAGACGCAAAGCGATCTTTGGCCTGATTAAGAAGGTCGTCATCGTCGACACGCGTACGTCGTGCGGATGCTGATATACTGCCTGGACTGAAATCCCCCGCAGGTGAAATATCGTATTCCGATCCGCGCGCCATTTGTCGTGAGCTGGCGATGTCGATTGTCCAAAACATGCCATCTTCCATGATAGATGAGAAGACGCTGGCGACTGTAGGTTCCCGGACGATCAGCGTTTCGTGACTCTGCTCACATCTCCGTAGATGTGTCACCTCCTCGCAGACAACTCCCCGGATGTTCAGAGGATGAGCTACCACCTGCTGCAGAGTGCTGCTTCCAAGTTTACGGAACATCTTGTGGTCGAAGCGGGTGTTGACACGGAAGGAACTGTCAAATCTGAGCTGCCTGAGGAATTACTCGCTATTCTACAACAGGGAATTGGAGAGGGATTTGACGAAGATTTGCCTAGCTCACGCAGCCTGGAGGTGTCTGGATACTTGCTTGCGTGGATGGTTATATTCGATCTCTTCACCGGTGCTGTGAGTGTCTCCCTTCTTCGCATGGCTGCACGTGACGGAGCTGATGCTGGTACAGTCGTTGAAAGTTCGATCAGGCTACTTTAACCACTTGAGGAGTCTCGATATTGTTTCTGAGCATTTTATTCCCAGCATTTTTGACGTACTTGGCTTGCTTGACGGGAAGAAGGTGTTTAAGTTAGACATGTGGTCCGTGGACGAATTCTACTTAGATGGTAAGGAGCTACACTCGCAGCATATACTACATACTTATCCGCATTCACAGCTTATGATCCCGCAGACTCTCTTAGCCTCCAACTGCTCGCTGCCCACCTATACCATCGTGCTCTGCTGACTATTCCAGCATTGATAAGGAGCTGGATCAGCGATCGCACTGACAAGCAGTTGCTCATGCGTATCAGCGACTATACATCGGCTCATTTCTCACCCGGAATCATCAAGGCAGAACTAACGCTGATTCGACACCCCCCCGAATCTTCTGAGTTGTCGACCACTGAAAACTTGAATATCAAAGTGTCTTCGGCATTTAACGAGGTCGCTGCATCGTACTCGGTCGACGAGCAAGTGCTAGAGCTATCAATACGGATGCCAAATGACTGGCCACTTCGTCGCCTCGAGGTGCGGGACACGAAGAAGGTGGGTGTCTCAGAGGAAAAGTGGAAAGCATGGGTGTTAGGGGTACAGCAGATCGTATGGCAACAAGTGAGTCCAGTTTCTTGTGTGCGAGATGGGCTGCTGATGCGATTCTTTTATCAGAATGGGCGGATCGTGGACGGCCTAACGCTGTTCGCAAAGAATGTGACCCTCCACTTCGCTGGACAGGTGGAATGCGCGATCTGTTACTCGTGAGCCACGTTCCATATTTTGATGATAGATCCATTCATGTCTCTGGCAGTATTATCAGTGTCATGGATGCCAGTCTTCCTCAAAAACCTTGTAGAACCTGCAAGAATCGTTTCCACGCCAGTTGCCTTTACAAAGTGAGTCAATACTGTTCGCGTGTCTTGCGACGATTCCAATGATCCCGTGTTGTACAGTGGTTCAAATCAAGTCACTCGTCTAGTTGTCCGCTTTGTCGATCCAATATCATATAGACAAGCTGTTGTATTCGTTTGTGAAGCTGTAGCTTTACATGTCTTACTAGTAGCGAATTGCCATGATGCGCCATCCGTTGCGTCGCCCTCCATCTCATTTTAGTTCATCACCTAACATCCCAGTTACACGTACACGCTGGCCATGCAATCACGCTCAGTCTGCTTTGCACGCGTACAGCACCTCATATTACAAAACTTACACGCCCCTATAGTACTCTGGTCCAGTTACTACAATAAGGGTAAGTACGTACATGGGAACAAGAATGGGGGGAACATATGTACTATGCATACAGAGATACAAGTACAAAAGCTCTGGTTATCGCTGACAAGGACAAGGATCATATTCCGGAACGAGAGAGCTCACGGATCACGTTATCATCTTCCAACACCAAAAACCATCTGTGTCGTACGTTTTGATCAACCCTCTGAAGATGTGCCTGTCTCTCAGGTAGTCGACACGTCTTACGCCTCTACTAGCCTCCAATTGTGCCAGCTGTGGCACACTCGAATATCTGCGGGTATATGCATGGGAAATCGCCCTCCGTTCCCAGGTGGTTTACCATCGCCCAATCTGCATGGGAGATCTGTCGGCGAACGGAATGATAGATCATCCGGAGGACGTCCCCGACGGTGATAGTTCCGGAGGTATATTCATTATATCGGAGTTCGATATCGATCGGCCACTGTGGAATTGCATCATGAATGATCCGCATCTTCGTGACCGGAGGGGTCGTCGCAGCTTGACGAAGCTCACCCTCCGAAATCAAAACGAACTGTTCTGTGGCGAGGACCCGCATTGGCGAAAAGGTTGGAGAAGACAGGTCAAAGTAGAGATCGCTCAAGGTCGAATCTCCGTTCAGAAGAGGATGTAGCCAGAAGTTCTGGTTGGCGCCCTGGTATCCCCAAGGAGAATAGGGTACAGCATTGTTCCATGGGGAATACATTCCTCCGAAAGAATGCCTCCTGGACCTGTAGAGTGAAGGTGCGGACTGCAAGAAGGGGCTTGGTGGCATTCCGTCGACCCATGAACGGCTGCGAGAACGATAGGGTTGATGATACCATGCAGTATCACCATTGTAAGGAAAATCGTTGGTGGGGGTGAAAGACCTAATGTAGGGTGATGCTGCTGGTAAAGGGGAATACAGGGAAGTTGAAGTGGCGGGTGGGATGAACGGGGTAGACGGTTGGTAAGGGGTATAATTAAGGTATGGTGCAGGTTCAAGCGCAGCAGCCGGATATGTGTACGGGGATGACATCGGTCCAAGAGTTGCTACCAGTCCTGCGAGGGTCGCCAATTTATGTGTCGCAAGAGCTACGGGTTAATTGGGCGGTGGCTCGACACAGCTTGGGATCGCCAAGTCCTCCATGACCTCGGGCGGCTCTGAGTTTGTATCATGGAGACAGTTGGAGCTGATACCATGAAAGTCATAAGACCGTTGGTCGGATCAACATACTATACCTGGTTCATAGTATATGCAGTGGTGGTAGTTCAAACATCTTACCACCATCCAAATTCAAGTTGGTTGAACGACCAAGCCTCAGTGCTCAGCGGTTAACACTGACTTTGCCACGATAGCTGACCAGATAACCAGCGAGTCTGGCAAACTCTCTATGGCTCGACGGCTCGGCAATCATTTGTTTGTGAGTCATTCCAGATACAAGTTCACATTGGGAAGGGGAGACCGTTCATTCCACCACCAACGAATGAATGCTGTGCAGCCAACGGACACTGTACATGTGGACACGCATGAGGAACATTGCAAGGTAAACTAGGTAGTCAAAGCATAATGGACATACAATACTTTGTTTAACCCCGAAGGGAGCAGGCCGACGGAGTGTTTGGCTGCGATAAGCCTTGCGCAGAACATCGCAAGTTACTTGTGTGTTCAATACTAGAAATCTAGAACCTCAACGTTTGATGGCGACCATGCATTTATGTAAGCCTTTAGGCTTATTAGTGCAATCGAAGCAACATGTGCACCATACCGCATCCATCCCAAGGCTTCGGACCTATTAGGCGTAGCAATATCGACACTCTTTGGCACCGTATCGTCATACTTTACCGTATGCGCCTCATTCAGCTCAAACCCGGAGTCGAGTATTCGGTTCATGCCCAAGGGTCACCAGATTGAATCGGATGTGGGAAAAAACAAATGGTCATATGCGAGTCAAGACTCGAAACCCCAAGTCAGCTTTTCGAAATTGAAACTGGAACATATCCTTGAAACTGGAACATATCCGGGGACCTGGCAGCTGATTTCTAAAACTCTGCTATTTGGTAAGTCGAAACCAACAGCATGTCGAGGTCGGTGTTTTGAAATTGAAACTGGAACCTATCCTGGGCAGGAGCGGTGTTGATGTCACGGATTTAACTTTTCTGAGACTCCAAGTCGTCCTGTGACCCGTTTCCTACTTTGGTCGAAATATGCCTCGTTCAGTGGAGCAGGGCGTGAGCATGCGACTATAAAGTCGAAACCTGCAGAGACAATGAAACTCCCTCCCTTCAAGCTTGGCCGAGTTCAATATCCTCGCCAGTCTCCGTACCGTCAGTCAAGTTATGATGGTTAGGCCAGACGCGACGACTGCTATACTGCCAGAGCCCAACCAGACAATCATTCATCCAGATCACCTATCCTTCTCTGTCAAGCAAGATGGTAGCACTTCAACAGCATTTTTTGCCTTTGCAGTAATCAAAGGTTTCGTTTGTCTGGTCCAAAGTGAGTCAGCCTTCGCAGACTTGCCCTCGCTCCCTCGCTAAGTTGCTCATCTAAAGTAACGACGCCTCGGAGCATGGACTCGACGTCCGTGCTGCTCGACGTTTCTATATTTCGCCACGAATTTGTTTCTATGTGGCGGTACTCCCATACAGTCCAACTCTATCCCTCAGAGATCGGGGCCTTCTTGGCCCTGAATACACATTCAGTCCGGTACGAGGAGGACAGCGGTACAATATTCCTCGCGAAAGACTTGATGTGCCATTTGAAGGGGTTCATGGATGCGAGCACCAAGTCCAAGGCATCCCGCAGTCGTCCAGCTTCGGGAAGGTGGCGGAGCTAAACGAGCATCTGGTAGTAGTGGCGCATTTGTTTGTTGTGGCAAGCTGTGCGGCGTCGCAGAAACCACTTCGGAATGACCAATGACCACCTAAGGTGTGCTAAGGGCTTACTGCTAGCTCTTATCTGTCTTATCTTCGTCGTCCTCCATTTCGTTATCCAAGCATTGTATTCTAGTACACGCACACTTATTAGGGTAGCTTTGGGTGGTGGTGCTATGTACCAATGGGGTTCATAAGGCTACCGTTTTGCCATCGTATGCTAAGGCGTACCCAAAGTTGACTGCTTTTGTGCCTGTGGAGGCTTCAGATCTGCCTCGGCCTTTCTTCAACACGCACGTGCTCTTCTCCACCATTCTCCAAAAACTGCTTCGTCTTACCCACAGTGACGTTTATGACGTAGACCGGGTCGATCGCAAGGCCCATCATTCTGTTGACGTAGTCGGGCAAAATCAAAAACACGTCAGTGAAAGAAGGATGCGAAGAGCCCGCTGGAAGAAGTTCCGGGGTGAGCAGCACATGATAAAGGATCCGACGAACTACTTACGAATGACATGGACTTCGTGCTGGGGAACACCAGAGAGCATATAACGTAACATGGAAAATTCCACACCAGCAGAGAATTCCTCAGAACTGACCGCAAGTAAGGGAACAGTAATCCGTCCATTCCATGATTGCAGTCCTGGGAGGTGTCAACAAACGGACGATGGAAGACGACGACGACGACGACACAGACTTTTCGTGGCGGGATCGAATACAACAATGTGGCTGAAGGAAAAACGACTGTCAGCGGCGGCAGCCATCTGCAAGGAAGGTCAACGAGTACTGTTGCGTGAGCAATACATAACGATCAAACTGACGGCTAAGCTCCCGCCAAAAGAGTGCCCTGCCATCACAGGCGCGTCGACTTCCACACAGTCCCACTCGTCCCAGTTGCTCGATGACGAGTAACGATGTCCAGTGGACGCAAAAGGCTCTCCACGCGCCGCTTTCTGTAATCCCGCCAAGACACCTTGCACCTCGGCTAAACGAACCTCCAACTGAACACGTCGAAGCATGGTATCATCCGATGGCTGTTCGGGCAAGTCTATCCAACTGGTCGAAAGAGGAAGCAAGGTAAGTATACTCAGATGCAGGGGTAAGGAAACGCACTCTAGATCGTTCCAGTGAATCCATGAAAAGTCGCTTTCCTCTCCATTTGCGTTGGTGATTCTTGCGTGTGGGCCAGTACCGTCCCGATGTTCTATAGCAGCAACAACAAACCCTCGAGATGCCATTTCACCACAAAAAGATGTCTGTGACAGAGGACCGGAGGTGTGGCTGATGAAACGTAGCGCAGGACAAAGGCTTACGTTCATTAAGCGCGAAGATCCTGCTCCGTGACTGAACAGTAGCAGTGGCCACTTCGTCGAACCCGGCAGTGCCTTCAGCGGCGCATTTGGTATGCCCGGAAACGTGGTTCCCCATGTAACGACAGCCGCCCCCGCATCTGGTACCGTGTAAACCCGAGTGCTTCTCAAGGTAGGGAACGCCTACGTACAAGCCATGTATTTATAGAACCAATTGCAGGTGTTGGACATTTTCATTAAGCCTTCGACGGTTTGACGAAGTCTACTCCCAACCATTTCCACTGTGACTGCCTCAAAAACCTCAGAAGTTTGTTTCTACTCACCTGGGAAACCATACAATGCGATGGTCATTTTCATTCGATTCAGTAGGATAGAACAGAGTAAACATGGTGGTGTCAATGGTGATTCCAACCTCATTCGGCATCGACTTATGCTTAAAATTTCCGAACGACTGTTTCGGGATGGAAATTTCGACGTCTCGAACGCCAACGCGGTACTGCCCACTGTAGCGGGGTAACGTCCTAGAGAATAAGGTGCCGTAAGGAGAACGTTTTGACACCGCTTGAATGTGCGGCGTTCCCAAGCTCTGTGAGTTTGACATAGCGTGCAGCACTGAATGCAACTCCAAAGTAACTCAATGAGAAAGAAGGACAAAAGGTACGAATACAAGCTTGAGGTCATTATGGAGTTATTGGAAATAGCCCAAAACGGTGGCGTCATAGGAGCTGGCATAGGAGATGCGTGAGAACCAGTTGCCTTGCTTGCGCCCCCTGTCTACGGAGCAAATAAAGGGGGGGCTAACTTACCTAGGTTTTCAAAAATCTTGTTCCTTGATGTCTTCTTCCCTAAGTGGCCCACCAACCCCCCTCACTTTCATGCACCACCTCTCTACGCCCCTGAAAACTGTGTAGGTAAGGGCAGCAACAACAAACCCAACAGCAATCCCGCAGTCTCCAGACCCGTACTGCGCAACGGGCCCTACATACCACGCCTGAGACATAAAAGGCACAAGTGCTCCACACGCGCAAAAGAATGCAAGGATGGCGGATGTTCCGGTAGGCAGTAACCTGGGAGAGTCCCACGTGGCAATTGGGTAGACGTCCTCGGTGAACGATGCGCGACGGAACAGCACGTGCTCGATCAAAACGATTGCCGCGAAAGCCGCACTCCAGTATCCGATTACACCTGGGAACGATCTCAACACAATAGTATGCGATGAGTGTCCAATGACATACTGAGAATGTCCACGAATGTTGTATAGAATGTCTTTGCGCCAATAATAGCGACCGGTATGAGGCTGGAGAGGATTGTCGATTAGCAGGCAAGTCTCCAATATACATATATTAAATGCAGCTCACACTCCCTCGGATACCAAAATATACACCCAACGCGGAACGAGGGCGAACCATCCGGCGATGGTCATGAAACTCGTGCTGAACGTGTACATGCACGGTGCGCAGGCGCTGGGTATGCTGAGCGCAACTAATACAGTGAGCAACTTTCCGAAGCTGCCAACAGGGGTCAAAACACTGTATATCAAACCTCCGACAGATGTGCTGTCCTGGAAGCCAGCGTTCCATGCAGGCACACTAGGAGCTGCAGCTGCAAAAGCTGCACCCATGGTATGAGCCGTAAGCTGCGACTTTCCATCAGACGCACTCATAGGCTTCAGTTCGAGGAGACTTACACTTGCAGTGAGGAACCCAAGATACGTGTAGAGGAAGACGCGAGAGCTAATACCGTTATATCAACTCACTGAGCGCAGTACGTGAAAGTGTCCTTACGATGAAGCTTTTGGGCTGTGGTAAACACCATAGTCGGGAGTTATCGTACACCAACTAAGCACACTAGCAGCCACCGTGGATCCAAAAGACAGTATGGATGATGCTTTCGGTGCTGGAACCGATACGGACTGGTTGATATGAAGATGGGGGTACCCAAGCGCAAGCATGGCAATGAATGCAATCACGTTTGGGATCCATGCTACGCTTTCGAACCTATCACGAAGGTGAACCACACGAACATGCGCAGGAACAACCACTACTTACCAATGAAGAAAGCGATACCCAAAGAACGTCACCTGGGTTTGACGATGAGAAGTGGGGATGCTAAACAGCGAAGAAACTCACCACGAGCGAGATGATACTTATGATAACGATGCCCAGGGTGTCGTCTATATGTGAGCTGACGCTTGCGATCGTCTGTCCTCCGATGATACAGTTCAAGATAAGGAAACCCTGCAGGGAGAAGACATTTAGAGCGCTGGGAATAATTGCACCGTAATAGCTTGATTGCAGGTAAGTTCCAGCGCTTAAGATAGAACGCGTGGCATCGCCTACCCCCAAGAAAACCGGGACTGAACCATAGCGCGGGTGCCAAGCTTTGGCCCAAATACAGCACTGATTTACTTCCATGTGAATGCTTTCCATTGAGCAGGTAGTGTGAACGTTTGCACGTACAAGATTGCCGGAATCAGGCAGACCCTGATGAGATCAGGTAAGCAGCAGGGCGGGTGAGATTACGGTATGGATGGCAGCTTACACGAGATCGACGATGGTTATAACGACGATGGAGTCACGCACGCCGAGCGAGAAGAAAGCTGGCCCGGCAGTTCCAGTGCTGAAGCTGCAGATTTGGAGAGTTGGCTGTCCTGCTCCCGAAGCTTGCCGCAGTGCGTGCACACACCTGAGGATGTTCATGTTCGCAGAGAACCAGACAAAGAACATCTGGTACCACCGCGTCTCCAGTCTCTCTTCCCTCGGGATCGGGGCGATGCTTCGTGTAGCATGAGATATGCGACGGTAAGTCTATGAATAGAAGAAGCTCTTACCCATGAGTTTCAACCCCATAGTGAGCTAGGAACGTTGACACACGCCGCAACCAACGTAAGGGTAAGGGACCTGCTTGTGGGTCATTACCAGGCTCGTCCATTGAAACTCTAGTCGACTAGAGGATCGAAGCTAAAAGGCAGCTTTGTCGGCCACGTCATCGAGCTCCTACGTATCTGCGAAGGGCGGAATATTCTCCGTTACAATATCTTCCGGTCACTAACAACCGGACAACCCCGAAGTACATGAAAACCGCAAGGACACTACATACACTCTCGTAAACGTCATGCAATGTTGTACGTCCAGCTAAGGGTCTGGGGGTGACACCGTAACGTTAAAACCTATGGGTCGCTGTTCATCCGCGGGACGGTGTCTCAAGTACGATGCTCTGACGCGTCCGGCAACAAAGCATATCGGCCATACTAGACGTCGCCACCACGGACTACCTCTCGGCCAGAAAGAACTCTCTGTTTGCATAGCAATCACCAACCACGCGGTCAGAACAGTCAGTGTGACCGTGGCCTCAGCATAGTGACTAAGAGTTTCACGAGTGCCTGGATTGATTTCCGCGACGTTCATCCCGAAAACACTCTGGGGAGTAGAATAAGCTATCTGGTGATTGGATATGATGTAATTGGGTACTTACTGCTATCAAGCTCGCAGGCAAGAAGATCATTGTGAGGTAAGAAATCTAGAAAAAACTGTCAGCAACAACACCAACTATAACCAACTAGCACACCTGCTTCATTGCAGCAGAATCTCGCATGGATGCCTCCGTGAGCCTTTTCATGGCTCGGCTGTCTTCGATATTTACAGTTGCAAATGCCTAACAAACAGGGTCAACGATGGGAAGTACGCATCGCACAAACACCAACCAGCTGCATGACGTTCTTCAAACGGTCAGACTGCATGGTTCTATGACCCTCTAACCGGTTTATTTCGGAAAGCAAGTTATCCACTTCCCTCGCCAGAAGCTCCGCGGAGTTGTCCTTGTCTTTATCGCAGTCCATCGCTGGATTTGGAGAGTTTCTTACGAAGTCGACGGACTTGTGGAAGTCCTGGAGAAGTTGTTGATAATGCAACAGATATGCTTGCACTTTGTGCAACTCGCGCGTCAGGTTGATGTCGTTGGTTCCTAAAACTTTTGATTCCTAAAGCACCATTCAAGCAAATGTAAAAGCAGACAATCGTGGCACTCACTAGCTTGTTAATATGCCGGTATAAAGCTTCGAAAGCCTCATCCCACGCATAAAGCGCATACCAAAGTATAGCGAGGAAGACGAATGTTGGATCTCTGGACTTGGCAAAAAGCTTAGACCAATATACACTATCCCCAGTTCTTTGCACAAGGGACTGGAGACGCTTGGCGGACGTTTTCTTCAAATTGGATATAGGGTGATATGAAATGATAGTGCTGGAATCCCTTGTCCGGACCATGTGAATAGCCAGAAGATCTTGAAGTAAAATTTCGTGAGCTAGATGGTCGGTGGAATGTCATTGTAGGGTAACTGTGCCAGAAATACTTTGTCCGCTTACTTAGCTCTAATGGCGCTTGGGTATTAATCTCAAGAACCTCTAGAAACGCGAGGTCACAATTGCATCCTATTCGCATGATAGTGACGTACCATGCATTGCGGGCGCAAACTTTTGTGAGGTAACCGACCCAACAGATGAGATGCTCTCTGGTCTAGTACCAGGCTTCCGCATGCTGCAAATGAACGGGAGAGTGACGGTTATGTCTGTATAGCGTGTAAGCCATGCTTTGAATCGACGCCACGACTATACCAACGGTCTCCATATTCAGCCTTGGCGTCTTCTTGGTATCGTGAAGGTATCCAATTCGTCGAGGACGAGAAGAAAAAAGGTTCGATATCGAAGCTGGGATGAAGGTTGTAGGACTGCAGCAAAGAGAGGTGAGAGTAAACCCACGTTGTTCCCAGCATCTTCAAAACATTCAGGGACAAATTATCGACGAAAAACGCCCGAATTCGAATGCCCTCGGGTCGCTGTTATGCGGAGCAGACAACTCAGCGGATCAACTAACCTGAGATTTTGAACAATCCTCACAGGCTGTTGTAGTTCGTTCCAAAATGCCTGATAACTAGCACTGTCAGCAGTAACGGTTATAGTTCTTTCTCCGGCAGCTTTGTCGAAGTGCCCGTCGTCTTTCACTTCCACGTTGTGAATCAAACAAGGCTGGGAATCTGAGCAGGCAGTCAACATCTTGCTTCTCTGGACTTGATCTGGGGTCCAGTTCCCGAACAAATTTTGAGGGTATGTTTTCCAATGATCAGAGGGAGAAGCCAACCCGCCCGGATAGAGTGGCTCGACTGTACTCTCATCTACGTCGAAGTCCATCCACGGCCACGGCGCGGATGGTGCAGCATGGCGATAGCTGAGAACACGTCACCGATCCTCTTAAGTGCGCTTAGGATGAGAGAGACTCACGGGGGTACGGGTGTTCTTAGCTTCGTGATATCTGCCTGAGAGCTGCCCGGATCCTTCCTTCCACCACCAAGACTGGAGAGGGCCA
Source organism: Pisolithus orientalis (assembly GCF_024613125.1). NCBI lineage: Eukaryota > Fungi > Basidiomycota > Agaricomycetes > Boletales > Pisolithaceae > Pisolithus > Pisolithus orientalis. The sequence goes on along the minus strand of NW_026260818.1, from coordinate 312,129 downwards.
CAGGAATGCTACGGCCTGACATGACGTTAATTGAATGAGACGGCGGATGAGAAGAAGAGGGTGACCAACGATGGCGCCGGGGGGGAACGTGTGTATATAAACCATTTCCCTTGCGAGATACAAGCAAGCGCCCAATGGAAAACCCCGCTGGTTCGGAGCCCAGACACTTGGCAATTCAATTGTTAGACTAATGCCTGCCGCATGTCATCTGAAGTACGTACATACATGTGGATCAATGATGTACCAACTACCAGCCCCTCGAGTCATTGCGGCTTGCATATCCATTAACACCCGGCCATGGTACCCTGATAGACAAGGACTGGTTACGGAGCCAAGTGGTAAAGGGTAAGAATTTCGATATCGATCACACCGATAAGCTACGAGCGTTTCGCTTCGAATAGAGTGGGACCCGTGGGTGATACATTATGTCACAAACATGCACAGGGACCCACAGACTCGAGCAAGACGGTGCTGACACAGATGGGGCCACGACATTATAACTTCACCATCCCTAAAGGTCTCCCTCAGGCTGGGTGGTAGCCACCTAAAGCGGCGCTCATTTCGGGGGTGGTGCACGTGTGCATGCCATAACATTGAACATCCTCTGGTTCCTGTGACCAGGTCTCAGTGCACGCCTTCTCACATGGTTCTAGGCGCTGAACAGGAGAGGTACGTGCATGTTACCTATCGACCATTCAAACACACTCCGTATGGGCGTCATCAATGAACGTTGGCATTTGCTCCCATTACCGCGTCAACACGGAAATAAACGCATTCTCCACCGGCCAACCAAGTCAGTCAATGATCCTACCACAGTTACACTGCTAGGGAAGTTCTTATACTAGTACCTGTAAAGGTGAGGGAGGTAGTAAGGAATGTACGAATGAGACTTACATAAGAGGATGGATAAGGTACCGGGAATGGTTTGCAACCGGATAATTTGAAGACAGAAGACAATGTGCAACGTGGTGTTTGGCCAACAGATAACGAGCCGAAATTCTGTACACCAACGGCCCACTCGCAACGAAGACGTGACAATATCTCGGCGCATAGGTTATCAGGCATTTGGTTGCAGAAAACCTTCCGTATTCACATGCTACAAGTATCGTCTATGGGCTGTTGTGTGTCCTCAAACCGAGGGCCCTTCCATGGTCGGCGGCGTCCTTGGACAACGGATCAAGGCACTCTACGCCAGGGATTGCAAAACGAATCCGTCAACACATCAAAATACAAAATTGCCACTGAGATGATAGATAACTGAGTGCTGAGGCTTATTAAATAGAAGTGCAACAAGTGCCCAAAAGGCGATGTGTCTTTCACCGTTGAGCCTCAGAATTTGGGTTTGGACAATAAATATTGTTGAGGCCATAAGCTGAGACCATGTCTGAGTAAAGAAATAAGATGCTGCCCAAGGGTGGGAATGATGCCATACCCCCAAGAGGGGTGTGACTACACATAGTGGGAGCAAGGGCAGATGTGCCCCAATGAACAAAGATATCAAATACACAACATAGATAAAAGGTAGCTACAAGATACATAGGTATACACCCCCATGAGACAAGAAAGTCAGCTCATTGCCCTGCACACTTGCCTGATCACATCACTCTTGAGTGATAACACACATGCCCAGTACCACACTCCTGCCTGAAAGAGCCTTACATCATCCACTCTGTTGTGTCCCATCTTTGCCTCAAGCACCTCAACCTATTAGAGGTACATTTCCTATCAAAATTTCAATCCAGCAGCCCTGCCATTCAAAATAACCCCAGCCGAGAGGTGCTGGGTTTATATGAAGGGAACTGTATTCATTTACAATAGTTGCACACACAGTAAGTAGGGGAAAAAAAAAAAAAAACAGATTCTACCACCTTGTGCAATTTCACCATCTGCCATTGTGCCATTGTGCCGGTGGATATCAACCGAATATAATCTCGCCACCTACGCCAGGTCTGGGTCCGTCACCATAGCATTAAAACTTCTGGGCTGCTGTTTGTCTGTAAGACGGTGTCTTAAGTTGGCAACAAAATATATCGGCCATACTAGACGTCGCCACCGCGGACTACCTTTCGGCCAGAAAGAACTCTCCGTTTGCACAGCAATCACCAACCATGCAGTCAGAACAGTCAATGTGACCGTGGCCTCAGCATAGTGGCTAAGAGTTTCACGAGTGCCAGGATTGATTTCCATAATGTTCATCCCGAAAACACTCTGGGGAGTAGAATAAATTATCTCGGAATTGGATATGATTGCGTACTTACTGCTATCAAGCTCGCAGGCAAGAAGATCATTGTGAGATAAGAAATCTAGAAAAAAAGCTATTGGCAATAACACCAACTACAACCAACTAGCACACCTGCTTCATTGCAGCAGAATCTCGCATGGATGCTGCCGTGAGCCTTTTCATGTCTCGGCTCTCTTCGATATTCACAGTTGCAAATGCCTAACGAACAGTGTCAACAATGGAAAGTACACATTGCACAAACACCAACCAGCCTCATGACGTTCTTCAAACGGTCAGACTACACGGTTCTGTGACCCTCTAGCCGGCTTATTTCGGAAAGCAAGTTATTCGCTTCCCCCTTCAGAAGCTTCGCAGAGTCGTCCTTGTCCTCATCGCATTCCATCGCGGGATTTGGAGTGTTTTTTACGAAGTCGACGGACTTGTGGAAGTCCTGAAGAAGTTGTTGGTAATGCAACAGGTATGCTTGCACTTTGTGCAACTCGCGCGTCCAGTTGATGTCGTTGGTCCTTAAAACTTCAGATTCCTGAAGCACCATTCAAGCAAATGTAAAAGCAGACGATCGTGGCACTCACTAGCTTGTTGATATGCCGGTATAAAGCGTCGAAAGTCTCATCCCACGCATACAGCGCATACCAAAGTATCGCAAGGAAGACGAACGTTGGATCTCTAGACTTGGCAAAAAGCTTGGACCAATAAACACTATCTCCGGTTCTTTGGACGAGCGACTGAAGACGCTTGGCGGACGTTTTCTTCAAATTGGATATAGGGTGATATGAAATGATAGTGCTGGAATCCCTTTTCCGGACCATGTGAATAGCCAGAAGATCTTGAAGTAAAATTTCGTGAGCTAGAGGGTCGGTGGAACGTCAGTATAAGGTGACTATGCTAGAAATACTGTCCGCTTACTTAGCTCTAACGGCGCTTGGGTATTAATCTCAAGAACCTCTAGAAACGCGAGGTTACAACTGCATCCTATTCGCATGATAGTGACGTACCATGCATTGCGGGCGCAAGCTTTTGTGAGGTAGCCGACCTGGTGGATGAGACGTTCTCTGGTCTAGTACCAGGCTTTCGCGTACTGCAAATGAACGGGAGAGTGACGGTTATGTCTGTATAGCGTGTAAGCCATGCTTTGAATCGACGCCACGAATATACCAACGGTCTCTGTATTCGGTCTTGGCATCCTCTTGGTACCGTGAGGGTATCCAATTCGTCGAGGACGAGAAGAAAAAAGGTTCGATATCGAAGCTGAGAGGAAGGTTGTGGGACTGCATTAAAGAGAGACGAGAGTAAACTCACGTTGTTCCCAGCATCTTCAAAACATTCAAGGACAGATTATCAACGAAAAAAGCCCGGATTCGAATGCCCTCGGGTCGCTGTTTTGCAGAACAGACGATTCAGCCGATCAACTAACCTGAGGTTTTGAACAATCCTTACGGGTTGCTGCAGTTCTTCCCAAAATTCCTGAGCATTGTCAGCAGTGACGGTTGTAGTTCTTTCTCCGGCAGCTTTGTCGAAGTGCCCGTCGTCTTTCACTTCCACGTTATAGATCAAACAAGGCTGGGAATCTGAGCAAGCAGTCAACATCTTGCTTCTCTGGACTTGGTCTGGGGTCCAATTCCCGAACAAATTTTGAGGGTATTTTTTCCAATGATCAGGGGGAGAAGGCAGCCCGCCCGGATAGGGTGGCTCGACTGCACTCTCGTCTACATCGAAGTCCATCCACGGCCACGGCGCAGATGGTGCAGCATGGCGATAACTGAAAACATGTCACCGGTCCTCTTCAGTGCGCTCAGATGAACAAGACTCACGGAGGTACGGGTGTCTTCAGCTTCGTGATATCTGCCTGAGAGCTGCCCGAATGCTTCCTTCCACTACCGAAACTGGAGAGGGCCACAGGAATACTACGGCCCGACATGACGTTAATTGAACGAGAACACGGATGAGAAAAAGAGGGTGACCAATAATGGTGCCAAACGGGAACTTGTGTATATAAACCATTTCCCTTGCAAGGTGTGGGTAAGCGCCACAGTGGAAAACCCCGTTGCTTCGGAGCCAGGTGGTAAAGGGTAAGAACATCGGCGATATCGATCACGTCGATGTGCTATGAGCGTCACAGTTTCGCTTCGGATAGAGCGGAACCTGCGGGTAAAACGTTACATCACACATGCACAAGAACCTACAGATTCGAGCAAGACGCAGCTGACAGAGATTGGGGCCACGACACTACAACACCACCGTCCCTGAAGGTCACCGTCAAGCTGGATGGCAACCACTCGATGCGGCGCTCTTTTCAGCGAGTCGATTAGTGGTGTGCGCATGCCATAACATTGAACACGCGCTGGCTCCTGTGACCATATCTCACTGATACACGCCTTCCTCTCACGTGGTTCTAGGCGCTGAACAGGTGAGGTACGTGCATGTTACCTATCAACCATTCAAACACACTCCGTACAGGCGTCATCAACTAGCGCTGGCATTTGCTCCCATTACCGCATCAACACGGAAATAAATAAACGCATTCTCCACTGGTGTAAGCGTTCGCTTACCTTACCACTTACCGCTTGCCACTCACACACCATACGCACCGTTCACGCTATTGCTTCACGTCGTCACATCTCCTATTCCCTCGGTCGTGCCCTCGTCTGGGCATGCAGATCCCTCCTGCTGTGTTGTACTGTTTGGACCCCAGGGGTATATATACTGGTGCTGCATGTATGCGCAGGTCGTCTCTTCTTTTCTCTCTTTCCACTCACTTGCTCTGTTGAGCATCTTGTATCAGCATGTACACTTGATTGTCTAATCCCCACATGCCTGTCCACGTTCTGTCGTCGTTGTGAGCCGTTCTGAGTGTACTCACCCCACAGTGGTGAGTTCCACTTTTTTTGAACGTGCCATAGCGCGTGTCAACGCCTGCTAGAGGTGTCAAACTGCCATCCCATAAACTGCTGTCCTGTTGCGTTCCCTCTGTCCCCGTATCATCGCCATTGTCCTCGTCTTTGTCTTTGCTGTCTATGTCACACACCGCCTCTACTCCCCTGCCATCTATGCCACTGCCTGTGGCCCCACCCAGCACTGCTCCGTCTCCGCCTATCTCCCCTGCATACGTCCCATTACCAGCATCCCTTCCACCGTCTCTGACTTCCACGGATAGCTCATCGTCATCTGATAGCTTCACAGTGGTTCTCCCTGTCTTCACGATGTCCTCAACACAGTCTCAAGTAGCGCGATGTGAAAATACCACTCCTGGAAAAACCCCTCCCTTCTTGACAGTGGGTGACATCACCCTGGAAGGGTTGCGAAGCTGGGAACTAGGTTGCGAGAATTACTTTCGGCTAAAAAGTGTAGCAGAGGACGTTCAGGTTGCCAAGGTTGTGGGTCACCTTCTGGATCCTCGTGTGCAGGACTGGATTAGTAACAATGGCAGTCGACTGACTGCCCTCTCCTTCTCGGAGTTTATGGATGAAGTCCATACGTACTGGCTTCCCAGCGACTGGGCGGAAGCTATCCAGCAGAAAATGCTCTTGTCAACGCAGGGTAACAAAGCCTTCCACTTGTGGGCTGTCGAGGTGGAGAGTCTGAATGTTCTGTTATGGGGTAGCAAGTTCCACCTCACTGAAGACCATCTTCGTTTTCACCTAGAATCTCACATGCACCCGGATCTCACTGCAGAATATCGCTTGTCTGGTGGCCGCCGTGAGAAGCAGTTCTGTGCTTGGCTTGACCTGGTCTGCTTGCTTGACGAGAAACACGTTCATGACGCTGCAAAACTCGATGCGGCTCTTTGTAGAAAGCCTTTTCAACCTAGCCGTTCAGCTAACACTGCAGCGTCGGGTTCGAAGGCACCAGATGGTCACACCCGCACTCACCCTCCTGCCCTCACTGTCGAGGAACGCCAGCTCCTTCGGGACAACTCAGGCTGTTTCAAATGCCACTGTCTCTTTCAAAACCATACCACACGTGATTGCCCAAATGATTTCCCTGACACAAAAAACTACAAAGCACTGACCACTGCCGACGTTGAGGCCGCTTGTAAGAAACATGCCAAACCTATTGCTGCAATCATCGAAGAGGAGCCTGCAGCGAAGCGCTCCTGCATCACTGAAGTGGATGACGACACAGATGCCATTGCTGTTGTCATGCCCTCTGCTGTGCTGGGGGATGGAACTGACTCAGGTGAAGAGTATGTTGCACCTCTTTCCGTTCCCCATCTCCGGTGGTCCTGCCTCCTGGAAGGACCTAACATGACCTTCCCTCTACCTGTGAAGACACTGATTGACAGTGGTTCTCATTTAGTTCTGATTGATGAAACCCTTGTCTCGAAGCTAGGGTTATGGCACCGTCAGTTGCATAAGTCCCTCGATGTTTCGGTAGCACTTTCTTCTGGTAACCAGGAGGTCATGTCTCTGCAGAGTTACGTTGTGCTATCTTGTCTTTCCCTGGATGCACGCTTTCATTCTCAGTCCATCTGTGCAATCATTGCACCCCATTTATGTACACCACTCTTGTTAGGACTTCCGTTCCTTGCACATAATCAGCTCGTCGTCGATCATGCTCTCTGTACATGTATTAATAAAGATACTGGTTATGACTTGTTGAATCCTCCAACTCCTGTCCCAGCACCTGTCCCCTCACCAGTAACCCCTACTGTTCAGGCTGTCAAGCAACTTAAGGGTGTGGTCCTTGCAGAGTTACATAGCATTCTGCCTGTGTATCGCGAACTTGTGGAGGTGGCGTCCACCCTGGTCTGTGGGGTGGATGTTATTGGCGCAGTACAGCATCACATTGAGGTCCTCGTGGCTGCTGAGGAGCTGACAACATGTGATGCACAACTCAAGGTTGAGTTCACTGATCACTTCCCGAGTGACATTCCACCCACAGATGCCCTGCCTGACGATGTGCTCTTCTGGGTCCAGCCCAAGGATGCCAACAAGGTGATCCAGCTTTGGTCGTACGATTGTCCAAAGAAGTATCATGAAGCGTGGAAAATGTTACTACAACAACATCTGGATGCAGGGCGTTTACGGCCTTCCAATAGTACTCACTCTTCGCCCACGTTCATTATTCCAAAGGCGGATCCTGCTGCGTTGCCATGCTGGGTCAACGATTTTCAACAACTCAATCTGAACACGATCCCCGATAACCACCCGTTACCCCACATTGATGAGATCCTTCGTGATTGTGCTAAAGGCAGGTATTTCACGAAACTGGATATGACCAATGCCTTCTTTCAGACCAAGGTTCATCCAGATGACATTAAATGGTTAGCCGTGCACACACCTTGGGGCCTGTACGAGTGGACTGTCATGCCTATGGGGGTGTGGAATGCCCCTGCAGTTCATCAGCATCGGATGTCTGCTGCCCTCCATCATCTAATCGGTCGCATTTGCCATGTGTATCTTGATGACATTATTATCTGGTCACAGACGCTCGAGGAACATGAATGCAACATCCGTGCAGTCCTCCAGGCTCTCTGTGACGCTAAGTTATATTGTTCTCTTAAGAAGACTCAGTTGTTTTGTACTGAAGTTCTGTTTCTTGGCCATTGCATCTCTGCTCATGGAATCGAGCCTGACTCTTCCAAGATCGCAAGGATCCTTGATTGGCCAGTACCACGATTGGTTATGGACGTGCAGGCCTTCCTGGGCCTTGTTCGTTACGTTGCAGATCATCTTCCCAATCTCGCAGAGCACACACGTGTTCTGAACACGTTGACAACCAAGGCTGTGGAACTCAAGTTCCCTGTCTGGAATGATGACCATCAGCAGGCCTTCCAGGCCATCAAAGATCTTGTGGTCAGTCCCCACTGCTTGATGACAATTGATCATGATAATCCAGGTGACAACCGCATTTTCCTTACATGCGATGCCTCGGACTTCCAAACTGGGGCAATTCTCTCTTGGGGACCCACTTGGGAGACGGCTCGGCCAGTTGCTTTCGATTCCACTCCCCTTCACAGTGCTGAACTCAATTACCCTGTGCACGAGAAGGAGCTCCTCGCCATCATTCATGCCTTGAAGAAGTGGAGGGTCGAGCTGCTTGGGACCCCAGTGTTGGTGTATACTGATCATCAAACCCTTCAGCACTTTGCCCTACAACGCGACCTCTCCCAGTGCCAAGCTTGCTGGCAAGAATACATGTCCCAGTTTGATCTGATGATTCATTATATTCAAGGCGAGTGTAATGTGGGTGCTGATGCCCTGTTGCGACGCTCGGATGGCGCCCCCCCCATGGCTGCAGTGTCCACGGTCAAGGTGGACAGGTTGCTGACAGTGGAGATATTGAAAGGGTACACAGAAGATCCCTTCTGTCGGTGACTATTCTCTCTTCTTGACTCACTGCCCGGTCTACAGGAACGTGATGGCCTGTTGTACCTTGTGGGTTGCTTGGTGATCCCCCATGTACATTCACTACAAGAACGCTTCTTTCACCTCGCCCATGATGCCTTAGGCCATTTTGGCATGGACAAGACCTATGCGACTCTCCGTAATTCATTCTACTGGCCTAACATGCGTCGTGACCTTGCATCTGCATATATCCCAGCTTGCACTCATTGCATGCGCAACAAGTCTCCGACTATGGCACCGGCGGGCCCGTTACATCCCCTGCCAGTCCCTGATGCTCGTGGAGACTCTGTGGCCATCAACTTCATTGGTCCCTTACCAGAGGACCATGGCTTCAATATGATCGTCACAATGACGGACTGCCTTGGTGCTGACACATGCCTTGTGCCTTGTCAAAGTTTCATCACTGCCTCAGAGTTCACTACACTTTTCTTCGATCATTGGTATTGTGAAAATGGCCTTCCCTTGGAGGTCATTTCAGATCGAGATAAGCTTTTCTTATCTTGCTTCTGGAGGTCCCTTCACAAGTTGACAGGAGTTAAACTCAAGATGTCTTCGTCGTACCATCCCCAGACCGATGGGGCAAGCGAGCGCACCAACAAGACAGTCAACCAATGTGTTCACTTCCATGTTGAACGTAGCCAGAAAGGCTGGGTCAAGGCCCTGCCTCGCGTACGTTTCCATATTATGAACACCGTTAGCAATAGTATGGGGTTCTCCCCATTTCAGCTCCACCTTGGTTGTTCTCCACATCTCTTACCTCCCATCTCCACTTTGGATGCTGAGACAACAGAACATGCAGATGCTGCTGCCTTTTTGGCTCGTCTGGAGATGGACGTCCTCGAAGCGCATGACAACTTACTTGCGGCAAAGGTGGCTCAAGCTCATGCGGCTAATCGACACCACGTCCCCGACCCAAGGTTTTTGATCAGGGACAAGGTTTGGCTGTCTACGAAACATCATCGTCGTGAATATCTTACTAATGGAACAAATCATGTAGCCAAGTTTATGCCACAGTATGATGGCCCCTACACCATCTTGTTGGCTTTGCCCGAAACCTCCTCCTATGTCTTAGATGTGCCTCGTGCAGCCAACGCATGCACCATGTTCCACGTCAGTCAACTACATGCCTTCGTGCCTAATGATACAACACTCTTCCCCTCTCGCGAGCTACCTCACCCAGGCCCTGTGGTCATGGAGAATGGTCAGTTGGAGAACTTGATTGAGCGGATCTTGGATGAGAAGCGGGTTGGGAGGACGAAGAAGTATTTGGTGCAGTGGTTAGGGTATGGACTGGAGGATGATGAGTGGTTGATGAAGAAGGATCTGGAGGATTGCGAGGCATTAGATGTTTGGGAAAGGGAGCACCCACCGTAGGGTGTTGAGGTTGACAAAGAACAGGTTGATGAAGAAGATGTTGAGGTTGATGAAGAAGAGTTGAGGTCAGGTTGATGAAGAAGATGCTGAAGAAGATGCAGGGTTCATGCCCACTCACGCTCCCTCTCCCCCCGGTTGCCTTTTTTTATGGGCTGGGAGGGTGTAAGTGTTCGCTTACCTTACCACTTACCGCTTGCCACTCACACACCATACACACCGTTCACGCTATCGCTTCACGTCGTCACATCTCCTATTCCCTCAGTCGTGCCCTTGTCTGGGCATGTGGATCCCTCCTGCTGTGTTGTACTGTTTGGACCCCAGGGGTATATATACTGGTGCTGCATGTATGTGCAGGTCGTCTCTTCTTTTCTCTCTTTCCACTCACTTGCTCTGTTGAGCATCTTGTATCAGCGTGTACGCTTGATTGTCTAATCCCCACATGCCTGTCCATGTTCTGTCATCGTTGTGAGCCGTTCTGAGTGTACTCACCCCACAGTGGTGAGTTCCAACTGGCCAACCAAGTCAGTTAATGATCCTACCACAGTTACGCCGCTGGGGAAGTTCTTGTACTTGTACAGCCAACTCCCTCCTGACAGATACCTGGTACAACCCATACTCCCTCATAACCCATACATTTTTCCACTTCTCAAATTCCCATACTCCCCCCAAATAGCTCTTAGAAACCCCGTACGAATGGGTTACACATAAGAGGATGGATAAGGTACCGGGAATAGTTTCCAACCGGAAAATTTAGAGGCAGAAGACGACGTGCAACGTGGTGTGTGGCCAACAGATAACGCGCCGAAATTCTGTACACCGATGGCCCACTCGCAACGAAGACGAGACAAAATCTCAGCGCATAGGTTATCAGGCATTCGGTTGCAGAAAACCTTCCGTATTCACATGCTACAAGTATCATCGATGGGCTGTTGTATGTCCTCAAACCGAGGGCCCTTCCATGGCCAGCGGCGCGCTAGAACTACGGATCAAGGCACTCCACGCCAGGGGTTGCAAAACGATTCCGTCAACACATCAAAATACAAAGTTGCCACTGACAGCTTTCGGATGATAGATAACTGAGCGCTGAGGCCTATTATTAAATAGAAATGCAATAAGTGCCAAATAGGCAATGTGTCTTTCACCGTTGAGCCTCGGAAGGCTTCAGTCAATAGAGATCCTGACGTGTACAATGGATCAACGAATGAGGGAGTCTGAATAGGGCACCCGCCCAAATCTCACAGTAGGCGGAGAGACGAGTCTTCTGGGGATGTGCACGAGAGGCGTAAATTAACGAACTACGTCGGCGCGTCGGCGCTCTCCAGTGGCTCGGCTACCCTCCGTGCCCTTCGCTCGTGACTTCCCCGCAGTAGATTTCAAGCTACTCTTGCTCTTTGGCTGCCTAAAGCACATGAACTCAATACCCGTTGCCCTACGGCTCTCCGCAAGTATCTTCTTCACGCTATCGAGATTACCCTGCAGATTGTCATCAGCTTGGCGTCGAGCGTAGGCCTGGGATATCTTGGTGTATAATTCCGAGAGTGTCTTGGCAGCCGACGGCGATACGTAGCGGGTCAGGGTTTGATGCATGAATTCGATCTCCAGTGTTGCCTTTCAGAGTCATGTTCACCACTGGAGACTCAGGAGACCAAATAGGCGACATACACGTAACATCCCACCCATCCCAAATCGTTTTACTTGCTGGAATGAACGCAAAGCTTCCTCCGCAGCATCATCCACGAGCGCACAAAGCACGCGGTCCAACAAACCTTCCGCGATGTGACTGACTTGTGCATGGATCCCAACAAGAGTCATTAATACCCTATACATGTACGGTCTGATTTCTGTTATGGTCATGAGGAATCCATATGTAATCGAAAATGGGCTAAACTGCCGTACCAGTCGGTTGAGGAGTCTCATACCAATCCATTTCGGGGTCCAGAATGCCTTCTTTCAGGATGGAAGCTACAACCGCGGATTTAGGTTTGATGTATCCGTCGAATAGGGTCTTGTCCAGCTCCTGCACAACCTTCACAAGTGTCTGTAAGCATCCGTTAGCATCGGCTCGTCAATACATCTCCAAATAGAAACCTTGCGATCCTCTTCGGTAGATGTGCCAAACACGCTTTCTAGTTGGGACATCATGTTCGGGATGAGCGTGGAGGAAAGGTACGCGAAGTTGGAAAGCACAAGCAAGACCCGAGTATTCTGTCCATCCACGCGTGTAAGTTATAATCAACCCTCCTGAATGTAGCGCCTACCGCGTCACGACAGTCCGATGACTTGGAGGGTAGTGATCGGCTCGTGGTAGTGACAGGCCCCTCCACGGGGACTCGAAGCTCGCTAGAAGTGAGGTGGACCAAGCCATCTAGAAACGCGTACACAGCATCCAAAAATGCCCTAGTGATCTTATTAGCGAACGTGGAGGGAAGCTGGTTTTGTTGAATAGTCCGCAGAGAGGAAGTCGTAGTCGCCAGATCGACGCCTCCAGCTATCTTCAATGCTGACAACGTCATGTGCCGTTGGAACACCTCGAATAATGACATGTACTGTGTAACAGACGAATCCGTCATAGACGGAGTCCACGATTCGAGGTGATACAACACATTCGCATCTTAAGCCATCAGTCAGTTCCACAACCCGTAGAAACGAGATAATATATACCCCGTAACCAAGCCCGAATAAGCACAACCGTAAATCTCCATCGAGCACTTTCCATGAAGCCTTTGAGACTGATGCCCGCTTCTTTAATGATATCCATGGAGGCCACCTCATTAGCACAATCCTGCATCTCCATGAGAATCTTTATGATAAAATGGGCTGAAGTCAAGGAATTCGAGTGAACCGGGAGGAGGGCGGGTAATTTCCCGTCAGAGTTGGTTGGTGAGGTGACGGCGGCATCAGAGAGGATGAAAAATTCCGAGAAGAGATTGATGTACAGCTTTACAATGTCCAGCGCCATTTGCCTGCACTGTTGTGCACTTCGTCTGGAGCTAGTAGGCTGTATATTGATCGTATTCAAACATAGAACCTGGAACTAAGAACGCACTTTTTTGAACTTGCCGTCTAGAAATCCCTTGGCAATCTTCCAAAAGTTCGGAAGTGAAGATAGCAGGTCCTCCGAAACGTTTTTAACCAATTCCAAGATAGTCTCCCAAACTTCATGACCTCTTCCCTGAACTATTCGGGAATGAATTCTACAGGATCGAAGCGAGCAGGAGACCGCTTACGAATTGTCAGGTCAGACTGCTTGGTATCCAGAGCTGCGAGACATAGTCCCAGCTGAGATGCTAAGGATGCATTCAGTGCATCGGGTCCACTTGTATCCGGTGCCTCCTGGTCCAAAGCGGCTTCAAGGATACTTAGTGACTTAACCTAATAGCTTGGAAGTGGTCTTACTTCTGACGTTCGCTAAGCCCGCACGATATGTGGCATTCATTTTGTCCAAAACATGGCTGTGATGACTGTCAAAATACGTCCAGATAGGATCCTGCGAGGGATTTAACTCCAGTAAGATCCTGGCAACAACTTAGCTTCGCTTGGAATGAACGGCTCAGACTTCACTGACTCGATGATTTTTTCTTGCTCTTCAGCACTGCGCCCAGATTCCCGTAGTTTGGATGACAACTGCAACTTCATTTCACTCATGACTTTTTCCACGTTGGACCACACCCTTTCCAAAATTCGCTTCTGCTGCAGCTCTGCAGAGGACACGGACTTCCCTTCTCCAGACTCTACGGGTGTTATTTGACCTGGCCGCGAGTTCAACATAAACTTGCCCTTATTGTAATTTCGGAGGGCAGCTTCGTATTTACCCTGCGTGATGAGTCCTTAGCAGATGTGCGCACGATGATAGTAGACTTAAAACGTACAGCTTCGATGCACTCGACGAGATTGCCAGGTAGATTGAAAAAGAATTTGGATCGCTCGAAAACAGAGAGCGTCGTGCGTAGCTTCTGAGCTTTTGCAGAATTTTCCAAGACTGGGAGAAACACTTGGTTGGCCTTCACCGCAGCACCTATCGTAAATGTTGTCAGGAGTGCTTGTCAAAAGAAGGTTGGCATGAGTGAGCAGTACGCTTTAGGCAGTCTGTTAGTGGTTTTGACGCAAATTCACTGGTATCAGACAGTAGTCCTTCCCGCATCTCAGCGTAGAGAGCTACCAGGTTCATGAGCAACCAGTAAGGTTTCATCGCTGGTCCATACCATCCGTAGAAGCTTTAACCGCTACAAAACGATCAAAATTATCTTCAACGAGAATGCGTATCTGTTCGGAGCGTGCTTCTATGGAATTCTGAAGGTTCGATATTCCAGCCGCAAGGTCTTGGTATGCGGCATTGGGGTGGGCGACGGACAGGAAGACCTTCGGATCGAAGGCCTTGGAACTAATAGAAATCGCAGACCCTTCGGAAGGGTATGAGAAGATGATGAGATAACCGACATAAAGCCCTACGTGTTTCCGCATCTAGGCCCGTAAGACTGCAAATCATTAGCCATTGTGCACAAGCTGGGAGGAACTTATTGCACACTCGATAACACCACCAAGACCAAGAGGGTCTCCGTCACTGTCTGTCCCCGCCGCAGCCAAGAAATCCGAGGGTATGTCCTCCGCGTCGTAATCAATTTCCTCCCATTTGCTATAAGTGTTGATGGGTCCACCTGATGAATGACGACTAAGAAGAACATACCCGGGATTGAGATTAGATAGCTTATAAGATTTTAATAACAATGCCTCATCCACTCCAAAGTTCGCCTTTCCCGTAGAAAGAGGCATTGCATTGAAGATAAGACCTGAGGCTGGAGCTGGACTAATAGCCTTACCAAGTCGAGTCAAACCAGAGCTGTGGCGGTGCAGTACGTATGCAAGTACAAACTCAGAACAGGACCTATAGTTGCACTACCAATTCCGGATCGCATATTTGAAAGGTATCCACGCTCCTGCATGATAATCGCCGCCAGACATGCAATGCAAAAAAGAAACTGGTGTCTCTCTTATTATCTCTCGAAGAATGTAATATAGGCAACGGGATGGGTAAATAGGACATATATATGAAAAACATTGCAACGGAGTGGAGAATTACCCGATTCAAACTGGGAGGACAGTATTAAAGACGTAATCCCATATTTTACCTGGTGAACAGTTCGCGAATTAGAATTAGCCACAGGGTGTTAAAGCGGAAAAGACGCACTCGTAACCCCGAAACCAAGCTCGAAATTTTTGTAGTGGTGAGCAAGGTGGTATTTCTTCATCTCGCGCATGTAGGCCGGGAGCATCGTGTGATGCAATCTACAATAGGTTAGCTCGTAAGTCACGAAGGTCTCAAGTCCATACTCACGCGTAATGCATGCAATCATAAATGACATCTTCCACGCACACTCGTCAAACGGGGTAGTCCAAAAGCCAGAACGGTATCACTTACAGAAAGTGAACGAGCCGGAAATTATGCCATTAGCAACGGCAGTCGGGAACAGTATGTACGCCAGACGAGTGAACGGCGCCTGGAGAACTGCAAACAAGACCGGCGGCATGACAAGCCTCAAGCTGAAACCCTCGTCAGCATTAATCAGGAAAGAGCTGAAATTGCCTCACCGGTCCATTGGCATATAATGATGGATACCATGTAGCAGGAAATGTAGTGTCAAAAAGACGGGTTTGTCAGGTAAGAGGTCGTCGATGTGGAAGAGGAACCGATGCATTCCGTACTCCAGTAAGGTCCAGATAAGATTCCCGAGCAAAAAGCACGGCAGGGTTTTCATGAACATGTCCGATGCCAATGAAGATAGCTTAAAGAACGGGTATATCGGATTGTCCCAAAACGAGGGTAAGGGCATGTTGAACTGCAACATCGAGCGCACAAATAAATTGATGGCTATGGGTAGCCATACCACAGGTACGACATACCATACCGTGCGGGTGAACACCTGGCGAAGATGGTTAGAACAGAACAAATGCGCCCCTGAAGGGATTTCGTGCCTCTAGAACATCGGGACCGAACAAACGCGCTGACCGCTTCAAGTGACGCGGTTGGTGAACTTGTTTAAGGTAGTATGATTTACTGCAGGTCTCGTCAGGCTCGTTGAAATAACAATACGAAGAACACAAGCCTGAAATTCGCCCGCCACATTTGCCAAAGCAACGGTTGCCGCAAGTCGAGGAATTGCGTTTTGGCGAAGTCTTCAGCGGAATCCGTATCTTCCGGCTTGAAGTCGTCAGTAGCTTGCCAGTCTGATCGATTTCAAGCTGGCTGTCCGCAGGAGCGGAGGACATACATACCATCACTGACGGTCGTTGCCTCAGTACCCAAACGACCGATCACGTACTCCTCCAACATGTCATACGCTGCATCCGAATGGTCGTGCAAATCCTTATCCTTCATGATATTTTCCACGTCCTTTCCGGCGTTCTTCAGAATAAAGTCTTCGCCTCCTGGGTGGTCAGGAATGAACGCAGTCACATCGTAGACCTTTCCGTGAAGAACGACCCAACAACTACCCGAAGACTTGTGGTTGGCAACATCTTCAGTAGTGAAGATACGAACTCGCTTCGAAGCAGTCATTGCGGTCGCACTTGGGTGCTGCGAAGAGTCCATTATTACTGTCGGCCCATTTTTCTCGGACTCGCCATATATAGTAATTCGCACGGCTACATTATAGCATGACTATACTAACAAACAGGTGTATTGTGAGTTGATTATGATGTACGCATAGCTACTACTTGGCTACCTTTCCGACATTGTTCAGAGCGAGCTCCTTGCTCCACTCACGCAAGACATGCTTCATCACTTTTCCACTGCCTGTCTTTGGAAATTCCTTCGCGATACCGGGTTCGCCAATGAACCACACCCACTCGGGGGTATTCTAAAATATTAGAACATTTGAAATCTCGGGCTCGCACGAAGGAAAGCACCATACCTGTGGGTTCATTCCGTCTGACACAAGTTTTCGTACTTCTTCTCTGGTCATTGTCGCGTCGGGCTCGAGGACAATCCATACACCGACAACTTCCCCGTATACGGCGTCCGGGACAGAGACGGCGGCGGCCTCGCGTATGAATGGATGGGCTACAAGCACATTTTCAATTTGGACTGGAAACAAGTTCTTGAGGAAGAATTCAGAGGGAATGAATTTGAGCTCAAATTTCGAAAACACCGACCTCTCCACCACGAATGATAAGGTCCTTGGCACGAATGAGTTCAGCACCGGTGACGGAACACGGACACCCATTGCTCTACCTTCACTCTCCCAACAACTACACGAACGTTGGCAAACTGTAACTGTCTCACAGGAAGGCAAAAAGACTTACCCTTCAAATAACCGTCTTCATCCATAATCCCTTCGTCACCAGTATGCATCCATATTGTAGAAGGATCCTTCGGGTCTGCACGCATCACCTTCTTCGTCTGCTCCTCATCTTCCCAGTACCTAAAAACACTGAAATATTTAATCACTCCAGTCCACGCGAAAGCCAGACTGTTGTACATGCCCCTTCTGAAGCAAGTAACCCGTGACACAAATTTCGCCAGGTGTCCCAACGGGAACAGTCTCCCCTTCTCGGTTGACGACTTTCGCTTTCACGTGATGTTGCACTTTACCTACGGTCTCAACACGCTTGATGACCGGATCCGCTGGTGTAGTTTGGAAAGATACGGGACTGTTAACAGAATCGACAAGAGTCGTTGCCGCGCGTCGCGTGGATAACTCACCTCGTCTCAGCTAGGAGTACGAAGAACTTAGTTATTGAACCACAACAGGCAGATAAAAGAAAGCTTACTCATTCCATACGCGTTTGTGATATCAACCATATTCAGTTTATTGATGAGTTGGTGCATCAAGTCAATGGGTACCGGTGAACCAGCAGCAATGCCAGTCCTACCAGACTGTTTGCATATGAATTCTTAAATTGCCGTAAACATACCTCAAGCAGCTCAAATCCAACTTTTCTCCTGTCTGTTGCCGTGTCTGTACTTCCGACAATACACCGAGAAAATGTGTGGGTACGCCGTGCAAGGCCGTGCAGCGTTCTTGTACGACTGCATCAACAATCGCCTCGGGATGAAAAACGGGAGAAGGGTATACAATGCAGGCTCCGTGAGACCATGCAGCCAGGTTACCTAGCACCAGGCGTATAGAAGACATGAACTTAAAGTCCCACAAAAGATGAGCGAATATAGGACTCATCAAAGCAGTGAAACAACGGCGGGACATTACCTGCGGATATGTTAGCGTTTCTACCAACCTTTGACAACAAAACAACGCACATAGAATATCATCTGCAGTGAGGCGCATGCATCGGCCGTTCGAGAGACCGTTATTTAAGAGGTTCAGGTGAGTTAACTAGGTAAAGTTGGGAACTCAAAAACCGGCCAAGTAAGGAGGGACAGAGCGGTCTTACCGACACAGCCTTTGGCTTGCCAGTCGTTCCACTGTTGACAGTTACGTACATGAGTTCGTTCATGGATAGCAGAACATACCTCGTGAACTGTAGATTGATCACTTCGTCAGGATGATGTGAGTCGACAAGTTCTTTCACTCGTCGTTGCTCGGTACCGTCTTCACGCCATACTAACATCTCGCGAAAATCTATCGCACATTTCGTGTCACCAATCTCCTCGAGGTATTCCCTGTGATCAGGCACATCGTCTACCACGACGAGGTTCCGCAAAGAAGGCAAGTCGGCCACCTGAATATTACCTGGGGCCGAGTGTCGTAAATCTGGAAATGCGGCGGACAGTCCACGTAAATATTGTGACGCTCGAACGCGTGGTACAATAAATAAGTGAGACAGCCCAACGACGTTCAGGGCTTTGACCTAGCCTTGTGGATAACTTCGCTCTCAAGTGAAGTATTGAACACTCACGAGTTCGGGTAGACGGTATGCGGGGTTGAGAGTGACTAAGATGGCACCGACGCTAGCACATGCCCACTGCAGCAGAGCATATGCACTGCTCAAATTCAGTGGAACGAATAAGGCTGCGGAAGAACGATAATCACACCTGTTGTTGCCCATGATGACGCCGACACGATCACCTTTCTTCACACCGAGAGAAATGAGACCTCTCGCTGTCGCATTGATGTGTCGGTAGAATTCCTGAAAATCCCATGAAAGATGACTGTGAACACCCGTGTTTGGAGACGGTGGCCCTCCATGAGTTCTCGGACGCTCTTGACGGGAGATCAGTGCCCGTCGTTCCGCATGCTTGCCAAATATCTCGTCCCGAAAATAAACTGGGAGAGTCCTGCGCTCCAATGGGGGTTGCGACGGGCCTTCGACAGAAGAAAGCGTGATCAGCCGTCGCGCCCTCCACTTTCCAGTTGTACTCCCGGTTAAGTGTAAGCGGATCCTGGTTCTTAGGAGAAGGACCATGGTCACGTCGTTCGCCAGGTGCTGCTCGAGAGCGGTATTATGTACAATCTATCGATACGTCGTGTTCGGCTGCCTGACGGTTTTCACAGCAACCAGAAAACAATCGCTACCGCGGCGATAAAACATCTCAGAAGTACATCGATTAAAAAATGTCTCATGTTACAGTAATAGGTACAGACAACGTGGAAGTCAGTAATACAGTAGGTGTCGTACATGGTACTTAGCACCGAATACAAATAAAGCGACTTAGCGGGTAATGTAATGTTCAATCTGTCCCTTTCGCCTCTGAAACTGAATAAGGTGGCGGGGAAGGCATGGTAGACAACGTGAGGGAGACGTGAGGCTGCTGGGATAGTACTACCGTACTCTCTGTAGCTTGTTGTTGGCGTATGTTGTTAGTTGTGGGCGCTGGTGTTACGGGCCTTGACGAATTCGGAGTGTTCGTTTGCGAGCGGTTATGAGCCAAGTGTGCACGCACGAGGTGGCCGGCAGCCAGTGCGCTAAGCAATGACAGTTCTCCTGCCATGACTGCTGCAGAAATAATGCGAGCAAGGCGCTCTGCATTGCGTCCAGGAACAGTCAGATGGGGCCCCCTAGTGCCAAGCATCTCGAGCACTGCTGCTTGGGGGGCCAGGATTGTGCCACCACCAACAGTGCCTACCTCGATCGAAGGCATAGTTACTGTGACGAGGAGGTCTTTTCCACCATTAGTACTGATAGCCGAGGTCAGCGGGAGATGGTTACAACACAACAACGGGTCCACATACGGTTCCATGAGTGTCATACAATTAGAACTCTCCACGTTTTGGGCGGGATCTTGTCCAGTTGCCAAAAAGATTGCGGTGAGGATGTTCGCAGCGTGAGCGTTAAAACCACCGATCGAGCCGGCCATAGCACTACCCACGAGATTCTTCTTCGTGTTTAAATTGCAAAGCGCCTCGACGGTCGTCTTCAAAACGCCCTTAACGACCTTTCCAGAAACGACAGCCTCGGCCACCACACTCTTTCCGCGCCCCTCTATCCAGTTGATGGCAGCAGGTTTCTTATCTGTGCAGTAGTTTCCAGATAACGCAAGAGTAGCCATCTCAGGGAATTGTTTCTGCATGGCCTCAAGAGCCTTCTCAGTTCCCTTAGAGATCATGTTCATGCCCATCGCGTCACCCGTAGCAGTGGCGAAGCGCACAAACAATGTGCGCCCAGCCATCGCTGTCTTGAGCCGCTGCAACTTAGCAAACCTGGAGGTGGATTCAAAGGCGTCACGAATGATGTTGAAGCCCTCCTCGGAATCTAGCCACGCCTTGGCCTCAGCAGCCGAAGTGATATTCGGGAAATCGATCGCTGGACCTCGTGTCATGGCATTTTGGGTGAGAACGGTCGTCACCCCCCCACCCGCATTGAGAGCCTTGCATCCGCGCGAAGTAGACGCCACCAGTGTACCCTCTGCGGTGGCCATGGGAATATGGACCTGTTCGCCATCGATCTTGAGAGGTCCTGCAACACCGAGAGGAATCGGAATGTAACCGATGACATTTTCGCAGCAAGCACCGAGCACGAGTGAGTAGTTGTAATTGGTATAAGGAACGTCCGACCGTTCCAATGTTTTGGTCGTACTCGCTCGAGCTGCGACACCCACATCAGTAACCACTTACTGATCAACGAGTCGACTTACAAATCAACGCCCTTCTGATAACCACGGCTCGTTCCAGGTCTCCCAGAACGCTTTCTAAGGCGTACGGCGCAATCTTGCCATTCTGTGCTAGTAGAATGACCTCTTCATTGTTGAGGGTCGCCAGCGCATGCTGCACCGGCTTCGGACCATTATCAAAAACATCAATGCATTCCTCCAACGAGCGCACAGCACGCATCTCGGTGGACTCCTCTCCTCTATCAGGGTTTGACTGAGCCCTCAGCCTCATATCTAGCAGGAACACCGGGAGAGAGCTTTCCGCGTCCGCGCGGACAGCTACTGGAGCGACGATGGGACTCAAATCAGGAGGAGAAAATGGGAGATCAGATGAGGTGTTTGTCTCCGTAGCATCAATGACATGCTCGGGCTCGTTGCCGACGAAGAGCCGGGGTGCCTGACTAGTGGTGGATTCCGGAGATTGGGGGGTGCTCTTGTCATCCAGCGTTTCCTCCCTAGTATCAGAAACAGCCAAAAACCTAACACTGGGAGAGTGAATTCCTCTGATAGCGCCCTCAGCAATGCTTTTCAGAAGATAACCGTTCAGTGCGAGGCTGCTAGCGAGAAGAAGAACGATCCACTTCGACAAAAAAGGGTCTCCCACAATCTTCGTCCAGGCAGTCATAAAATTATCTATCATCTCGCCGGTTCTCGATGAGGGGCGTGATGGGGGGATGACTAGGAAGTGCACGGGTGGGGCAATCTGAACGAGAATATCTCCGGAGCTGGAGTTGTCCTCGGCGAAGTGAAAGGTTTCCAAGCTCCTTAAGGCTTCGGTGACAGCCGCGAAGGTGATGTCAACTTTGCGGGCTTCTGCCGGATAAGGCGCGAGATTGGTGGAACCGTAGTGGTCAGTGAACGGTGTCAATGTAGTCGTGAAATTGAGGCAATGCAGGGTTAGGAACGTCGAGACCTGTATTGTTGCAACCAGTTAATGGACCAATTGGCAGGCACGAGGAAACTCACTAAGAGGAGTTTCAAGCGCGCCGCAGGATTCTGATTGGTATTTGACGATACACCTTTCTTGTGCTTCAGCATGGCACCCTTCACTCCAAGAAGGGCAATAGAGACTCTGTTCCAAAGACTGCCTCTCCGTTGTGGTTGCGTCGGGCGCACTAAGCAGCTCGCTCTACCCTCAGCTGTGAGATTATTGGAACTGCGAGACCTCGTAATGGTATTACGAGCAGTCTGGATTCGTCGGACCTAATAAGGGAAAACCATGTGAGTGGCGCCAAGGACAGCTAAGTGCAACAAGGGCCTATCCGAGGAGCACGAATCCAGGCCCCACGTGATGACGACTTACCTCGACCATAATAGTTAATATAGCAGGGTAGAACGACGCGAAGAGGACACAGTCCAGTGTTAATAGTAACGCAGCCAACGCACAGAACTCCTGCAGGCCGCCGACTCTGCTCCTGGCACCCAAGGCAAGCACCACGACTTCGAGGGCATATTCACAGAAGATGCTATTGCCGCATTCTTCCATGGCTTCCAGTACAATGTCTCCCGCCGGTTTCATTGCATTCCGCCCGAAGCTGTCCTTCGTCGCAGTGGTAAGATGGCGATGGTTAAAGACAGCGCTGGCGAGACGCAAGGGTTTTTCATATCCGACTGTGGAAACAAGAAATGGCATCGCTTCCGTCAGACTGACGGGGTCGAGAGGAATGTTGAGGTAGTGCGACAATGGCAAAGCAAGCAGAAAAGAGAGGAAGGCTGAAGAGACAACGGCTGTGCTGAGCCAGAAGTTGGATCCCAAGGCGCGCGAGCGCAAGAAGAGGCGGGTGAATGAAACAAACATGAGAATGTACCCAGACAGGATAAACAGAGCGTCAAGTAAGTTTGCTTTCTGTACTAGCACATTAAACATCCACCAGAAACTCATGTACAACATCTTACCTTAACCGACTCTGCGAAGCGAGACGCGAGAGCCCGTGCAGCGCACTTCACCCATTTACTCCCTTTGGTTCCACCCGTTTCAGCTGAGGGCTGACCTTCGACAAGATATTGGATCCCGTACCGATCCTTGTGGAAGGTCACCCGTGATTTCAGGGAATCGACAAACGGTTTCCGAGCACCGGTCACGAACGACAATGACAAGACCCATGACTCCGGTGTTTGCGGAGATAACTTAGCAAAACACTGGCGATCAGCACTTGAGCTGACAGCGGGGTAGCAAAGCGATGAATAATTCTGGCCTGTCCTGGTCAGGACGTTATTAGATATGTAGTGTGACAAGTTATCGAGCGAGAGTCCAATGCCCGCCCAGTTTAGCTTCGAGTGGGTAGTTGTCTTCGATGTGCATTAGAATCAGCGATAGGCGTAGCGTTCCACCAACTAGGAGAACTTGCCATGTCTATAGGTTGTGCTGAAGTGGAACGCGAAGAGAATATTAGCTGCTGGAGCTCAACCGATCGGGAACCTGGAGAGCCTAGGCGCTTCATGTACCATTCCTCCTCAACACCGACCCATTCCCTATCGTGGAGAATGACATGAGACGGGCGTGCGGAAGAGGGAAAAGTCGGAAGAGTGACAGCTGCATGTTTGATGTACGATAGAACATGGAAGTAGGCCAGTGTCCCGATGATCGAGCAGAACACGATCGTCTCTATAGGAGAGAACACTGTGCGGCGTGTCAGAGGCAACAGCCATACACGCATATTGAAAAGTTGCCCAACCAGCGGACAACTGTCATAGGTCTTATGAAGTGTTTCCCATTCGTCTTGCTGTAAAGGGTACCGGATGCATTTGGAGGGAATAGCGATGTATCACTCTTGCTGCACCGCGACCCCAGGCAGCGCGAGCACTGCCACCACTTGAATTTATCACCCACGTATGTATCAGTTCGGGCCACCGATGTCATCGAAACCGGCCCACTGTTAATCAGTTATTCTTCAAGCACACCTGACCGTCAGAGAGAAAAACACCAGAGGAACTCCTTTGCTCCTTTGTTTCACAGTTTGGGAATCCTCCGAAACATTGCCAGTACGATAGCTTGGTATTCTTTGAGTTTGGTTTTGTAGTTGTACAGCCTTACGGTATTATCATGCCAAACCATATCTTTCGATGGTTCGTGGAACGTGGCCGCAGGAACGTTCTGAGACTAGGATGCTGCCACACTGGTTGGTATGTACCGGCAACTTGAAAAGCCGTCGCATAAGCAGAAGACTAATACGTGTTGAGTAGAGGTCCACTCCCCCTCCGATGCTATCGTAACGCACGGAATTTTAGAAGAACACAACAGCGGAGTTACGGAGTACAGGGCAGTAAATGGAGACATTGGGCTTACACAGGAACAACGTTCACCCGGCCGCGACGTTCGCAACAAGAAAACTTGAAGTTACAGTCTTTTCAACGTTCCTGCTGTTCGACAGTCAGTCTTCAGCACTGCCCTGTGAAGCAAACACACAGAAGTAGCCGGTACCGGCACATAATGTCTCACTGGTTGCAGACAGGGTGGCCGGAGACCTACCGGGCAGACCACGCACTCACATTAGAATGTTACGAACATCCATCCTGGGTATGGCGCTATTTCACTGCCTGAAACCTACTAAATTCACCTGTTTTGGGATACCTAAAACCCACAGTATAAACAGTTCGAACTTTCTCAGTACTTACCGCGTATGTACGTATTCTGCGCCGTTCCGTGACTCAGTTTCAGCGCAGACGACCAAACATGTCAACTAGTCGCGGCCACACATCACGGTGGTTGGATTCGTCCGGAAACTCATCAGAACAGAGTTGGCGCATTCCTGAGGCGCAGAAGCACATCTGTGGTATTTATGACGTGCACTGTGTTGTTGTTTTCCCCTGTCTTGTTCCCCCCTTGGCATGCCGTCCCTTGCCAACTGGGTGGATTGCGAGGTCCTGCGTAAAGGAAAGTCATCGCGAAGGTGTGCTGTTGAGGTGTACCACCAACGATTTTCCAGAGAGTTTTATTTTACGAACAAGAAGACCAATTCAGAATTCTGCCATCCGTGATTTCGTCGCGGTGGACAAAGTTAGAAGGCGATAATTGCCAAACTTACCAGATTCCCTCCGAGTCCTCTCTGCACTTGGCAGTGAAATGCATACCCCTCAGCTAAATAGCACCAGTCTTTTGGTACGTGATGATAATGCATCTCCTTGTCGCGTAAACCATGTCTTTCCCGTGCGACATAACTTAATTATCGGGGGCCTGTCGTCAACGCATCAGAAAGGCAGTGGGATGGTTAGGTTGGCGTAGGAGGTTGGATGATTATCACAGTAATCAGTTTTCCCGGACACAGTTTGGGGCACGTATATGAGGCCTGAATGAAGCTGAAAGTTACGTTGAACTTGCACCCTAGGCAAAAAGAATACACAAGGATTCGAAAGAAAAACTGTTGACCAAACACATACAAATACATTCTGATGAAGGCGGACATGACAACTGGCGAAAGGCCCTCGACCCTCCAGGTTGAGTCTATATGATTTCCCCGGAAATCGACGGCCGATCAGCCGAGGCCCCCCGCATTTGGGCGGTTCGCTGACCGCAGCTGGTACTCGCAAATGGAGGCTTGAAGAGGGCTCTACGGCACCCGAAGGCCCTCAGGCCTTGCTCAGGCCGGAGGGTACGCAAACGATATAAGCTTCTTACTTACATAACGCGTGCAAGGGTGTCCAGAAGGCCCGAGGGCTTTTGGTATACATAGTTACACGACTTAGCACTGAGGATGTGGGGAACTTTTGTCGACAACGCCTTGCATGGCCTTTTCACGTTACAATCACTAATCACTAACACTCAGTTGAATTCTCCACGACGTAGCGCAAACCGAATATGGTACTTCAGTTGTTATATGGCTTCGTGGTGGTGGCAGTCATAGTTTTTATCTATGCCATCCTCAACGACCGGAAACTTGCCCAGTTGCCGCCGGAGGCGAAGGTCTTCTCACCTTTTAGGTTGACAGCTGAAGGTGTGCTGGATGCATTCAAGCAACACCGAGAGGAACCTGTTCATATTGACCATCTTCTGCCTCCGAAAACCGGTCGTCGGTACATTGTGGTCGGTGGGGTATGTGCCTATTATCCATCTCGATCTTGCAATGTGCCATTTCTCATCCTGATACTCAACAGGCGGGCTTTCTGGGAGGTTGGATTGTTCTTCAACTCCTGCAGCGGGGAGAAGATCCTAAGAGAATCCGAGTATTGGACATCCGACTACCCACACGGCCTGATTTGTGCACAGGCAGAGCTCAGCACGTCACCTTCCTCAGGGTGGATATTTCCGACGCAAAAGCTGTTTCAGATGCTTTTCGGGCACCATGGCCTGAGGACGGTATTGACAATGAGGAAATAACTGTCTTCCATTCTGCAGCCAACATCCGCTTCTTCGAGCGGCTTCCTGCGCTTTTCTCCCGCTCAACGGATATTAACCACGAGGGTACCAAGAATATTATCGCATCTTCAAAGGATATCGGTGCCAGTGTCCTAGTCTACACCTCCTCAGGAGCTACTGCGGTCAGGCGGACACGCTTTTGGCTGTGGCCATGGGAGACCCGTCCTCAGTTTTTTGTACAAGTCCTCAATGATGATGACAATCTTGTTCCAAAGCGGCACGAGCACTTTTTCTCCAACTACGCTGCTTCCAAGAGGTTGGGCGAACTAGCGGTTCGGGCGGCGGACAACTCACAGTCAGGACGATCTCGTACATTGAGAACTGGTTGCATCCGGCCTGGAAACGGGGTTTTCGGTCCTGGAGGTGACATTCTGTGCGGTGCATACCTCGTTCGGCAGCACAATCCCACATGGGTCGGAAATATCCTACAATCCTTCGTTTACGTGGAGAATTGCGCACTGGCACACCTATGCTATGAGCAACGACTGGTCGAACTGGAGAAAGGAGCAGCGAACCCAGATATTGGAGGTCAAGCATTTACAATCACGGATGCAGGGCCACCGCGTACTTTTGGGGACGTATATCTCGCAATCTCAACGCTGGACAGTGAATGCGACTTCCCAAACTATTCCTTCACTTTTATGCTTTCCCTTGCACATATCATCGAGGCACTTTATGTTTCGAAAGCCTTGCTTTCGATGTCAGGCTCTGTCTTCGCTCGTGCAATCGCTAGAATGATACCGCCGATCGGCGGTGATCTTGTCATCCTCCAACCGTCTATGTTTGCACTCATTGCCGTGCATCTAATTTTTGATGACACGAGAGCGCGACTTTCGCCTTCCGAAGGCGGGCTGGGTTATTATGGACCATACACAACTCTACAGGGTATATGTAAGACGGTGGAAGCTCATTTTAAGGCCGGTAAGGCTGGCGAAGAGAGATCGCTGGCGGGAGGCGTTGGTTTAAACTTCAAGTCTTGGAGAATGCCAAGGGGCGTACGCAAGTTGCAGAGGTCGGTCAAGGAACATCAGCAACCAAAAGCCCACCACCCGGCTCAATTGATAGGTGATGCCGAAGCTGCGAGTTTGGTGTTGACTGGTTGATTCTAGAGGGAGGTATGTGATCGTGTTGTGGTATGTAGTAGCATCTCCTGATCTAGAGGTTAATGAGTCCAGAGTTACCCGTTTGTTTTGTTGCGGCGTAAGAGGGTTCGGGCCAGGTGCAGGCGGAGCTTGCTAACCATACCAGCATTGGGGCCTGAATCACAATAATTTGTTAGTAATCCTCCAGATGCTCTTCTCGGATTAAGTACCCTGTTTCAAACCTTGTTAGAGAAGTCTGATGCGATCTGTTGTGAATGTGAGCAGAGGGTGACGATCAAGGGCAGTGTGATAGGGTTCTTGTGCCTGCAATGAATTAGGGTCGCATACGCAGACGGTCGTACCGTTTCTTTGTACGACCCACAATTCAGGAGCCCTCACTACCTATCTGCTCGCATGGCTCATCGACAGTTCAGTATTGTACGACGGTGGATGCTCGGGCCTCAGGACGGTTGACTCGATATCGGTGATCATGCGTGCGAGGAATTAGGGTATAAACGATACCCGAGTCGGTTATCCAACCAGGAACCAGATCCTCAGGAACCACAGGAAATTTCACCTAAACCAATCGCACGTCTGTACAAGATCAATGGATGTCTGCCTACTCTCGTATGTATGTTAACCACCACTATCAAGTCTCCTTATGTGGAAGGCCTAGCTCTTCGTCTGGAGGGTAATCGACAGTGACAGTCTGCCGTACGGTTATTTGAACGCCAAGTCTTTGGTCATCTGCTCGAGATCTTTGGTCCACCTTGCCTTTAGGAGGCTTGAATTGCAGCCGGGATGGCAACTCCACGTCTTGCTCCCTACGCAGGTGTCGTGTGAGGATATTGATGCTTTGTGAGCCTCCCTCGATTTCGGCAGCTACTTCTGAGAAGTGATTGTCACAAGTGGGGTCATTCATGGCCGCCGAGAGACGCTCACCCCTTAAATGAATTAGAATACGTTGGCTCATTATCCAGATCACAGCATATCCAAGTGAGGGCCTATGGATGGATTGGAAACAAGCTCCAGCTCCAGCTCTACATAGGGATGAGGATGACTTACGCTGTGGACTATGATGCCGATAACCAAATGAGCAAGGGGTGACAATGACCACAACTTGAGTCAAAACTTACCTGGGCAACTACATTGGTCCCCCGGTACAGGATGAGGTTTAAGACATTCACGGCTTGCGATTGTTTAGCCAAGTGCCGTATGATGGGAAGAGACGCTCACCCGTCAGGGCCACGAAAAATATCAAGCCATCATATAGCATACTACCATATTCCCATTAGCGTAAGTTTACAAGCCACTAGTCACAAAGGCTTACACTTGAATCAATTGATGGAAACTACTCCCAACAGTGCTAATCAGCTTCACCGTCCAAGGAAATAGGACGGACTTACCGACTGCTAGTGTGTTTTATATTGGTACAACTGTACCGTCGAAATACCCAACGTGACCAGATCATAACAGATGGCAACTAGATAGAAAAGCCAGCTTGCCGAACTCCCTGAACTGGTGCCCGAGATGCAGCTGTGATTGATTAATCAAATGGCGACGTATCAACGAGGGCGATGACTCACCTTCCCTGTAAAGTCGCATGTCGTATCAGTCCCTAATCAAGTATAAACAAACTTACGTTTACAACTTGGGCTGACAACTGATGATCAGTATCATTATGATAAAGTACATGGTAGCCAGTCTCACGGGTGCGGCGATACAAATTGAGAAACCATTCAAGCTAATGCGCAGGCCTTAGCCTCAATTCTAAACGCGTTTTCGGAATGACTCACCACAACAGCGATAATATAGTACACAACGAGGAAATTGCGAACGTTTTCGTTTCGCCTAGAGATATTGAAGGTCCTAGGGGATGATGAGAATCACCACGCGGAACAGAGCTTGCGTATGTATTCCGACCTGAACCCTACGATAGCTTGCGATACCATGGTTTGCAAAACTAGGAGAGTTGAGCAAGCAAGCATAGCACCTTGTCGATATCTCACCTTTAAAAATGGGTGATACATAGTAGTAATGACGACAAGACTCAAGTGTAAACGATGTCGAAAATGCTCCATAATTGCTGACAACCATTGAGACGATACTGACGTATCTGCTCACCAGATCGACATGAGGACACAAAGGAAAATGAGGGGAAGACCACTCACCGGATGAGTATAAATAAAATGCAAGCTTGGCTGTACGGCAGAAGTTGGTTAGTTCACGCAATGATTGGGATAAAGACATCACACTACCTCATCTGCAAGATATGAGGTTGACTGCGGTAAAAACGGTATTCATTGGGCAGCGTCAGGAAATAACTGGCGAACGGGTCGAAATCATGATTAACGCCTGGTAATCTGAGCACTCACTCATAGAAAGCAATGGACAAGGAGGCGACTCTGAAATAATACTCCATAGCAGTGCTCCCTCCGACAGCGGCGGCGTCCAGTTCGGTGACAGTGTGAAACAACATCCCAGTAGACGAACTCGGTATCAGGTATCCGCAGAGTTGCTGCCCCGGTTGAAACTTTACCAGTGTTTCAGGGAGGCAAAAAGAACGCGCAGGACTAAGCTTAGCACAGGCTGCTTCACTAGAGCCTGGGGTAGCCACCACGTATCGTTTAGAAAGGGCGAGTGGAACTGGCGAGAAGGGGAATCGACGGGAACGACTTTAGCATGTAGGTTGAGCAGAACGCTACACGCACTGGCAGGACCTGCGACAAATCAGGAGCCCCTGGAATCAGATTGTTGACCGTTAATATTGCCATATCCACTGCTCAGCCCCAGCCACCCGGAGAAACTTCAATAGTTAGTAATATTCACTGACACAGGTTCCGCTCCCCGTTTTCCCCATCCAAACTCGCTTCGATCTTTAAAAAATCATGTTCAGGGCAGTCTAGCGGCAAAGGGGGCATGCTGCTGTGCCTGTCAGTGAAACAGTCGAGTGAAGCTGATAGCCCTTTGCGATTGAGCGACCTGACCTCCGGGCGCTCACTCGAGGAAAAAAAATATCGCTTATCATTATTTTCGCAAACGGGTGTTTCCAGTTGACCCGGAAGAATGAGTCGCGTGACTCGTACATGGACTCAGGTGTTAAAGTCCAGCCAAGTTGACACGCCCCCCAATTTAACAGAGACCAACAGTACTAGTGACAGACCAACTCTGTTTAGCTTTTTGCCTCCGCCTGCCATTGACGTGGCAATATTTGGACACTCAGCATACCGACAGCAAAGGCCCGAAGACCCCTGACAGCTAAGTTCCTGGCAAATATGATCAGCCAGCTCATCCAATCCCTGACGAAACATGTGGCTTTCTCGGCGTGCACATTGGTGTGCTGGCATAACCGTCTAGATAGGTCAAACAAAATCATACAATCACAGTAAAAGCATAGAAACATAATATCCGGGAGCCTTTCCCATCATTCCAACTTCCGGATAGCCGTCTGTACTAGATCCCGCTACGTCCTGCTGCTTTCACAACGGAGTTGCTCGCCAGAATGGGGAGCTCCTTCCTTCTTTGCTCCTGTGAAGGGGCAGGTAAAAATCCCGCACTCACTAGCCACGCCAAGTAGAGACCCATCAACTCGTCCGACACCGTGGGCGCTGTTTCACAAGGGTGAGGAAGTAATAGTGCAGAGGTATTCGAATCGTCCAGTTCTGGCGCTTTTGTACTTGTCGGAAGGTCATCAAGGACGAAGTGAAGCAGGGGGAACAGTGCATTATCTTGAACTTCCAACACGTGCTTTTCGAGCTCGCGGCGCCATAGCAGGTACTCGCACTGCTGCGTGGCGAAACCGTATTCTGCCAGCGACGACAATATATTGTTGAATGTTGGCAAGGGTTTCGCAATGATATGAAGGACGGAGAGAGCGGCGTCAGGAAGAGGTGTAACCGCGGCCAGAGTGACGCAACGTGACACGTGGTCGACCGGCACCATGTTCACTGTATTGTTAATATCAGGAACAAGGCCAAGCTGGATACATCCCTTGACCAGACGCCACAAGAAGTCATCCGTATTCGTTACTAGATAGCAGCGTTAATAAGAAAATAAAAGCAGCTGCAACTGTAAACAACCTACCTGCTGTCTTGGAGTCACCTACGACATATCCCGGACGTATGATGTGCCCTCGCAAGCCTCTCTTCCCGGCTTCGAATAGCAGCTTCTCAGACACCCATTTGCTCTGTCCGTACCCAGTTTTGAGACCTGTCCTCGCCCCTTCTAAATTGTCGTCCTCTGGGATCCCTCCGGTTCCACCTTTATTTACAAGTGACTCCGACAGCCGGATGTAGTGTTCGGTGTCAATTGCTGACGTGGACGAGATGAAAACCAGCAGTTTTTGTTTTGTTGTCGAAGCCAGTTCCACCGCCGTCAACGTACTAAGCACATTTGGCGCCCGGAGCTTCTCGTAAGGGTATACCCAGTGCACCTAACCAGAACGACGAGCGCTACTTAGAGTAACGGATGACTATTCAGCATAAGAAACTTACCAATGCTCCGTTATGTAGCACGACATCCGCGCCAGCAGCGACACGAGACCACGTCTCACTATCCATGCCGAATTGGTCCTGCCCGAGGTCACCTATAACAACCTCCAACTTTCCAGAAGTCACCCATGTCTCGTTCCATACACCCCTGTCACTGGAGCTTTCTCTCAAGCGGTCGAGCGCCTTTTCCATCGATGCTCCGCGGACGAGACATAGGACCTTCTGAACTCTCTCTTCACGTTGGAGGAGATCGCGAAGGACGAATGCGCCCAGATATCCCGTAGCACCAGTAAGAAAAACGGTCAATGTACGTGTAGTAAAGTCAGGAGACAGGGGAAAATACGACGGCCGAAGGCGAGGCAAAAGGACTTCGAGGTCCTTCCCATACTCAACGGTGGCTGTCGGCAAAATTTTCGGTAGGCGCTGTCCACCTGACGTTTCAGGTGGCGTCGTTGGTTCCTGCCGAGCGATACCAAAGTCGGGTTCCCGTAATGCGTCGACAGCGCATGCCAGACCGCTAATGGTGGGCTGTGCGAATACGAGACCCAACGGCGCCTCAACTACGAACTGCTTCCTTATTTCAAAGATGAGGCGTGTTGCCAAGATCGAGTGACCACCCAAATCAAAGAAACTCTCATCCAGAGGAATAGAGTGTGGAGGGTTTGGGAGGATGTTCGACCAGATTGAGCATAGTTTCTGTTCAGTAGGACTCGCAGTGCGAACTTTGCCGCCTGCAGCTGACTTCCTTCCAGTAACGGATGCGTGTGCGTGAGCAGTATCTGGGAAGGGAAGTGCTGGTTTGTCTATTTTGCCATTGGGGTTGAGGGGCATACGATGCAGTGGTACGAATACTGAGAGCCGATTAGCAGATTCAAAAACCAGAGGTTATCAACCTACGTGATGGAATGCTATAAGACGGAAGTTTCTTCTTAAGGTGCTCCCTAATATCCCAGATAAGCCGCTTATACTTCGGAATACTCTTGACACCGTCTGGTTCCTCGGCATCGCTGATCTCACTCGTGAAGCCGTTCAATGAAGGGCCATCCACAGGCACGAAGTAGCTGACCAGAATCTTCTCTTCATCCTTGTCCCTGCGTACGAGTGTAACGTTCTCGCGGACCAACGGATGTTGGCTCATTAACGTATCGATTTCCCCAAGTTCGATTCGGAAGCCCCGAATCTTGACCTGGTCATCCGCCCGCCCAGTACATTCTACCCGGCCGTCCGGGAGGTAGCGCCCGAGATCACCTGAACGGTACATCCGGTCCCGAATGCCTTTCCAGTAACGTGATTCCGGTCCAGCAAGTCCTTGGATCGGATGGAGTACTGTGTCCCTCCACGATGTTGAGGACGCAAACCAGTTGGTGACAAATTTCTCCGCAGAGGCAACAGAGTCTAAGGTAACCCTCCGCCAATCCCCCAGACCGGACGTATATCTCACCGACCTCACCAACAGCGCATGGAACTGTTTTGTCTGTGCGGTTGACCTACAAGAAGCTGAACATCAATCATGCCTTCACCAGCAGGCAAGATGTCCTTTTGAGTAGCCAGGAAAGTAGGATCCGCGGATACAGCGGGTATCTCAAAGTAAGAAACTGCGCGCTGAGTCTCCGTAGTTCCATACATGTTGATGATATGAACGTTAGGAGCCAAAGATTGCAGGCGAAGGCAATCACGCTTCGTCAGCACGTCACCGACGAAAAATGCGTTGCTGAGTGATGGAATGTGGCGAGTTGCTTGGGCGGAAAGGAGCTGACCCATAGCGGGTGTGAGGTGGGTAACAGTAACCTTATTATCATCCATCCACTCTGCAAGCCGGCCAGGAGTACCAATGTCCTCAGCTGTGGGAACGTATAGTCTAGCGCCGAAGAAAAGTGGAGTGAAAACTACAGAAACATGTCAACATTGATACGCAGCATTGTGGACCGCACCCACTGTCTCGTTGTATTGGATCATGCGCAATGCCGCTCAGCATTGTGAACTTGGATTCTTCACTTAGCGAAAACCTCTCCCCCATCCAAGGGAAGAAGTGAGTAAGGCTGTAATGTCGCCCCCTTACGCCCTTCGGAATGCCAGTGCTGCCGCTAGTGAACGACAATGTCCCAACACTATCTGGTCCGATGATGACATTTGGATCTGTTTCAGCAAGATGGTAACGTGACTTGAACACGTCGACACCGTCGACAAGCCCACCAAGGACGTCGCCTGAAGGTGAGAACGCGAGCGCAGGGACTTCGACGCGAATTTTGAGGTTATCAGAAAGGAATTCTCTAACGGTAGGTCCAATTTTACCCGCGCCAGCCAGAACTACTAGGCCACGAGGTTGAGCGACTTCGAGGTAAATTACCTGCCGGGACGGTGGGTATGCCGGATCTACAGGACGAGACCCAATCCATCAAGGGCGCACGTTGGATTCGTAGTCATGCTCACCAATCACCGAGAAGGTTGCCCCAATTTTGAGAACTGCCATGACGGCAACAACAAGCTCGACACTACGATGCGCGTAGATCATGACAACTTCTTCCCTCTGAACGCCTCCTTGCAAAAGATGGTGTGCGAGAATATTAGATGCGTGCCTGATGTCGCCATAGGTATAAACGCGAGTTTCCTGAGGAACATCAACAGTAGTAACAGGAATACTCTGGACGACACAGGTTCTATCCGGGTAACGCTTGGCATTTTGGGAGAAGACGTCTGTGATGGCACCCTTCCAATCACACCAATGTACGTCTGCGGTAGGATTTGGAAGCCGCTCCCGCTGGCTGGGAGTCAAGAGAGGCACAGATCCGATCAAAGCATTTGGGTTTGCAGCGACCCTTTCTGAGCAGCACAGAGAGCTGGTCAACGATGAAAGAAATGCGAACGGGAGAGAAGAGGAGAGAGTTGTACAAAATGCGGAGGGATATGTGCGGAGCAAGCGAAGAGCGTGTTGTCGCTGGGGGTCGCGTTACAAAAATAGTAAGATCTGAGGTCAAGCTAGTCGACCTGATAAAATTTTCGCGCGGCCTATCCGTCTCGTCGAAGAAGCGAACGCGGAAGATTGGGTGAATTTGGTCGTCTTGATCCTTGAGCAGCTGCCTTCACAATGGTTTCATAGGGCAAAGCGTCTGCATCTGCCTCTTTCTCGACATGTTGGACACGACGAACGATTGTCCAGAAGGTGTCTGCAGGGTCGACAGCCAAACGCAAAATCAAAGGCGCACTGGCCCCGGCAGATGATGAACCGATAACGATGTCAGTGTCTCCAGTGTATCGGTGTAATAATACAGTGAAAGCCGCGAGAAGAAGGTAGAAAGCCGAAGGCGTGTTTTCTGAGCTGGGAGATTCCTCATCCTCATCACCGGCATCCTCTGTGTGTAGTGCGAGCTTCAGGAGAGCTAGTGATGTTGGTTCGGAGAGATTTGCAATGTGAACTGCCTCGATTACTTTGTTGGTCCCGATTGGCCTAGGATAATCGGTCGGCAAAGACATGGAAGGCAAATTTTGCAACCTCGCCAGCACTCTCGAGAGCGCATCTGCGGCCATTTTCGTGGACTGACAAGTTCGGATGGAGGAGGTAAACTATCGTATGACTCGTCGGACTTCTCGCGCCAAAACATCCGTTTACATTATGGTCCCCGATGAAAATTGTCTTCGAAATCTAATCTAATCAGCTACCCAAGATCTGCCGCAAGTCCGATAAGCCTCATCTGCTTCAAACTTCGTTGCCTTCGCTCTGACCATCAAAGTAAGTGTGCCGCACATATGTAAGCGTACACTTACCACTCACACATCACTCACGCTCACGCTACTGCTTCACGCTATCACATCTCCTATCGCGCCCTTGTCTGGGCATGCGGATCCCTCTTGCTGTGTTGCACTGTTTGGACCCTGGGGGTATATATATCGGTGCTACATGTATGCGCAGGGCATATCTTCTTTTCCCTCTTTCTCTCTCTCTCCATCATCTTGTATCAGAGCGTACGCTCAGTTGTTCAATCCCACACACCTGTCCACGTTGTGATTCGTCCTGAGTGTGCTCACCCCTACCGTGGTGAGTTCCAACATAGCTGGTAGCCGTATTCCAGCAACTTGTAGTCAGCTGCAGTCTTGTCATTTGAGCCAGAAGCATCGTCTGGCGCTCTTCGGTAAGTCACTGCACATATTGATGTGGATCATTTCAGCTTGTTCCGCAGAGAAGCCGCTTGGGATGGAAATGGGGATATGGGATGAAGCAACTGCTCATATCAACAAGGACGACCATTACAAGCAAGCACGATGATTGAAAACACGGCAGTTAGAACTTGACCACATCTACCCGTTGCCCCCCACTTCCAACTCGTAACAGCAACCATCCGCTGCAATCTCGCGAGATAACGTCTAAGCATTAACATTGATAGGTGTGCAACCAATGTTGACCCCGCCGTTCTGCAAAACCGTGTCTTTAATAACTTGGTTGGGACTTGGATGGAGGTAAGGACATACAAAGTAAACGTTCTTGCAGCATGCAGTCTGCGCCGAAGCCTGGCATCCAGAGCCAGTGCCGGCAACTGTGAGGGGTGAGCAGCTCACACCGACGAGACCCTGGACAGCAGCATCGGCAACTGTCCAGCCGCACTTCTGAACTAATGAGGCGCATTGGTCCGCCTGTCGTCGTCAATTTCAGAAATTTCGACAGCAACGGAAAATCAACAAGCCCACCTGCTGGAGGCTTTGGCAACACTGGATAGCTCCAGTATTGCACTGGTCACGAGCCTCGAGATGTGCATTGGCAGCGACGAGCAGAGCAAGGGGAAGAACGGCAAAGATGCGAGAGAACATACTGTCTATGATGAGGATTTTTAGTGCTAATTGAAAACGAAGATAGGTGGGTTGTCGACCTGCTGAGGTCTTCAGTATCTGGCGCTCTCCCTTTATACCCCTCATGTCGCCTAAACGTTTTGCGGTACGCGAGCGCTGTACCTGATTTACCACATAGACCAAGTTCTAGACGGACCGCGGACGTTCCCTTTGGACAAGGCGGCCCAAGTGTCAGGAGTCGAAGGGCTGAGACCCGGCAGCGTTGACAGGTTAGCATACTGACCTTCTCCGATGTGTTGACGATTCACGCTTCATAGGCCATCCACAAGTCCTCGCATGGAGTCGCTGTAAGGAGTAGACCCGTCAATCAGGCCGCTCAACGTTGGCTCAACGAACGTTAACGTGTAGTGACACGGTAGGGATCAGCTATTGTATCAGCCATTCTGGGCGACTAGCCACCAGGTAAGTGCCACTGGTTCGCTTACAACGCCTGATTTTACACCAAATGAACAAAGGAGACATCTCATGTGTCCGAAGAACATGAGGCAGAAGGCTGCACTTCGCTGGAGCTCGTACATGAGCACCGAGACGGAGAAAGCAATACTCAGCGCCGCGATGCCAGGCTATCTGTTTGCTCGTCAGCGGTTCACCAATCATTACATGCCGCAATCGCGGCGTCCTGCCTGCAAATGTGTGCATCTAAGCCTGGAAGGTGGTCATGGTCATGGAAGCTTTCCATAATAAGATCAGGTAAACCACAAATTGAGTGAGTTCGGACACGAAACCTAATCAATCACACTGTATTTCACAGGTGTAAGGATTGCCATGATACAACGTATGGCGCCGGCGTATGTAGGCAAAGTCAGTTAGGCTGCGCTTACCAGAATAGGTCCCAAGTTTCCTTCTCCGTTACCTTTACTTGCGACAAAGCATTCGTTTGATGTCTGATCGACGGTGGTGCAAAGCAAGTAGCACTTTGTTAAATACAGCAAAACGTGGGTGTGACTTTCGGAACGTACAGTGCATTCGATGCTAATATTATTAATGTTTTGCGATATGAACGGCATGGTATCATGACGGTCACAGTTACCCCGGTGCAATCTATGAGTGTGCGCGTCGTCTAGAATGTAGCGATGTATCCGCCCAGATATCTCGGGCTGCCCTCTATCGTTATGAAAACCGCTGGCTCAAGCCGTCGTACACCACGAAGACAATTGCGCTTGATGGAATAGCTCTGGCGACTGTCATTCCACAACCAGCGTACAGTCCCCGTACGCCCCGTGTTCTGTACATCGCTTTCGCTGTCTGCCAGAATGATCCTGGGCGATTCAAAAGCTTTTCAGAAGGAGTGAATGTATCAGGTGGTCGCAAATCGTCGGCAGTCTGGATAACTGATTTGACGGTATCCGCGGGGTAGAGGGATAATCTGTAAATGGCACCTGCCAGCGCCCCTGAGAGAGCGGATTCCCAGGGGAGAAGCTCGACGTTATCGCGAGGGATTTCAGTGAAAGAGCTCCGTGGTCCAGAAAGGGAAGATGCTTGTGTGCGACGGGCCAGCAAAAGCGACGCAAAAAACTCCTTCGACACAAACCATGCACCGGTTCCCCCTGTCTCCCGGATTATGGTTGCTACATGTCCAACCCAGAGACCCCTGACTCCTGAAACACGGACAGTATTAGAT
This sequence comes from Pisolithus orientalis, assembly GCF_024613125.1. Classification (NCBI taxonomy): domain Eukaryota; kingdom Fungi; phylum Basidiomycota; class Agaricomycetes; order Boletales; family Pisolithaceae; genus Pisolithus; species Pisolithus orientalis. The sequence goes on along the minus strand of NW_026260818.1, from coordinate 273,737 downwards.
ACTATACCAAATGGTCCTGGGAGCTCTCGAAAAAGCCGGGAGGCCGTGTGACGATGTTGACGTGGGACCGTGGAGTTGACTGAAGCGGCATGAATGAAGGTGGGAGGATGTGTTTTGAAGTCGGGGATTCTGGGCGGAGCTGCGAGCATTTGTACCTGCATCTTACACTTGACAAGCTCGATGGGAGTTCTGTGGAGCCATTAATAATCATTGATACGCCACAAGATAAGGAAATCTATAGCAAACGGACATAATAAAGCTGGTCAGGAATCCGGAACTGGCCGCGGCAAGTCCCAGTTCTGGAGGGATAGCTGGCGAAGGGCATCGGATGAACGCCGGAGGAGAATTGACTGCATTTGACTGTAGGTAAGAAAGAGGCCTGCTGTCTCTGCCATTGCGCCGAAAATGGGGACAGGTAGACCCTGGAACGTTTTCAGATCACCAGACAGAATTGGAAGATGAGGTCATCCATCATCGTCTAGCTCTAAAAATTAGCAGTGCGCTACTTACGCGATATAGGCCCCTCATGCCTTCGTTTCGCCACGTCTGGACCAGACAGTCCAGAGGTCCACCGAAGCGAGTAGCGGTATCAAGTACTTGCGACTGTAGGCGCACTTTTGCCAAGTCCAGCGGATATTCAAATACCTCTGCAACCATACCTGCTACCTACGGATTTCATATGCGCAAGTTAAAAGCGATGCCGAGGAAGAGAGAATTGGAGCTGCTCACGCTGCCAAATGCGATGTCTTTTACCGCACGGACTGTGGCCGGGCTGCGATTCCCATTGGTGCCATCAAGCTTCGGAACGTCAAGATGGGTTCCTTCTGAAAAGGACCCATGATCAGGTTCCATAGACACTCAACAGCTAGAATGAGTATCGAGGACACATCTAATACATTTTAGCGAAACCGCCGCTGTGGCCAGAATATTACACACCCCAAAGGCACGTACTGGGTGCACGTGATTTATCCCAGAGGGGATCAGCAACTGCTATTAACTCCACGCTCGCTATTGTGGGATTTTAGGGTGCATAATATGGATCACGGCGCAAAGCGCCTTCCAAATCTGGTATCCTATCCTCAGATCCCCTTGGTAAGTATATAAGGCCCAGCTTCAGCTTGTCGTGGAGCGGCTGTTCCCACCTTGAAACGTCGTTTATCCACTCCTCAACAAGTATATCGTCCACCAAGAGCTCCCTCCCTTCGCCATGTCTCAAGAAACTATGAGAGCACTGTGGTACAATAAGGTTAACTCGTCAGCTGATTGTTCGGGGTTTTTCCAACACATTGTTACAGCCACGAGAGTTCGAGATTAGACAAGTTGCAATTCCACAGGTCGGCGACGATGACGTTCTCCTGAAAGGTGAGTCTCTTATCTTCCCTCGCAGCCCCCTCTCCCAGCTGACCACCGAACCAGTTACATACTGTGGTATGTACCAAGTAGCAAGATACAATTGCATTCTCAGACGAACTTCACAGGTGTCTGTGGGACAGATGCACATATCCACGATGGGGAGTTCATTTCCAAGTTCCCGGTAAGCCGTTCCATCAGATCAGTGTGACATTGATCGAGTATCTTATCTTACCACGGTACCATCATGTAGCTTATCCCCGGCCATGAGGCAGTCGGGAGTGTGGTAAAGTTTGGAAAGAATGTCCAAGGCTTCGAAATCGGTGACCGATGTGTCGCTGACGTGGGAGTTACTGTAAGCACGATGTCATCTTGTGGAGAGAGAACAAGAACGTTCTGATGGAGTCCCATCCTGACAGTGCGATAATTGTTTCTATTGTCGACGTGGCCAATCGCTATTGTGTGAAAACTTCAATGCTCGTGGCGTCACACAGGATGGAGGATTTGCGGAATATATCGTATAGTGAGTCGTCGTGCCTCGGCTATTATGTCCTTGGATACTATTTGTGCTCCAAAGTCCTCAGAGGAAGCTATACAAAATTCACAACCTGACTGACGAGGAGGCAACTCTCATGGAACCTGCGGCTTGCGCTATCCATGGCCTTGACAAGCTAAACCCCCCGGTCGGCGTCGAGGTCTTATTATTTGGCGCAGGTCCTACTGGACTCATTCTCGCCCAACTGCTGAAGTTGAACGGTGCTTCCAGAGTCGTGATCGCTGCCAACAAAGGCATCAAGATGAACATCGCGAAGGATCTGGAAGCTGGTGATGAGTATATCGAACTTGACCGCCAGAATCCCAGCCCGCAATGGGAGAAGCTCAGGGCTGACAACCCCTACGGCTTTGACATTGTTGTGGAAGCTACTGGTGTGGAGAAACTCGCCAATGACGCCATCAACTACGTCCGGCGAGGCGGAACATTGATGATCTACGGTGTCTATGAGGACAAGGCACTTGTGCACTGGCCACCGTCCAAAATCTTTGGAGACGAAATCAAGGTGAGTCTACGACTCTATGAAGCACGTCTTAGTATCTAATATCTGTTTACAGATCATTGGGTCGTTTTCGCAGACGTACTGTTTCCCTCGGGCGGTTGCATATCTCGATAGCGGAAAGGTGAAGGTCAAAGGAATGGTGACTGACGTCTACAAACTCGAAGAGTACCAACAAGCATTGGATAAGATGAATAGTCGAGGCGCAGTCAAGATAGCTATTAAGCCATAGGCGGGACCGCTGGCTGCAGAGGATAAACTGTATTTGTATACCCCGCCAAGTAGTCTTGTATGTTATCTAGGGGTGATGCAGACGAACTATGAATGGCGAGTATAAAGTCTCGTAGGGCTTGGGTTTCGGTCTCGGAGTTGTCGGCGTTGCGTTGCGTAGAATATCTCTGCTAACGCCCCAGATCCCGTGGAAAAGAGCAAGCGATAAAGGGGTCAAGATGTGTCCATGTCCATGTCATCAACTTCCTTTCGAGGTTCGTTGATTGCCACAAGTATATACTGGATCGGTACTGGTCGGTGCTGTGCCAAACGCTACCCTGTGGTTCAATGAATCGACCAATCCCGTGCCATCTTCCGACATATCCCGTACACACGTACACACGTATACCCCAAGCTATGCAATCATTGGTATTCTGATCGTCCTCCTAGTACACCGACACATTCAGCCTCTCCTTTTGAACATACCAAATAACTTCCCTCCTTTCGCTTTGTCTGCCAAGCGGCGTCGTGTTTCCTCTTCTATCTCCTCGTCGCTGTCCCCTTCACCCATTGAGTACCACACAACGGACAACATGCCGATAACTGCTGACAAGACACATCTAAACGAACGGGGTTGTCAAAAATCGATATACGAGGATTGGTATGTGCAACCATACCCTGTCATCGCCAGGATACCCTTTGGGAGCCAACCCAGCTTCTGCTGATACGGACCGAGAGGAAGCCCTGAGAGGTCAGTCGCAGAAGCATGACCGGCTGCATTTCCGGAATCGGGTGCTCCAAGAGCCGTGCACTGTTCGTACATATAAGAGGGAACGTTCCCAGCTGCACGTTCTTGAGCCTGCAGCGGCGCCTCGATGAATTGGACAGCGAGTCCAGCTTCTAGGTGCCACTCAATGTGACCTGTGTGATGGATTAGTTAACTACTGTGTTGCGCAATGCAGGGGAAATTCGAACAGTGGAATAACCAAGCTCCCGGATTGTCCGCGACAACTCGTAAAGTAACAGAACCTCCACCGGGGATAACTATGGTGTCTCGGCGCATCGGGTTAGGTTGTCCCTCTACCAGAGGAGGGTTGAGGGTCGGATCATCCGAATCAAACACTGACGCCCGATTGACAATTTGGAATTTGTGGCCGTGGAGATGGCTGGGTACCACAAAGCTCAGAGTTAGTGTGGGCTGCGAGTAATATTTGGCTCACAAAGGATGGTGGTTTGTGTCCGTGTTCTTAACCACGAGGTCGACCACATCAAGGTGGTCGAGGAGATAGCTATAAGGACCATATGCCTCTTGCACTGTCGCATTCGAGCCAAGGCTGAGTTCGGACATTATGGCAGGTACGAGTGGGGGATTGTAGACAACACCATTAATCATTGCTCGATTGGTGCCATCGTTCATGGTATCGAAGAGGAATTCTAGGTCGATTGTGTTGGTCGCAGGTGGCTGTGGGACTACAACGGATGGAACCAGTACCGAATCGTTGAACTGGGGGTACTCCGAGACGGTGCCTAGGTCCGTGATGTTTTGACCGCCTGCATAGGTTACTGAGGATGTGATATCTGACCACATCGTTTTAGCACGAGCAAGATGTCACACACGGGCACAAGTACATACTCAATTGTAGGGTGCTTGGCACCGTGTCGAACATGGTAGGGTCCATATTGGCATGGATCATCCAGTTGGAGGACGTATCATTGCGGGCGTCTACGAGGACTGAGTATCGTTGCGCAACTGCTAAATCCAACAGGTCAACAGGGTATTCTTCGACATCCGTCTGCACGGGCCAGATAATAATTATTACACGATTTGTTAAGACGGTCAAGAGTCAAACTCACCCCGTCAGCTTCGATGATGCGCATGGAGTGGCCATCAATCCAGAAAAAGAACGTGGCCAAAGCGGAAGTGTTAATTACTCGCAACCTATACGTTTTTCCTGGAACGAATGGGAGCGTCGAGTTTTCATTAAAGCCTACTGCAGATGTCACTGGAGAAGGAGAAGTTCCAGAAATAGGTGGCAGGTAAGTGGAATTTTGGGCAAAGTATATTAACGCCGAATCTAGAAAACGTAGGGATGGAAGTGGTAAGGCGAATCTTCGACGAATATCTAGACCAACCTGGAATGGGTTCCGCACCACCAGGGTTGCCGATGCTGAGGAACGATTCTAACAATACCGAATGCTGTTGATGGTACCAGTCACCAAGAATGACCGTGAACTCTTCGTCATATTGGTAAGTCTCCTCAGCAGGATGGAGAACCAGCGGAGCACGGAAACCATCAACATACTGTCCCTGAAGTGACAGGCAAAGAGATTGAACTTCGCGTCACACGAAAGAGTTGCTTATACGTACCGAGGCGTGAGCATGGGCCCAATATGTTCCCCACTGACCGGAAGAATTGATGGGGACGAGATAATCAAAGGTCTGACCGGGGGGCACTCCACTACAAACATCAATCAATAAAGGTACGTTGACCAAAAGAAACAGAAATATGCAGCTGAATGGGGTGAAATCCGATACGTACCACTGACTGACGGCTAACGCTCCATCCATCCAACTGGTAGAGTTGAAGAACATACCATGATTATGCAAAGTAGTGGGTTGGTCCAAGCCATTGGTAAGGTGGATGAGCAGAGAGTCTGAATTGTTGACGGAGATGGGAGGTGGTCTATTACATCAGCAACGTTTCTTGTCAGACAAGCACGTTACGTGGTACTAATAGTGACACCTACGGCCAAGTGTTATTCACTCCAACGACCCGTCTGGCGTAAAGACCATCGGGGTTGGCGTTCTCGACGTAGGTGACGTTCCACCATAGTTCCTGGACACCCGCTAGAGCGCAAGTAGAAGTGGACAGCAGCTGTATAACACGACGAGAGAGCGACATGACTGTTTATCGGCCACCCGTCCACTTTTTGAGAGCCCGTTTGGCAGGAGACTGTTTTCCTGTCGGATGGGAAGGGTTGAGTCTTAACTTGGTGTATTTTATGTCTGAGCAAAGGGTACGGGAATCGGGGCATGTGGTCCATCTGTGGCATGAAAAGTTATCAGATAACGAAACTCATCCCAAAATAAATATGATCAAATTGGTCAATCTCAGGTACCACGTCAACATGTACATACAAGTAAGTCAAGCCTGTAATCGGTTGATCACCACCAGTCACCAGCAGTACCGCCTCTCTGCGTGCGCAGTTAGTAGTGCGTATTGTGAACAGACGCATGAAAAGACGTTGAATTTCCAAAGAGAAAAAAAAGCGCGATGATGGGCCAAGGGCATATGGTCAGTGGTATCAATCTGTCAATGGCGGGCTTAACTGCCAGGCATCAGTGGCTTACGTACTTCGGAGATCGGACTTCGGACTAGGGGCATGAAATTTTATCAGATAAGAAACATGTCATAACATGCGGCAGTCTCGAGTATTAGAAGCGGAAGGTCTTTCTCATACGAGGCTCCCATCCCCCCAGAACACCGTAGGCATACCCAAAGCCATCATGCCTCAGAACCTTTTCTCTATAACAATATTCTTTGTCACTTTCCGCGAAACCCTTGAGGCAGCGATCATCGTGTCAGTCCTACTTGGTCTGGTCAACCAAATCGTCAAGGGGGACCCCGACACAACGCCGGAATCCAGATCGCAGTTGACCGGGTTTGTACACGATGTAATTAGCCCAACTGTGCACTGAGATGCACTCCAAACAGCATGCCTAATGAACAGGTCGAACCGCAAATGCGCACCAAGATCGTGCGACGAATGAAGATGCAGGTACGCAGGGGGGAATATAGCTACCGCCGATATTAAATTCTAAAGCAAAAATTCTAGATTCTGTTGGGGTCTGCTGTTGGCCTCACCATTGCCATAGCCATAGGCGGCGCCTTCATTGCTGTGTGGTTCACTCAGGCTAAGAACTTGTGGACCAAAGCTGAGCAATTATGGGAAGGTATGCATAAATGGCTGTTAAGGAGAGTGAAACATTAACGGTTTATATTAGGTGTATTCCAGCTTATCGCGGCGCTCATGATTTTTGTCATGGGTATAACGATGCTCAAAATGGACCGAGCAAAAGCAACGTGGCGCGTAAAATTAAACCAGGCGTTTTCGGGTGAAAGTATGGGAAATCGTTGAACACCTACAGACTTAGGTTGACATTTTTATGCTTTGTTGCCAAGGTGTCGAGGGCCGCACAAAATCCGGAAGATGGGTTCTGTTTATCCTTCCCATGGTCACCGTCCTCCGTGAAGGTTGGATGTTTCTAAGCTCGCTATCATGATATGATATTTACACGTTTTTTCTCCCCCCCCCTCTGAATAGGTATGGAAGGTGTAATCTTCGTCGGTGGAGTAGCAGTTGGGCAACCTGCAACCTCCATACCCATTGCAGCCATTGTTGGAATCATATGCGGTCTCGTCTGTGGCTTCCTCATTTACGAATTTTCAAGTAGATCCGGTGAGCGTTGCCCCGCCACACTCCTTCATGAGCAAGGTGAGACTGATCATACCATAGCCCTCAAGGTCTTCCTGGTCATTATGACCAACTTGATCCTACTCGTGGGCGCTGGCCTCTTCTCGAAGGCGGTGTGGGCGTTCGAGGAAAATTCTTTCCAAAAAATTGTCGGTGCCTCTATCGACGATACCGGCGGAACTGGTCCCGGCTCATACGATGTACGAGGAAACGTATGGCACCTCGATTGTTGTTCTACGGGCACAGGGGGGTGGCAAATCTTCAACGGTGTTCTTGGTTGGCAAAACAGTGCTACATGTAAGTTTCCATGTTGTGCTCCTTCACGCGTCCCCTAACGAATGTGCTTGTTAGTGGGTAGCGTGCTCTCGTACGTCTTTTACTGGTTAGCAGTAATCACGGCTCTCGTATACCTCAAGTTCAAAGAGGTATGATACAATTATTGTTTAAACGATAACATGGGAGATGCCGAAGACTCGTATTGCAGGGACGCACGAAATTATTTGGTTTTGAATCATCGTCAGCGAACCGTCGGCGTTTGGCCCGTGAACACAGTCAACAGAAGGTAGACGAAGCCATAGAAGACAAAGTAGACACCGGAAATGGCACACAGCAAATCTAACAATGCTAGTCACGGACACTTGGCTTGCGGATTTCGGAGGTTCATGCTTGAAGATGGATATCTCACTGATACTACCTTTCGAGGTGTCTCCGCTAAGGAACTTGGAATTGGTGGAAGCCGTGGAGAAACAGTCAGCAGCGGACGACGTCTGCACATTTACCGCAATGTTTGTACCATAGAAGCGAACTCACCCCTTTGTAGTGATAGGCGACTTCAGCCATGTGTGAGGAAGCGAGGTTCCGAAGTTAGTGCCATTCCCCTCGCAAAATACTTGCCTCGATGGTTAAACTCTTCAGTTCTCGGAAAGTAGAGCTAGAGAAGCAGCCTACGATCACTGTGCACCAGCGCGAAGGTCTGGGTACCGCAGGTTTCAGTGAAGAATAAGGTAGGCTCGGTGATCACACGGTGGGAAGCGTTTTGCAAGTTACCGAGCTACACTTTTCTTCCATAGCAATAGTAGTCGCAATTGCTCACAAAAGTCCCGAGCGGCGATTTTGAACCTCGATATCCTTTTGGATTAATAGCAAGTAAGGTTCCGATCGGTGGCGAACGACAACCAATCAGAATACGACCCCCCTGTGTGACATCGTCTCGTTTCACACTCCGCGTTTCGGATGCATTTCCTAAAATGATAGAGCTTGCTTGAGGACTCATGAAACACAGGTAGTATTTGACAAGTTAGGTACATACAAAGGTGGTGTGCCTGTAAATCTACATGGCATCCAGCTGCCGGGGGGTGTGAGACATTAGTAGTACAATGTTCAATCCTTGCAAAATGTGAGTCAGCGAGTAGCGTCCAGCGCAGGGCATTATAGACGAGAATGACAAAGCAAGTGTATACTCGGTATTCATGCCGTGAGGTCAAGGCGAAACAAACAGTAGAGTAATATAGCGCCCTTGCAAACTGGACATTCGGATTTCGAAACCACTGCCCGAGTTATGCAGCTGTGCAGTGTTGATGTCAGAATATAAAATCTCCCCCACGTGGTGCCTGGACACCAACCTATTACAAAATATGTGGCCACAGATCGTTGCGGTCATGTTTTCGCAAGGATTGCGGCCACAGATCCTACAGTGAAGCCGAATTTCATTCCTGGAGGGGGTAACCGTGGATGGCGTGGATGCATCGGAAACCTGCGGGAGGAGTTCCACAGAATCAAGTGATGAAAGGGCCGATGGTAGTCGTAACGGGCTAGTGGCAGTTGAAGAAGGTACCGATGGAGCACTTGTTGCGACCAAGTAAGCGCGATTCTCCCTGGCATATTCAGGAATTGAATCCACTGTTACATATACAACAGATTGACTCGAAGACGATGAAGTCGTTTGGTCACTGGGCAGATTTAGCGTCTACCAGTGAGCGGGCTCACGTGGGACTCACCTGACGCTATCGTAGGACTCCGTCAGGAACGACGAGTTCGGTGACACAGGTTGAGGATCACTATGAAGCAAAGTCTCTTGCGCTACTAAGGTGTCGAAGTTAGACTGGCTCGCATCACTGCCATTTACAGACGGAGATAGCGAAGGTGAAGGTATCTGGTGCGAATCGCCTCTAGTTTCTTTCTTATGGTCGGAGTCTGCTGGATGATTGTCCATCCGAGGTACGCTAAACTGGGTAGAGCCAACGGCAGAGGGCGACGAAGGAACTGCGACATTATGTTTTTCGCTGCCAACACCGATATCTTCACTCGAACTTTGGTCATCGGCTTGGTCACGGCCGGATTCGGAAATCCGGTCCGATTCCAAGGAATGTCCGCTGTTCGCATGTTCGCTATTGACATGCTGTGCTTGAAAGTGAATTGCACATCGGTTGGATATTATGCAACGAACCTCGTCAAGCATATTGCGTTCTTTCATCCTGACGCCGCATATAGAGCAAGTAGGGTGCTCGGAAGCGTAATGTAGGTCTAGGTTGTCTTGCAAAATGACAGCTCCACCACATTCCCAGCACACGACAATTGGGTGCTCATGTTCCTTATGCTGCATCATGGGGAATATTTAGTTTAGTGAACTCCCGCACAAGGCGCCGAGAAACGTACACGATACAACTCCGATTCGTCGCCAAATGATATGCCGCATTTCTGACACTTGAGATGAGACTCCAGGTGCTCTTGTAACAGACTTCTGAAACAGAATTGTAGGCCACAACATTGGCAAGCAAACGCCATCTTCGTGGTTAAGTGTTGCTGGAGGGAAGTTTCGTCTGCAAAGCAACTATAGCAATCTGGACAGTGAAGAGGTATCTCTCTCCCAAGAAACCCGCAAGCATGACTCCTGAATTCTTCCTCAGTGTCAAATACTCCTCCGCAACGCCAACAACGCGTCCCCTGTTCATCTCCATCGCCATCTAAAGAGAAATTGTTTGAGCACTCGACTAGTAATGAGCGAGGATCCTCACTTATATTTTCCTTGACAGAGCAGCCCTCCATTGGAGCCTCAGAACCATCAATCGCACTAGCGTAACTAGCAGGAGAATGCAAACTTGATACCTGGCCTGCTGAAACTGATTCTGGATCGGATAGTTGCTGTACCGAAGAATTGGATCTCGGCTGTATACGACATTCGTCCGGATAAGACGTAACTACAACTGTCGTTAAGTTACTGGCACGCGAATTTGGATGCTGACCAGTTTCATGACATGATGTCTGTGCAGGCGACGGCAACTGCTCAATGCAGTGACCAACGTTTTCCTGGTCCAAGGTATCAGAGCGATCCAAGTCTACGCCATGCAAAGTATTTTCATGCTGTCGCAAGGCATCATCCGACTTAAAATCGCGATCGCACTGAGTGCAGGGGTAAAAATGAGCTGCAGTCTCGTGCGTATCCCGCATGACGGATGAACTGAACTCGAGACCGCAGATGCTACACTTGAGAGAGGAATGCTCATGCCGTTGATGTTGCTCCAACGTGCTGGGGGATCTGAACTTCTTGCTGCACTTGTGACAGGGGAGCATGGGATGAACAGCATCCACATGCTGGTTACGCGCTTCAATTGATCTAAAAGCACGGCTACAGTGACGGCATTCGAAGGAAGCATGCGTATCGCGCCTGTGTTGTTCCAGGGAGTCGGGGGAAGAAAATGCCCTGTCACATTCGTCACATGCGTGGGCAGGATGTGCAACTGCCTCATGCTGGGAGTGTGTCTCGGCAGACTTGAATGTACGACCACAATGACCACATCCGAACGATGGATGTTTGTCGCGTTTGTGCTGATCCACGGCATCAGAGGACAAAAACGCCCTGTCGCATTCATCGCATTTGTGCTTGGGATGCGTTGCCGCATGCTGGGAGCACGCTTCGGCAGATTTAAATACGCGGTCGCAGTAGCCACATTTGAAGAACGGATGTACATCCCTTTTGTGCTGTTCCAGTGTATCAGAAGAGAGGAATCCCCTGCCACATGCATCACATTTATGAGTGAGATGCACAAGTGCCTCGTGCTGAGAGCACGCTTCGGCAGAGTTGAATACGCGATCACAGTAGCGGCATGGGAATGAAGGATGGTTGTCGCGCTTGTGTTGCTGCAGTGCATCGGGGGAGAAAAATGCCCTGTCGCAATCGTCACACTTGTGCGCAAGATGTGCAGCGCCCTCGTGATGCTCGCGTGCTTCAGCAGACCCAAAGATGCGGTCACAGTAGTGGCATGGGAATGAAGGATGGTTGTCGCGCTTGTGCTGCTGCAGTGCATCGGGGGAGAAAAATGCCCTGTCGCAATCGTCACACTTGTGCACAAGATGTGTAGCACTCTCGTGATGCTCGCGTGCTTCAGCAGACCCAAAGATGCGGTCACAGTAGTTGCACTGGAAAGGATGCTTGTCTTGCCTGTGCTTTCTCAAGGCGCTCTGGGAACTGAATGTCTTTCTACAATCAACACATTGGAAGCCGTGTACAGCGGCCTCGTGGCGATCGCGCCACCCAGACGAACTGAAGACGCGGTCACAGTAGGTGCACTCGAATCGAGGATGTGCAGCCTGCTTGTGCTGTCCTAACGCATCTGGGGAATAGAACGCACGACTGCACTCGTTGCACTCGATACGATGTACAGCATCTTGGTGCTGTACGCATCCTTGAGCGGTCCCGAATACACGATCACAGTAGCGGCATTCAAACGAAGTTCTTGACCCGCTTGTGTTGCCCCAAAGTATTCGAAGTGCCGAACGACCCATTAGATTGGTCGCATTCGCTGAGCGAACGTCTCTGCATAACCATGATGTCGTCAGGATTTCTCGACAGATTATCCATGACGGACTAACAGTCATGTTACACACTATTTCCTATCCCAAACCCCTTTTCCTTCTTTCAAAGAAGAACTTCGCAGCAGGGGGACACCGTACTGTTGAATATGGGTGAAGCCAAGATGAAGTGTTTTATAACTCCCAAATCGTGCCCACAGCAACTTGGTTTCAAGTTGGGGCTTCGATTCACACGGGGGTCACACAGCAAGTTATTAGAATGGAGAACTGAGAAGACAATAATTTCGGCGATGCGGAATTACAACTACACGAATGATCGAGGAAAATATGATAATGCTACGCGGTATCGATGCCACTAGTGCCTCTACCTGTCAGCCCTGCCACCAAGACAGGTAAACTATGCTGACAGATCCATGCGGAACAAGCAATATAAGAGAGTTGGAGCGTTGCATTCTGGACAATGTGATTTTTCCATGACAATGTTTGAAATGCACCTACACAGACAAGTGAAGATGTATCTACGATGTGTGCAAGAACACTTACTCGTAGCAGAACAGATGTCCGCACGTAGTCATTGTCGGGTCGTCACAAGAATCCTTCAGACAAGACCGACAATGGTAAGAGGGCGCAGGCGACTTGAAGGTCCTCCCATTGGTGGGAGTCGATATCTGGTCCAGTTTGCCGTTCGTAAACCTCCGTCGTCTGAGGGAGGAAAATCTAGGCAATTTGCTCGTGCCTGTACTTCCAGGTTAGGCTCGAAAATGAAACTAGAAAACACTCGGTACCGTGTTTTCTTGCGTAAACCCCATTTGGCCTTCGGTAGGATACGGGAATGTCTAGCGATGGATCACTCGAGGTAGATTCTCGATCCCACACCGTCTCCGACATGATATTTTCATCGAAGCGGACTTCACGGCGTCTGCCACTGTCTCCTGCTACTGCAAGTCCAGTTGAAGAGAGGATCGGCGAGGAATTGGTTGGACTGTGTGGGACAGACGGTGACGAGACTCGTGATGTTGGGTGAGTGATGGGCAAGTAAGCTCTTGCTTCCCGAAGGTACTCCGGTGTTTGGGTGACAGCGGAAACGCTGATTCCCGCAGACTCCGGTGAGATGGGACTCGTGGATGCGGGCATACTGTATGGCAGGTTATGAACTAACGAATCTTTAACACGCACTTACGGCACTCACCATCCCATCGAGTTACCCACATCAGATACCTGCAGAACCGAGACAGACTTGTCTGCCCCCGAAAAAATATTCGGATGAGACGAAACGCGGGAGTTAAGTGACAGTTTTGTAACGGAGCCGCTATCGCTCGTCCAACCTGAGGATGTCGGAGATTCGGATGCTGGACTGGGCAACTTGACACCGGGAGAAATCAAGGGAGGAGAGCGTGCAAAAGAGCTATCACTACTGTCTTCGCCTCGGAAGTGTACAGATCCCTCGGTCACACCATTAACGGCAGGAGTCGGACGAAGGGCGGGAGGTCCATCAGGGCGGGGACTGAACGGACTTCGATAGTCGAAAGACGGCATTGTCTGTGCACTCGATAATAAAGGTGTTCCTACGGCAGGCACCATCGACAAGGGCGAATGGTTAAACTCCTGATAACTGTCAGCATATTTGTCCGTATCCACATTCAGAGACGGAGGAACAAATTTCCGCAGCTCGCCCTCCGTGGGAGAGGGTTGGTCAATAGTGAGTGTAGAACTGCATGACTGAGCATCCGGTTGATACGAGTTTTCTGAGTGGACGTTCTGAGATGTCGGGCTAGAGTAACCGCTCGTACTGGGGGGAAGCGGCATAGAAGAAGCATACAGAGGGCTATGGGCTTCGGTGCTATGTCCCGGTTGGTTTTCAACTGTCCAGTTGTGCTGAGCGGCCAAAGCCGGCAGCGAAAGCTGATGTTCGTCACCTATTTGGGTGGGCACTGCGGTGTTGTCATCAGCCTTAGGACAGTGAATTGAAAACAAGTGCTATAATAAGGCGTATGAGGTATGCCAATATGTCCCCAAGAGAAAGTGGCTCACGTGTTGGTACGTTTCCACGTCAGCAAAGCGAAGATCGCAACTGACGCACTTTGGGTGGTTGGAAAAGTGCCTGATGTGACTCTGCAACGCGTCGGAAGAATCAAATTGCCACCGGCACAAATAACAATGGGAATCTGGATGTTGCGAAGCACCATGCTGTGGCAAGACCATGCTAAGGGAGCAGACGTTGACATAGCATCACTCCACCTACCTCCGCATAATCAAACATATTCTTGAATCCCACTTGACATGTCTCACAGACGGGGTGGTGCCTCTTAGACGACAGATAATGCAACGGAAGATCGCCCTCATCCACGACCAGGCCTTCGCACGCTTCACATGGGGTTGGCCGATGGACTTCTACCACATGCTAAAGTGCGATGAGCAGCGCAATCAGCCATTTACCCATTTACTCCATGAGATTGATCGAGAACATACAATATTGTAAGCGTTATCACTTTCGAAACCTAGGTCGCATCGCATACAAACAGGGTGAATGTCATTCGAAGACTCTTTGTAGTGTTGAAAGAGCAACTCTTCCTCGACATAGCGAGCACCGCATAGCACGCAGCGATAAGGATTACGGTGTTCTTCCAGGTGCTCCTCCAGGGATTTTGCAGTCGACGTAAACACCCTCACCACAAACAGAACAAGAGTGAGCCGCCGAAATGTGGTCGGTTAAGGCCGACTGCACCGAGTATGATTCCCCACATATGTGGCATTCAAAAATCGGATGGTGGACTTCGGCCAAATGAGCTTCCAAAGCAACTTGGGAAGCCAGCAGTTCAGGACATTCGAGGACATGCGACTTCCTCGCGAGGACTCTGCATACGGGAGGGAGGGATGAACCGCGCTTACAGTGCTGGAAGATCGTCAGCTGCTGACCTCCATCCGATAGCACGGCGTACTCACAGATTTTAAGGCGGCATCATCCACGAAGCCGGTGTCGCATTTTGCACAGAGTGGATGATGGTCAGAGGAGGTAAAATGAGCAGAAAGCTCTCCCTCCGAGCGGTACGTGGTTTCACATGTCTTGCACCGAAAAGGGTGCGTGTGTCCAACCATATGATCTTCTAGTGTTTTGGCATCTCTGACGATGCTGTCCTGACATATAGTACAGCAGTGAAGCTCGTTGACGTGTGCCTCCAATGCTGCCGCAGAAGTGGCCCTATACTGACATACACGGCAACTGGGTCCACTAGGATGCTTCGCAGCTACATGTGCTTGTAAAGCCTCGTTACTTTTGAACTTTTTGTTGCATTGGCCACACACGACGCCATTCTGCTGCTTCGGTGACGGCATCCCAGTAAGATTAGACAGAGAACTTGTCGCACGAGCGATCGGGACAACCGGAGGACTGCTATGTCCCGCTAATGCGCCATTAGACTGACTCTGGTGTTTAGCCTTGAAGTGCTGACCCCATTCCTGCAAGGACGGGAATCGCTCGGGGCATTTAGAGCATGAATACCCATGAAAAGAACTGATGTGACGATCTAAGTCGGTCCGGGACCTGAAGCGCTCGTTGCACTGATCGCAAGAGGGACCACTAGGTGTCTCTCTGGTTGATAGCAAGTTTGCCTGCGGTGGAGGTGGAGGTGGTGGGGCCGTTACACCATTCACTACCGAAGGCCCAGGGCTAGGTCGGGAATGAGCGTCCGATTTGTGTCTTTCGAGTTTTTCTGAAGTTACGAATGCCTGGTTACATGTTGGACACGCGAAATGGTGTTTTTTAGCCTGCCGATGAGAAGCTAAAGCTTCAGCGGTTGTAAAAGATTTGGAGCAGATATGGCATCGATGGGTGTTTGCGACAGACGAGTTCGTGGGAGCTGGACTCGCTGGCACTCTAAGCGAATGCACGCGTGACATGTGCTGAAAGTCTTGTTAGCACTCTAAAGCGGCGGCCCCTTGAAGCGGACCACTGAGTACATACGTTGGTAAGGTCGGCTATGTCAGGGAAGAACGGATAACTGCCTACGGGGCAGAGCAAGCAAAGGGGCATCAAAGACTAGGGCAATGGCTTCTTGGAAGCCTGGAGGCCTTTATGAGACCAGAACCCAAGTACACGACCGCACCTCGTGTTTGGCCGATATCAAGGAAGACGAACCAACTTGCGCTTCTTCCCCAATCAACGGAATTAGGCTTGGGCGCCTGGAAGCCTCAGTTTGGTACTACCATGCCATTACAATGCGGCCAATCCCAGGCCTTGGCAATGAAGCTGTCGTGTGCTCGCAGGTCAAGAAATCGCCGGCAGTCATTTTCCATCAGTCTGGGCTCTGCCGCGGGTGTTACGACAGTAGCCAAAGACTCGAGAGTAACACTAACAACCTTGTCATTCAAGTATATCCCGCGGCCTAGGATCCGATCGAGAAAGTTCGATGCAAGGGTAAGTACTACTCGATACTGATTAGATTAATGTTTTCGATGGAGCTACGATTTGTTGAACGAGATCGCCCTCGGAATTCCACTTGATTCGCCCAAGCGATCAATCGGCAAAGCTGGCATGCATGATGGTGGTGGATTGTGCACACATTGCAACCACACCAACCCACCACGAGCGTGTCGCTAATACGTACCTAAGCTTCACATTACGAAGTACCAGGCAACTCACACTGTGGACCATCGTGGTCGCTGTCTTCAGAAGGAGTCGGTACGAATACATACCTCAAGCTCAAGATACTCGCGGACTGACATGAGTAGCATGGCATAGTACATCCGCGGCCCAAAGGAGATAACGCAACAGCACACATAAATTAGTCAATGAAAAACTTGTACGCCTCCCTCCACGCCTTGCTCCCATCACGCTCTATGACGTCCTGAATCACTCGATCAGCCGTGAGGATGAAAGCATGAGATCGGTCACTACTCACGCCATGACAAGGGATAATTCTGTCGAAGTCCCAAGATGCCACTGTCCTCGCATCGCGCTTCATGGCTCTAAAATTAGTCGCCTTAGTGCTTGTCAAGATCATCTAAACATGAACACCTCTCACTCCATGTCAGTAGCAAGACTTTGCAAGATCTTCTGTTGCGCCCATGAATTCGGCTTTAATGTCGCCTGAGGGATCCATCTCGAACATTTCGAGTACTGCACCATAAAGATGGCTGCGACGGAATATCAAGCAAAAGAACTTACTTGCTCGGTAGCCGGTAGATTAAGGAGGAGGTCCTGCTTCGATTAACGATTTAGACGCTACATGGAGGAACGCTACATCTTTATTCCTGAAACCGGAGAAATAACTGGAGGAAAACAGTAAGAAAGTAGAGAAACGAACGGTCACAATTATGTGCCCACCAGTGCTTGATCTGCAATGCTCGTGTTAGTCAAGGACAACTATTGCGGATTCATGGAACTTACGTCGTTTTCGAAGCCATACTCCGTATCGGGAGGATCGCGACCCCACACTTATTCCATAATCAGTCAATCTCTGTCAGGAGATGGTAAGTTTGGACTTACAACCATCAAATTTGATGCTCTTATCGTCAATACGCTTTAACGTATCTGCTACCCCTATTAGCTTCGCGTCCGGATATGCTCTCTTAAATTCGCCTGTTCCGGGAGGGGTTGTTCACCTGTGAATTGGAGAGTGCCAGACATACACGTACCTAGGAAGAGGTGGTGCACGGCATCAGCGTTGATGATGTACCTAAGTACATTTTAGAAGAAAAGAGCGAAGGACTTCGGAACAGTATTACTTTACTTGTCCAAGTTCATCGATTTTTCTCTTCGTCTCTTCGGATAACGGCGTTGAAGCGAGTACCCACACTCCACCATCCGACAGTTTGATGGCCGTGGATCTCCCACCCATCGGTAATACACCATATCTTGCAAATGGTCTGGAAAAAGCTCAGGAATAATTTTTAATGGCTATGGAGAGATGGAAGACGAACCTCGAGAATATCCATACACCTTTGGCAACCTATAAAACATCGGAGAATATCGGACATAGGCCGTTTTTTGTATCTGGCATGTGAACGGTCGCACCTCGCGGGTTACAGTGTCACTCATGGTGTTCGATAGTAGAGGGCGTCCGACTGGAGTTTTCAGAATAGAGGTGGTTACCCTGGTGATGCCGTTCGCCTTTAAGAACAGTTCTGTCACTTGTTTGCTCAACGACAACGGCGGTAATGATGTCATTGACACATGTCGTCATGTGACCAGCGCTACAGGGGAGAGCCAGCCCTTGCGCTGGCGAGATCCTCTTCTCCCAAAACGAGGCTGCTTGCAGGGGATACGGGGCTGTTTTCGAAAAAGCAGTTCTTACAATGCGCGGTCTATTACTGCTTGGCTAGAAGGACAATGAACGACCGATAGCAGGGCTGCTGTAATCTATAAAGGATACGAGGACAACGTTTTGTACAGATAGGAAACCGAAGTAACAATCGATTTAATCATACAAACACAAGTCAAAAGAAAAGATCAACTAGGATAGCTCTTCGTTCGAGGCCTTCCGGAGCGTGTCCTGCCAATCCAGAGCTAGTTTCGTCAGAGTCTTGCTCCTGGCTGTAACGAAGTTAGTTGGTACGATCAAACCATGTGACGTAAAAACCAACCAAACACAGATAGAACTTCGCGCAGTAGGTCACGTTTTGTCAAGCCAACAACCGTGGGTGACCAGCTTTCCTCCTTTCTCGTGGGGTTCCTGAAACGTGGTAGTGGTAAGATCAATGGAATGCAACCCAACGTGTCAGTGTAGGAAACATACCAATAAACGGGTCCAAACATATCTTTGATCAACTCCTCTGCTTTGGCTCTGAAGCCCTCATCTGCAAGCTTCTTCGCGTATTGTAAGAGAGCCTGTTTATACTCCGATGGGCAGTCTAGCGCCTTGGTCGCATGTAGTTTTGATTCCAGATGCCCAAGAGTCAGTGCTGCATTCCACCACTCCGGTCGTTTTTTGTCGATAGCTTTGTCATCTGTGTTGGCAGTAATTGCACTTTCGATGGAAGCGATAACATCCTTGGTATTACGCTGTCGCCCTTGCCACACGTCTGAGCCTTCTGACCACCAGCGGTCACTTAACTTGGCCCATTGCAGAAGCTGTGAGTCGTAGGTGTATGCGACACCAGAAGAGAGTTGTAGCACAGGTGCTCCATTGTGGCGCACAGTGGCAGCTACTACCTTGCTGTCCGGGGCGTGTAGCAAGCAGCCGATGAAAGCGGAAGGGAAGTAGGCCGAGTGCGACTTGACATTGCTACTTCGACGTTAACAAGCGCCAATGGTTAGTGGAGTATATATACTCACATTGACGAAAGTTGCCCAGTAACAGTGAGTAGCAGTAGCGATGTCTTGCAACTGTGAATCATAGAACAAGGTGCATCAAGAGTTATGATGGGCATTATTCTTGAAACCAGCTGCACTAAGTAAAACGACACGACCGTAGGATAAATCTTACCTCCGGCCCGTATGCGAGTACACATTTACTGAACCGTCTTGTGTTGCCACTGCACAGAAAGCCGGAGATGCCGTCAACGCGATTATGGGGGACTGGACATAATCAAGCCATTGTGTCTGTTTGCCGCTCACGAAGGTTACCTCCGATGGACCTGAGATTGGATCAGAAATGTAGTGAATTTATCAAAAGGCAGTACGTACCATCATCTTCAGAATTCTTTCCTTCCAGGACGTCTTCACCACCATCCACCTTTGCGCTCAAGAACGTTAAGACAGGAGGGACAGGCAACAAATCATGCCGTTTCTCGTGTCTCCCTGAAATGATTTCACGTACTGCAACAACCTCCCTAGGTCGGTCGCCTCCTAGAGTTCGAGGTCGAGCGGGACGATCGTCCCCTTCCAACGCCGATGCTTTCCTCTTCCCCCTAGTCGTTCCTGGGGACGATGAAGTACCGATGGCGTCAATGGGGACATCCATGTCCATTGGTCCGCCCATCTCGATATCTGCGTCGAAACCCAGCATACTTGGCGCAGGTGAAGTGGAATGAGAGGGATGACGAGACCTGGGTACGGAATATCGAGACTCGGGTGGAGCAAATGATGGACCTGCACCGTTGGTTGCCCTCGAGGGTTGGTTCACAACAGAGGTAGGTACTTGAGTAGTAACACCATTGACGATGTTATCAGATGTTGACGCTGAAGGTATATCAGACATGAGAAGAGGCTTGACACGTTTTTTGTTGCTTTTCTTAGCGACAAGCCTGTTGATTTGTTCAGTGCCACCGTTGGCGGTGTCAGGTCCAAATTCGGTTTGAGACTGAAGCCGTTCCGTTGTTCGCGACTGAGGGGAAGGCGGTGGGGTAATACGAGACGACGGAACATTATTGTCACCGTAGAAAGTGCCGTGCGAGAAACCCTCTGGTACCGGCGGTGGAACAAATCCAAATTTCTGCAAATATTGTCGCTGTGCTGTGAAGGGTGCTATACCATCCAATTCCTCTGGGTCAAAGTCGAACACCGCGATAGTACCATCAGACGAAGCGGCGTACAGCGTGAGACCATCTCGCGACCTGAGATGAATGAAATCAGAATCAAGTTTTAAAAGACGGGTAGTCAACTGACCAGCTCAGGTCCATGATCTGCCTCTCGAACACTTCCCTTGCAACAATCAGAGGTCGGGCAGATTTTGTCTGCCAGATAGAGATGGATCGGTCATCAGCTCCAAGAGCAACAACGGAACATATGTTCGATGTCACAAGGGGTCCGCTGGGGTTCCGCAAAAATATGTGCGGGTTGTACGCCTAAAGATTACGTGAACTGAAGTCATTCATGGAATGTGATAAGAAAACCCACAGCAACTTCTACCGTATTTTCATGACCAACCAGACTTATTTCAGACGTCCATAAGCCTCGCGTGATAACAGCCGCAATGAAAACGAAGCCCTTATTGTTGGTAGCATTAGATGCAGTGATGTGGGCACCATCTGGAGACCAACTGCGCAAATAAAACCCTTTAAAACGTGCTGCTCGGCTTGTGCGAAACTTACCTCAGTCGGCGGAAGAAGGTGCTACCCGGTGAATCCTCAAATGGCTTTCGGATCTCCGCCTCCAACTCCCAATCAGTTGTCCGCCATATCTTCACAGACTTATCGTCAGACTGAGTAGCCATGAATTCTCCAACAGGGTCAAAGCACACTCCCTTGACGAAGCCATTGTGTTGGTCCAGCTTTCTGATCCGCTTCTGGAATTGGGATATTGCGATATTGGTCAACTAGTTGAAAGTTGAAACAATAGCCCACCTAGCGTGTAGCCACACCAAACAATAACCTTAGAATCGAGTCCGACGGATGCCAGATATCGGTCTTCAGGGAGCCCAAGCAATATCCGTTACGTCTGGATGTACAAGGTTTGCCTCAGAAGAAGTGATACGGCGAGGTACCCTACCGCTTTCAGTGACCAGGTAGTCTTTTCATAGGCTTCCACGCTTCAACGTTGACTTCATTGGAGCCGAAACACTTTGCCCCTGCCAGAGCTGGTACCCAAGGTGAGTTGTATGTCTAGACGCTAACAGTGACGCACGGATCAAGATCCCAGATCATAATAATCTCATCGTCGCTTCCACTTGCAAGCCATCTGCCTGAATGGGCCCACCGAACTGTCAACACAGGGCCAGTATGCATGCTCAGGGTGCACAGAGACTTTGGTGGACGTCCTGAATTCTCCGAGGTAGGCGTTGAGAATTGGTTTCGTACTCCAAATGCGGACCTTGGCATCGAGACCTCCCGTTGCAATCCGTGAGCCATCCGGGTGAACGTGGATGGAAAATACGGACTGTCGCTTGGTATCCTGGTCACTCTTGGAGTTATCTGGACCACCAGGTCAGCACACATTACCTAGAGTATACTCAGAGTATAAAGATATAACCTTTATGTGTAACCCATGCTGGCTTTATGAACCTCATCGTCGCAGACAAGAGGCTATGTAATCCAAATGTAATCCGAGGCTGACACTGGACGCTGCTCCTGCCCCGGTGGCTGTGACCCTTTGTGGAACGCGATCACGTGCAGGTCTGTATGCAAAGAGACCTGTGCGAACTTGGAAGTATATGGACCAGAAGTATCACGATTCACGGCCTGGTGTGAGCCATGCTAATCCTCGACGGTAGAACGGGTTAGCCCTACTACAGGGGTTATTGTGCGGATTGCCAGCGAAGGTCATCATGCATTTCACGTGCAAAAAACGACTCTTCAAACTTCAAACGTCATAACTCTATGGCCTCACTCTGCTGTACAGACTGCCGCTTTCGCCCAGTGCCTGGAACGAAGGGGAAGCTGAGTCTCCTTGTCGCTCGAGGTGCGGCGTGGGCAATCACTTACAGATATCCCGATGCACCGAGGTGCTCGCGGTCTAACACTGGGTCCTTGGTCTGCATGTTGATGTACGACGTTGCAGAGAATGCGGTAATCAAATTCTCATTATTATTTATTCCAGTAACCTTGGGATTGTATACCCCGGGTATATATCACATCTAGCGTTAGCGCCAGCGCGATATGACAGGATGTGACATGGAGTGCGATAATAGGTGAGGTAGGCCCTTTATATCACTGTAGACACCCTGTTGAACCACTTTTCAACCAAGAACGTGACCCTCCTTGTGTGGTATGGACCACGGGAACGTGGGGAACAAAAGGCTATACTTCGGTTTCGGTCGGAGTTTTGCTGAATCGTAGGCCCTAGGCCGATAATGTCAGTGCAAGCCTTATTGCACACCATACGCAGTGCATGTCAAAGGCGATGCTGCTGGACGTTGGTATCGCCAATCGATGGCTCGCACTTCTTCAAATGCTGGGGTGAGTTGCCATTTTATCTGTTCTTTGATCTCAGTCTCCAGAGTCATCGCGAGCTTTCTCTTTCACGGACGGGCCTGCGCCGTCCTATAGACCAACTGGCCCTATACGTAAGTCACACACCGAGCCGCCCAGCTACTCAGCAGCCTCTCTCCTGTCTTCCACAGCTGATTACTACGTAACACGTGGCGCGAACAATATTGTGTCCATTTTGCGACGCGGACACTATAACTGTCCGTAGGTAGACGCAGTGTCATCCTTCTCTCTTGGCGATGAGACAACCTTGCCTTATCTATGCCACCTACGTCATCCTTCGTTCTGTTTGTGTACTGACGAGGTATCTACTGACATTCGTGCCTGAGCTACCCTGTAATGTAGTCACTTAGACCAATTGCAACGTTCTACGATGAACATTGCTGTGCACACATGTCCACACAAACTGCAGACCGTGTGTAGAGGCACCCAAGAACCCACGCGCCCGCTCTCCCATCTCCCACCCCTCCTCACCCATTTTTAAGGGTTCACGCCATTCAGAACATCACCACTAGACTAACGAAATCCTAAGCCGCCCTCCCACAAATAGGAACAGTGTGTCTAAAACGCGTGGTGGGAATGGCGGACTGTGCAAGGGTATGTCCTTGGATCATCAGGGCCAAGCCATCCACACATTAATGAGGTAATGGGGGCCAAGGGCAGCCCTTAGATACCCTTGGATAATCATCAATTCATTCTTTATCTTTTAACGACAGAGCATGGGTTGGTCCACAATCAGATCAATACACCCTTACACTGTCCATCCATTTCCCGCAGCGCGTTCCTCAACGAGTTCTTACTTACAAATTATTGCAACAAGATGGGTATTTCGGGCGGGTTCGGTGAAAACCTCTCGGACTCAACACGGACTCGTCTGCTCATTTGTTCACATAGGTCCTACCCTCGTCGGGGGGTTGGCGTCCGCCATGTACGACTTTGCTTGACCTTGTCACAGTCTCCCCCTCTCACGTCCTTATTTCCCATCAAGGTTATATGGCATAACTACTCTCCAGGTATGTTTTATGTAAACAGAATGTTTCGCCTAGTACTCGACTTACTGGTTGTATAGACTTACGTGTATTACATGCACTACGCAGAGGATGCCTCGGCCATGAAGTTCCTGGTTGCTGTCATATGGTGTGTTAGGTTAATTCGGGACACCCGTCGAATCCGCTCACAGGAAATAAGGATCTTCGATACCCTACATGTCTCGTTCAGTAAGTGTTTCGGAACGTATGAATGAACGAATGGTTAATGGTGGATTAGTGTGTCACATCTTGTATTACTACTTGGTGAAACCGACCTGTCTACATCTGCTAACTGCCATACTCAATCATTCCAGATAACTAGTTACGGTGTTCCAGAGAACTTCGAGTATATTATCTGGTTCGTATACCTTTGTAGTTCAGGATCACTTCGCACTGAGATATGGCAGGTCATTACCGGTATGCGTACCCAATTCTCGCTCAGGCACTGACTCAGTTTAGGATATTTTTCTTGCTTAGGCGTCGATTCTAGTGAATGTACGTTCCATTCACCTCAGAACTATTTGTAAGATATAGCTGTATTGCAGGTGTTTTTGATTTCTATAGTTCAATGGCAAGTGGTTATTTGTTAGGCTTCGATGCTTATAAACTGAATGCCGGTAGCTTCTTCGTGAGTCAAGTATATCACCGTAGGTCCTCCTAAACATTTCTCGAGACTTTCTTGACGGTATCCAGTCTGTCGCCCTCAGGTGAAGTGGTTAGTGACTGCCCCAATTGTGAGTATATTTGCCTGTGGCACCAAAGATATCATCTAGTAACACAGTTGAAATAGATCCTATTAGTGATAGCTCACATTGGTGAGCATCTTTGGTAGGCTCACGAGGCACTTGTAACAGCACTCAACAGGGGTTGATATAGGTTTGTACTTTGCTTCAACCACGAGAGACCCATTCTAACCGACAGGCAGAGACAGTTGTTCTGCAGTAACCTAAGCTATCTGACCGTATTCACAGAAATACTGATGTCCATTCATAGGTTAGCCAAGCACAAGACTAGTGTCCTAGCCCAGATCTCGGTATATCCATTAAGCGAGAAATCGGTGCAATGACTCACAGTCCTACTTGTTTCTAGTTTTCCGGGGGGACACCTGCTTTGGCCATCGTGGCACTAACTGAGGTTCTGATTACAGTGTCGCTCTGCATACTTTTCTATGATGGTGGCTCTGACTCTGCATTCCCAAGGATGACTCCAGCCCATTTCAGCTCAAAAATCGATTCATTGGTAACAAGCTCTACCTTAGGAACGAAGCATCTCATGAACACGCTTATCATCTATGCTGTTAACCGGTGTTTGTTGACTTCGTAGGTTTGATCCCCCTAGCTAGTGACCATGACTTGATTCAGACTTCCTGACCACAGACTAGTCGCCCTTGCAGACCTTGCCGTGGTACGTATGACTTGTTACGTTATGACTACGTCGCCCTCAGTTCCCTCAGACCGTTGAGGTCCGGGATACCTGGTCAATAGGGTTGCAAGTTCGTCGTTGAAAAACGTCAGTCTTCCATGCCCTGTTAGCACACCCCAGCTCACTACTGCATAGTATATGCCAACTCGCTTCTAGCGTCACTGAACTCCCGGGAACACCTTCGATCTCAGGATGCAGGTACACTTTCAGATTTACGCATCAGTGCTGTCCACTTCGCGAACCCTCCGAAGCTTGTGGGGGACGTTGAGAGTTCTAAGAATGGAACAAGCCAGCCCGAGATGACTGTTATTGATACTACCACTGATCCCGCGCTCGATAAGACTCTGGCATTATGTTGTAAGGGAGAGGTGTAATTCCAGTAGTTTCATGCTGCGTCCGTCATCTAGTCTTTTCGCCACAGCATAAAACAGGCATTATCAAATGCCATTTACATGCACGGTGCTCCTCTTCTGTCGTAAGGATAATGAGGGGATTTTCTCCTATCTATTCGAAGCAATGACAACCTAAAGGCAGGTCAGGGAGCGCCCCTGCGAAAATTTTGCAGTACAAAGGATCGACGGATCTACCCAATTTCCAACGTCCGGAGTTCATTGTTTCCAATGCTATCCGCATCCTCGACGCAAGCAGTGATTGTACAATTGGGTGCGACCTTCTTGTACTCGTTATGAGGCAACCGCACCAAGAGAAGTGCATTGAATGGTTGAACCATTCAATGCACTTCTCTTCGGTTGAGCAAGTCACTTGCTCAAGCTGATTTAACAGGCCCCATGTAGTACAGATGTCGTCGCCCGCCAGTATATGAAGAGATCTTGCGGATGGGAGCAGATGAAAATTTTGCGTATGAACCGTCTTTCAGCTCGACTGATAGTGAAAGCTCGAGACGCCTCGAGCCAGATGCACACGTAGCTCGAATGACCGAATGACCAAACACCCTTCGCGTAACCCACTGTACGATACAGGGAGATATAAGCCTGCGGATGAGGAATCTCAGAAATGGCATCGACAGCTTCCGTCCACTCTCAGGAAGGGTGTCACTGGATGGCGGGGCCCCTCGAAGCTAACAGCGGGTAAGGCATCGTTCGGTAAGGCGCGACGCTGCAGGAAGGCAACTATGGAAAGACGATGCTTCCCCGACCCAGTGCAAAACCGAAATATCTCAACGATACCAAAAGAACATCGATCCAATCGCCTCCTGTGACTCGGCACTGCCGTCCTTATCAATGAAGCACGTCTCGCTTCATAGCCACAAGAAACCGTGTTTAAAAGCAAGAAGGCAAAATTCTTTGAAGCTCTGTCAGACCATCTATGCCTCCATGTCATAAACAACTATACGTTGGATATCATGTAGTAGTGGCTCCCCTTACTCCATCTGTGAGATAGCGTAGTATACCCCAAGAAGGCTGTGAGCGTTTCGCGGATTTGAGCTGTTAGTTGACGGTTATCGCACGTAGCAACTGACAGGAGTAGCATACCGTACTGGTGGCTACCCTCAAATGGTGATATCTGCGCGCCTCGACCCAAAAGACACCAGTAAGCGTGTACATCGGTCGCAATGAACTGTTTCTGAGTGAGTCGATGCAGTCTGCATGCCCTGTAAGGGAAGAAGATCAGTGCCGCGCGCATAAGTTTGGTGGCTTCGTCAAGAGCAATGCGAGAGGGGGGATGATCATGGTTTCTCGGTAGAGCGAGTTCTGATGCGGCTCGCCGAAGGTTGATGGAATCTGCCAAGTCTACTACAAAACCCAATTTCCGGAACCATTCTTTAAGGCGATCAGAAATATTGACAAGAGTTGAGGGTCGCTCCCGGTGATCTGATGGCGTGAGTTCTAAAGCAACTCGCCAGAGTGTAATGACTTCATCGAGACCCGCCGTAGCTTTGCGAATCACACAGGAGCGTCGATTTGGGTTATCCGCTGAGTCGACAAGCGGCCACCAGAGTGCTGATCTACCCCGGAACTCTCCTGCCTGACACTCATGAATCTCGTAAAGGCGATCAGCAAGATTGATGGGAACTGACGATCTCTCCGAGTTTCCTGGTGAAGGGAAATCCAATGCACCCGCAATGGCTTTGTCCAAATCTTCTTTTGCACCCGTCGCTCTGAACCACCCATAGACACAATCAGCGAGTTTGACGAGAAACAAGCGATGATCTGGGTGTCCCAAGGGAGTGAGGTCTAGTATGGTTCGCCGTAGAGTAGTAGTCTCATCCAAAGTCCTTCGCTACACCACTCCCTCTGAATGGTTCGTGAGGGCGATTTGCAAGGTTATAAGAGACTGGTTGATTCGTTGATTCGTGAAAGGCGATCATGTAGACATAGGGACTAGCCTCGAAGTGTCAGTTCCATTCATGGATGAGAAGTTAGAGTTGCTTGCCGAACTTACTAACTACCGCTATGTAGTGGCGACAGCGAAGTGTAGCGCTTGCGACGACACTACAAAAGGAGCTTTCCGGAAGGAACTTCGAAATTCCAGGACACCAAGGTCTGTATTTGAGGTAGTTAGGAAAAGCATTCCCGTACGATAAGATACATGGCCCTTTTTATAGTAGAGACAGCAGGCACGCAATATCAGTACGAACGGGTGTGAGTAAGAACTAGGTCAAACAGAGATAAGACACGTAGAAGAAATGTCAAAGGAATATTGAACAAGTGACGCACGGCCGACCACGTCGGTCCGAACCTTACACGCTATCTACTAGAGCACTCCTTACATAAAGTACTCATGCGCCTCGTCGATTGCCTGGCAACTAGCCTTTGACTGTTCTATGTGGCGAACGGAACACCAAATCATCGCTATCGGTTTTCCGGCGAGTCATGGGGAATCGACCGAGTGGATTGGTCGGAAAGTCTGGCGGGATGGTTCATGTTCGCGCAAGTGTTCTAGAAGTCGCAAGAACAAATGAACACGCGAACGGCAATGCCAGCATAGTAGAAGGCATTTTGGACCACGGAGTGGGGAAGTAGATTCAAATTCGGGCCTGGTCACGAGCGGTGATTTCGGAGGTATTCAGAGAGCTGTCGTTACTGATCAAGTTGGTCTAACTGATGCACTTGAAACACAGACCGGTCCTTGTCGGACAATTATCGGAAGATCTAATGTCAAACTGAGGCCGTGATTCGAACGCGGAATCGGCATCAGGCATCAGTATCCGTTGTTTTGTACGTTCGCTGTGCAGAAGCATCACTCTATCATTTCGCTGAGGTTTCCCCTTCAGCACTGCAACCTCGACACAAGAATGCTGCAATCACTGGAAGTCGTTACGATACGTACGTTCATCAATTGATTGTCTCAGGTCACGAGGAGATCCGACGCAAAGAATAAAGCATCAGTAACGCTCACGGACAAAATGAGGACACCAGCGGTGATCGGGTCCCAGCCTCCAAGGCGTAATGCATCTCTCCCTGGCCTGCGCTATTGCTAGTAACCTGGGGTACGTGTGTGAAAAGTAGAGCCAGTCGAGAGCTGCATTTGACAGTCAAACAACCACGCAGGTTGTAGGTGCGTGGCAGGTGGTGCTAGTCAGTGCTAGCCTTCGTGTGCACATCATGGTCTGTAGCACATTTTGCAGGCAATTTCGAGTGTAGAGATCGACAACCCATGGCGAGCATTCGTTACAACGCCAAGAGTGAGTTGGTATTCATATAATCCGTTACTTCATCTCACCGTCCAAAGGGCGGCATTCAGCAATTTCTGCTTCATGGATATGTTTGGAGACCATTGTTTATATGGTTTGTATTTCTTACTTACTACACCCCACGCACCCGGTAATCAGGTGGGATCAATGCATTACGACTTCATACCTTGCCCAATACAGCCGATCCTTTGTAGGCTTTGCTGCGTTCTCCTGATTGTACTATATAATGCATCCTTCGTCCTTTAAAGACAGGACTAAGTTGCTCCACTATCAGCTCGACTCACCCTACAACCTTGGATTACTTCTCAATCGGCGCCCCGTAACGTGTTTCCCAATGTTTTCACCTCATACAAGCTACGCAAACAGTGTGGACATCCCGGGCGGGCTGGGTGCAGACTTTTCATGATTATATGCGGTATTGTTTTCTCATTTGTTCGCAATAGGTTTTGTCCTCATCGGGGGTTTACTCTCAACTATGTACGGCTTTGCTTGACCTGTCATTTCTCATGTCCTTATTTTCCACCAAGGTTTTATGGCATAACTATTCTCCAGGTGTGTTTTAAATGGAACGTTCAGGGCGGGGATCTACTTACCGGCTATATAGACTTATGTGTAATGCATGCATTACTCTGAAGATAGCTTGACCGTGAAGTTCTTGGTTGCTGCCATATGGTGAGTTAAGTTACCTTGGGATACCCATCAAATCAGTTCATGCAAAGTCAGGATCCTCGATACTTTACAGGTTTTGTCCGGTGAGTGCTTGTCGCTTCTAAGTGAGTGCGCGGCTAAGGGATGATTGGTGTGCCATGTCCTGTATTACTACTTCGTAAAACCGATGCATCTACTCCTTGTAATTGACATGCTCAATCGTTGCAGATATCCAGTTATGGCGTTCCCGCAAGTTTGAACTATTCTGTCTGGTTTGCATACCTTCCCATTTCAAAGTTGCTTCACTCTGATGAGTGTGGCAGGTCTTTACCAGTAAGTATACCCAATTTTCTACCATGCACTGACCAAGGGCCTCTTCCCCGCTTAGACGGCGCTTCTGGTGAATGTGTGTTACCCTCATCTTAAATCTGTTGTGACGAGATTAACTATGATTATGCAGGTGTTTGTGGTTGCTGCAGTTCAATGGTAATTGGCTATCTGTTGTGGGTTGGTGCTCACAAACCGAATGGTACTAGCTTCTTTTCACGACAAATATATTGTCGTAGGTCCCATTAAACATGCTCGTTGAGACTTTCTTGACAAGATCCGGTTTGTCGTCCCTGTATAAAGTGGTTAGTGACCGCCCCAATTGTGAGTATATTTGCTTGTGATGACAAAAATATCATTAAATGGCAGGTCATGATAGATAATACTAGTGCTGGTTCATGTCGGTTAGGCTTTTACTGCGCTCACGAAGCATTTCTCATGACACTCAACAGGGTTTAGTGTAGGTATGGGCTTTTCTTTGACCACGAGCGACCTAGTCTAATCAACAAAACGAACAGAGATAGTTGTTCTAATGTACCTCAGGCTGTCCAACCGTGTACGCAGATATACTGATCTCCGTGTATAGGTTCGTCAGCCAGAGGACCAGTACCTTTTCGCAGCTTACGGTAGTCCTGTTGAGAAAGCGATTGGTGCACCGGCTCACTCATTAATCCTAGTTCCGCGCCGCGACACCCTCTTTAACTACTGCTGCACTAGCTGATGTTCTGATTATGGTGTCACTCTGCGTATTTTTCTATGACGGCAGCTCTGGGTCTGCATTCCCAAGGTGACTACAGTCCGCATCATTGATTCATTCCCAACGAAAAATGCTTTAGGACGAAGCGTCTCCTGAACACGCTTATCACTTTATACTGTTAACCGGTGCTTGTTGACTTTGTAAGTTTCAGACCTCTTTCGTTTCTGACTGTGACTTGGTTTTTCATCGTAGACTACTCGTCATAGCAAAGCTCGTCATGGTATGCATGTCTTATTGTAAGACGACTGTGATGTTCTCACCCTTACTTCAGAGTGTTGACCACCAGGATAATTGGACATTGGGGTTGGAATTCATTGTTGGAAAGTGTCAGTCTCTCGCATCTCACATGCAGTGGACATAGCACCCAAGCTGACTATTGAATAGTATACTCCAACTCGCTTCTAGCATCATTGAACTCCTGGGGCCACCTTCGGTCACAGGCTGCAGGTACCCTATCAGATCTACGCATCAGTGCTGTCCACTTCGCGAATCCGCCGAGGCTTCGTCGGGACATTGAGAGTTCTAAGGACAGAGAAAAATGGTGCGACATACCCGAGATGGCTGTTATCGACATTACCACCGATCCCGCGCTCGATAAGACTACAGTGTTGTGAAGAAAGGGGGAGGTGTAATTCTAGTCGCTCTATGCTGGATCTGCCGTTTGGTTAAAGTGGTGTAATGCTAACATGAAATATGCCCTACCTGCAGGCCGCCCCTCTTGCTTTGTGAGGCTACCATAGAGTTATAATTTATGGTAAGTTTCACCCCTGCAGAAGCCAGTAATCCAGTTTTGGTCCGAGAAAGAGCTTCGGTGACAGTTTCTTTGCGGTCGCTGGCCCACAACAGCATGGAATACGCTTATTAATATGTGCAATCCGACTATGATGATCGGCAGCATGAACAAACGCGCAACTATAAAGGAATTGTTGTTTGACGCGAGGATCATTTCATACCTTCTAATTGTATCAAGCCAAGGCGTGATTATTGGGTCCTATCAACAAAATTCTGACATTCAGGCTGAATGCGACATGCAGCAGTATATCTTATGTACGAAGAAGCTAGTAGCATTCAGGTTACTGGTGTCAACCCACAGAAGAGAGTCACCTAAAGTCGGACTGCAATAATCACAAGTAACTGGAATATAGCTAAATATGGTGATAAATGGTTCAAGATGAAACGAGTGCACAATCACCAGAACCGACGCCTAATCAGTGCTATGTAGAAAATGGGGTATGATACTGGGAATGGCCTGCCATATCTCATCAGTGGGAAGCAACTTTGAGATGGACACTATACGAACCAAAGAATACGCTCCAAACTCATCGGAAGGCCATAATCGGTTATCTGGAATGATTGAGCATGACGATCACAAAGAATAGACTTGACAACCTTACCAGGTAGTAACACAAACTAATCGACCATGAGCCATGCATTCACTTATATATGCCAAATACTCACCAGAACGTGTCATGTAGGGTGTCAAGAAACCTCACTTTTTGTGAGCAGATTTGGTCGGAAGCCCAAGGTA
Source organism: Pisolithus orientalis (assembly GCF_024613125.1). Taxonomy (NCBI): domain Eukaryota; kingdom Fungi; phylum Basidiomycota; class Agaricomycetes; order Boletales; family Pisolithaceae; genus Pisolithus; species Pisolithus orientalis. The sequence goes on along the minus strand of NW_026260818.1, from coordinate 241,672 downwards.
GTCTATCTAACTTATCATATGACAGCAACAAGGAACTTCGTAGACACATCCTCAGCATAGTGCATGTAATACACATACACGGCGGAAATCAAACTCCCAATAAGGAACCAGGGTAGAATGAACAGACATGACATGACCGCGTTTGCTTACAAAGGGTCTTCACCGAACCTGATGGGGAATATCCACGTCGTTTGGGTAACTGATATTATGGAACTCGAACTTGCTGGGGGATTGGACTCGAGAAGTGATCGTGCGTGGAGACTCTGAGAGGGCATATCAATCTGACGTACATAGTGGACCAACCCTACCCTACATTTTAGAGGTTGAAGGCTGTGTCAGTATGATTGGGAGAACTTGCATGGCCTCTAGCACTGACATATTTCACTCCTGAGGTGACTAAATCATCGAGATGCCTCAGTACAGCTCTTCCTAGGCCTCGGAGGAAGGCACAACGTATATATCGTCCTCGGGAAGCCTTAGACACAGCCAGAAAATTGCTGAATGTCGAGGGTTCATTTACTTGCGGACTGCAAGCAGCAGAGGGTGCGAACGACTACAAGTTCAAAGCCATATGTCGTGGGAAGAAGTTGTTGTTTCATATCGGGCATAGTTTGTGGTGATGCAAGCTGACTTGGAAGTTAGTATTCGGAGTGTAATTGCGTAAGATGATGGGCAGGCTTGGCGGCTGAGCGCAGCACTGTCCATGGAACAGAAAACGTTGAATGCAGACTCCTCTGGACGTGGTCGTGTTGACACTCCAACAACACCGCCTGCGACATGCATGTGCAAGTACTGTAGAGAGCAGCCACTGACCATGACCTGTTGAGGGGTTCCTCGGTGTAGTATCTGCCGGTTCACCGCCATGACACCATGCTGCCATTCTAGTCTGACGTCCGTCTTCGAACAGCACGTCGCTGTAACGGCGATGCGAAGTTTTCCACTTGCAAACGAAACGACATTAGGAGTTTTCTCAAAGATTACTCGTTTCCAGAAAGAAGAGCATCCCCATCCCAATCAGTCGTCCACCATATTTTCAAACTTGCCATCCGGTTGAGTAGCCATGAACTCTCCAACAGGGTAAAAGCATATGCCCTCAACGAAGCCATTGTGTTGGTCCAGCTTTCGGATGTGCTCTGAAATTGGGTATTATGACGTTGGTCAGCTAGTCGAAAGTTAAAAGCATAGCTTATCTAACGTATAGCCGCACCAAATAATACTCTTAGAATCGAGCCAAACGGATGATATACATCGGTCTTCGGGGAGCCCAAGTAATATCCATTACATCTAGATGTACGGTTTGTATTCGAAGAAGTGAGTCGGTGAGGGTGCCTTAACACTTTCATGACCAGGTAGTCTTTTCGTAGGCTTCTACGCTTCAGTGTTGACTTCATTGGAACTGAATACTTCGTCTCACCAGAGCTGGGACCCGAGGTGAGTTGTATGTCTCGAAGTCGACAGTGGCGTGCGATCAAGACCCCACCAAATCATAATAACCTCGTCGTCGCTCCCACTTGAAAACCGTCCGCTGAACGGGGCCATCGGACAGTTAGCACACGACTCGTGTGCATGCTTAGTGGTGCACAGTGATTTTGGTGGAGGACCTGAATTCTCAGAGGCAGCGTAGTGTGTAGGTTCCGCGCTCCAATCTCGGCCCTTGCTATCAAGAATGACGAGACGCCTCATTGCAATCTATGAGTGCATCTGGGTGACGCCAAGCTTCTGCCTCCGGTGGCTGTAACCCTGTGGAGCACGATCACGTGCACATGGTGCCATAACATCTTGACTATCATGCATTCACTGTGGACCGGAGGGTTTCATTACTTATTCACCCTTTGGTGTGAGTTGGAATGCGGGCCTTGGTTGGGTCAGGTCAGCACTATCCTTCTATTTGCGCGTTGTGCACAGGCGACAGTTGCTGGAGCGTTGGTTTCGCCAATCGATGGAAACCACTTCAGTACCTATTACAACACCGAGGGTGAGTTTCCATTTTCCACGGACACTTTTGGAGTCGGCGTCACTTTCTAATACCCGGTTGGGTCCTGTGGTGCCTGCGCTGTCTAGATCTGAACCGCCAGCCCGCCCATACTTACCCAATCGGTTCGACCGCAAAGCTTGCCCAACATAAAATGGCTTCTTCATCCCATAACACACACTTCACGGACGTGTACAGTGCTTCGCACCCTCGCCGCTTGCAGGTCATAAATGGGGCATAATACAAAATATGAGCTGTGGACATTGAGTATCTTTGTCTACATCTTTGCCGTTCCTGTCCTGTCAGAAGTCATCACTGATCGGATCAAATCACGCAAGCTCTCGCGATCATAATACCAGCCCGGGCTGTGTCCCTTTAATAGCAGGGCGTGACTTCACTTCTCTGGGTACAGTACCTTCGCCACCCTCGATCACTTCTCTATTTACACCCCCTAGCGAGCTCCCTAACGAGCTCCCCAACGAGTTTCCCTCAGACAAATTACCAAAACGACATGGGGATCCCGGACGAGCTTGGTGAAGACATTTTGTAGTGCAAACACAATCTTGTCTGCTCATTTGCTCGTGATAGGCCCTATCCTCATCGGGGGGTTGGTCTCCGCTGCGTATGCATGGCATTGCCTGATTTTGTCACACTTCCTCTCATTTTATGTCAAGGTTATATGGCATAACGACTCTCCAGGGGCGTTTTAAATGGGATATTCAGCCTCGTGCTTTACTTACCGGTTATAGACGTATGTGTATTTCATGCACTATGTTGAGGATGCCTCAATCAAAAAATTCCTGGTTGCTGCTGTGTGGTGAGTTATGTCGCCTTCCGTCAAACGACCTGCTCACGCGATCTCAGGGTTCTCGATACCCTGCATGTCTCGCTCAGTGAGTATTTGGTGCATACAAGTGAATGGATAACTGAGAGCCAATTAGCGTGTCACATCTTGTATTACTACATGGTGAAACTGGCGCATCTACTCTTGTAACAGTCATACTCAATCGTTGCAGATAACCAATTATGGTGTTCCAACGAGTTTGGAGTATAATATCTGGTTCGTGTGCCTTCTATTTTAAAGTTGCATCCTGGTGATGAGATATGCCAGGTCATTAACAGTATGCACACCACAGTTTCCACATTGCATTGATTTAGAATGTTTCGCTCTCTTAGATGTCGTTTCTGGTGAATGTGCGTTTCTTCCATCCCATAATTTTTACGATAAGGTTTAATTGTATTGTAGATATTTATGGTTTGTATAACTCAATTGTAAGTGACTCTCTGTTGTGGAGTTGACATACAAACCAAACGCCACTAGGTTCTTTGCAAACATAATATATTATCGTATGTTTCACTTGACCTACTTCTCGAGACTTCATTGATCGGCATTCAGTTTGTCGCCCTCATGTGAAGTGGTTAGTGACCACCCCAATTGTGAGTATACTTGTTGTTTGCTCGTGATGGGCAGAGTGACGTGGCCGCAATAGATGCTACTAGTTCTAGCTCACTTCGGTGAGTTTTATTATTATTACTACGCTTACGGCGCATATCTAAACCGTATTTCCACAGGGTTTGGCATGGGTTGGTGTTTTTCTTCCACTATGAGAGACTTATTCTAACCAAGAAGCAGAGACAGTTGTTCTGGAGTACTCCAATCTATCCCATCATGTTCACATAAGTACTAATCTCCGTGCATAGGTTCGTAAATAACAGGATCAGTGTCCTCACGCAGATTAAGGTGATTTTGTTAACGGGCACTTTGGTGTACCGGCTCACTAGCCATTATCCCTAGTTTTACGGCGTGACACCCACCGTAGCTACCGTCGTACTCGCTGAGACTCTGATTACGGTGTCACTTTGCATACTTCTGTATGACGGTGGCTCTTACTTTGCATTCCCAGGGTAACTCCAGCCTGCGTCAGTGGTTGATTCCTAACAAACCCTGTTTAGAACGAAGCGTCTCTTGAACACACTTATCATCTATGCTGTTAACCGGTGTTTGCTGACTTTGTAAGTTTGATCCCTCGGTGGTTTGTAACCGTGACTTGATTGAAGCCTTTCATTGCAGACTAGTTGCCATTGCAGAGCTGGTCATGGTACATGTGGCCTATTATACTATGCTTATGTCGCTCTCACACTTCCCTCAGACTGCTAATGAAAAACATGCCTGGTTAATAGGGTTAAACTTCATCATTGGAAAGCGTCCGTCTTCCATACCTTGCATGCGGTGGACATAACACCATCTTACTGTTGAATAGTATATGCCAACTCGCTTCTAGCATCGCTGAATACCCGGCAATATCTTCGATCTCTGGGCTCAGGCATCGAGTCAGCCGAACACGTCGGTGCCATCCACTTCGCGGACCCGGCGAATCTTTCGTGGACAGAGGGGGTTCGAAGGGTGGAGTAAGGCGGTTCGACGTGCACGAGATAACCGCTATCGGCATTAGTGCCGATGTGACACTTGATAATGCGATAGTATTGCGGAGAGGGGGAGTGGTTTGATACTAATAGTAGTTACATCAATCTCCTTGTATGGGTGGCAGACTGGTGTGCCCCAGTGGCTATTGTCCTCTATGCAACGCGATCACGTCCGCATGAGGTTTAGAATTAATCAGATGACGTTCGGCTTTCATGGGATATGAGGTCTCACTATTTATGCTCTGGTTTGGGTCTTGCCGATCCTCGGCAGTCGAACGGGTTAGCCCTGCTGTAGTACAGATATTGCCGACTACTGCGTGTTTCAAGTTTCGAACTTCACTCACAAACCCGCACTCTTCTGTACTTGACTGCTGCATTCACCGTGTCTCACAGAGGTGAAATCGAGATTCTGAGTTGCTCGACCGCACAATGTGAACAGCTCACATGCACCTTCTCATCACTTAAACCTATCCTGATGCCCCGAGGCGTTCATGCTTCCCTCACCGAAGTGTCGGTTCTAGTAGTTACATCCTGCACTCGCCATTCGGTTTGTTCGTCACAAGAGAATGTGATAGTTCCATGTCACCTTTTGTAACGCTGGAGCCTTGAACATGGACAGAGAAGCCCGATGGCATAGGATGGAAATAATTCCCTCAATAATCAAGTGTTCGCAACACGTCTCGGGGAACGCGAAGCCAATCGAGGAGGGCGAGTTCCATCGCTGAGCGCAGGAAGAAACCGTAAGCGACCCCTGGATTTTGCGAGATAGAGAACGTGTGAGGTTATACAACAACAGACTTCCGAGCAGGTAGCAGGACATTACTGAAGTTTGAAGAAGAGACGACTGCCCTGTACAGCAGTAAATGAGAGAGTTACAGCGAGAAGAAATCTTCGGCAGTAGGAGATGGGTAGTAACTTAAAATTCTGGGGTGTGATGTGGTGGGTGAATTGGCGATGGTCACGGCACACAAACTCACACAAGGCGTGTTGCTCGGACGAAGGAAACCAGCTCAAGGCAAGAGGCGATGCCTTGTTTTGTCCGGTCGCACAAAGACATACGTATCTATCGTTGCGACCGTAAGTTTCTCGAGAGAAGGTTGCGGAAATAAGCGAGTGGGACCTGGACGACACCGTAAACCGCGTCCCAGTTGAGCTTCCGTTGTATGCTAGCTGAAAGTGGAGTGCCGCGTGCCGCCCGAAAGACGTCCGAGGATGGCAGGATGGTACCATGGCGGTAAACCACCAGATACTAGACCAAGGAACCCCCCGGTAGGTCACGGTCACTGGTTGCGCTCCTGTTTGCACGTCATAGGCGGCAGGCGACGTTGTTGGAGCGTTGATATGGACATGGCATCAGCAAATCATGAGTTTACTTATCCTTACTTGACAGCTACTTAACATTTGCTTATCATACCAACTGCCTAAGCAGCCATCTGCTTGGATAAGTAGATCCTCCTGCTGGATACTTACTTAGCACTGCTTATTTTTTACTTAATGCATGCTTAGCTTATTAGTTTCTTACTTGAAATAATGTTAGTTCTGTTCTGTCAAGCAGATAAGCAGCAGTGAAGTGCAATTAATATCTGCTAAGCACATGCTAAGTAGCAGTGAAGTAAATTACACAGTGGTAAGATTGAGGGATTGAAAAACATAGACAAACTAGTGATAGCAATTGGGAAGATGTATTAGAGGTCCTGTTGTGGACTCAGTGGATCATATAAGCAGTAGGGAATGAAAACCTACAGATAAGTGCATACTTGTCATCAGATCCTGCATCACTCAACAGCTTGGGGTCAAGTTCTTCTTGCCCTATTGCAAGTGAAGCAAGGGTGAGCTCTACAATGGCTTGAAGCTGAGCAATAGATCTTCTTTTGGCAGCCCCAATAAACTTCCTCATTGGGGCTCCCCAATTCTGGTCTGAAAATGCACACACAGTCTTGCTATCCTTGCCTGAAGCCATGTTGTATTTGATGGGGGTCTGCACAAACCTCATTGCCACTTTGGCAATACCATCTTTGACATTGATGGGGGACTTGAGCTTGATGTCACCAGATCTAATGAGGTTCAAGCCATGTGAGAGCTAAAAAACTAATCAATACTGTAGCTATGAGAATGACTCAATAAATGTTACCACAGCAGCACAAAGTCCAAGAGCACCAACAACACCATGCTTCACCAAAGACAAAGTGTCAAGACTGGGGACTTGAATGTATCCTTTGGTTGCAGTCAAATGGCTGCTCAGCAGCAGCTGTTGCACAAAAACAGAGTGGAAGGCCTTCTCAGGAGCAGTCATGTCAAGGTCTTCATATAAGAATGTGAAATGATTGAGTAATAGTTTTGCAGTGTCAGCAGGCAATGGGTCTTGAGGATTGAGGAAGAAAGCTATGAGTTACACAATGGCCATGGAGGCAAAGCTGTGCCTCCAATCACACAAGTGTTGAGATGTCTATGGTGAACACAGTCAGCTACAGATGAAGTCAGAATGAAATGGACTTCTGACAGAAACCATGGGCAAGCTGGGAAGAATGCTGCCTGCCATGTTCTTGAGTATGGGGTATATGACCAGCATGGTCTCCTGTAGAGCCCCACAAATATCTTGCTTGGTGATGTTGAATGCATCCTCTTGGTTTCCAGCCCATAGGATTAGTGTCAGAATAACTTCCCTCTTCCACTTCTGATCTTTATGCAGATCCAAGGGGAGATCTGAATTGTTGAAATGCACTTGCACAGGGATGGTCTGCACTTGACTTGATGAATTGCTTGCTATGATAGATCTCTTGCTAGTAGATGTGGCTGATAAGCTGGACATAGAGTTGCAAGCTTGTATCTTGATCTTCTTTGGCATGCCCTTTGTAACTGTGATGCACAACTGAAAGAAAATAAAGGATGAAGGAACATGGAGAAGGGTGGTTAGCACATACCTTGGCACAGCATTCTTGTGCCCCAAAACATGGATGGCATCATCTAGATTGCTGCAGTTATCATTGATGCCATTGCCCTCAACATCACAGGTTGAGACATATTCCAACTCAGCTACTTTCCTCTTGACATTGGTGAGTCTGGTGGCAGGATCATTGACCTCACAATCCTTGGCCATTGTGGCAGTGCACTGAGACTACCATTGCATGAATAAAAACTGTTTCAGCATGAAAGATACTCAATGATAACATTTTGAAGAGTGGGGACATCCAAAGCCAGAGGTCTCACTGGCCTGCTAGCTTTGCCATCTTTGTGATCAGGTAGCAAGTCAAAGTTTTCTGGTAGTTGGGATTTGAACTCATAGTTGTATTGGGGATCATTTGGCAGTGGAGAGCTGAGATTGAATACATGGAACTTGACATCGGTAGTACTTGTAGTGAGGGTACTTGTGGATGGAAGTGGTGCAGCTGATGTGCAAGGACTGGCACTGGCACTCAAAGATCATGTAGAGCTTGTGTCAATGATGTTCACCCAATTTTTGACATGCTTAGATAAAGCCAGTTTATTGTCAGAGCTGGCAGTTGTTAGGATGTTTGCAAAGAAAAGAGTTGCCTCAGTTAGGAGGAACATGTTAAGAAGTAAGACACACATCAAACCAGTACTAGCAGTGATGCTATTGTCACATGTTGATGGTGGGGATACTTTGTTGTGAGTGGAGATTATTTTTGAAGGATGCTGTAGGTATCCTCAGTAGTGCAACAAGCTACTGAGGGAACAGTGAATAAACTACTGTAAAATGTGCGCTCTAAGGTGATTATGTAAGCACCCAAACATCGCACCAAAGTGAGCAGAACACAGGGGAGAATATATCTCCAACAATTATCACATCACACAGTGATTTTGCCTTTGCTGCTTTTGTCCCTTTCCCCTTCATCACTACAGGTCCAGCATTGTCTTCCACATCAGCTAGGGGGGTAAGTGGCTCATTCATCCCTACAAAAAAAATCAGCCTCATGTTTTCTTGGTTAAGCATGATAGATACCACCATCACTCTCATTTCTTTGCCTCCCAACAGCATGAGGACAAGGATGAGGACATGGCTTGATGGGCTTAGTGCCAGTGGCAACACCACTTTGGTTGACCTCCATTTCATCCTCAATTTTGCCAATCTGTTGATAACCTCTCTTCAGCACTTCAACCTTTTTGGAAAGGGCTTCCTGGGTGTGTTCATTGTTAGCTTCCTGCTCCATGCTTGTCTGTCTTCTCAGTTGGCTGTCAAGGATGATCCTACTGGGATGCACATTAGCCACCTGGTGCTTTGGGCAACCACTCACAAGTGTCTCCTGTGGGCACTCTGCTTAGAGCCCTCTATGGCCTTAAGCAAGCAGCACTTGCATGGAATAAAGCCCTACATGTGTCACTACTCCACATGGACTACATATGATCAAAAGTGGACACTGGCATCTACATCTATTCATCTAAAGCTGGCATTGTCATTTTCCTCATCTATGTCAACAATGAACTTTTTCTTGGATCAGACAAGTGTCTTCTGAAAGCCAAGAAAGAAGAATTTATGAAGAAATGGGAATCCCATGACTTAGGGGAGGTTAAAGAATATCTTGGAATTCAAATTCACTGAGATTGATTGAAGAAAGTCACAGAAATCTATAGCAAGATCTCAGTCAAGTGCACAAGTGGCAAATGTCTATATTCGCATTACCTATAGCAAGATCTAAGGTAACGACGTGAGCATGAAGTACACAAACATGGGAACAAGACACTATACCCACCTCAGTTGAGTGCATGAGTGGCAAACGTTTGAGGTGGTGTTACTACAGTAACGAGTTAAATATGCTATATGAAACAAAAGGGTGAGACATGGGTGTTGAACCCAGTATTGAAACTACAAGCATGGTCATAGCGTGAGTGCTTGTACCATTAATTATACATATGAAACATTTGGAGACAATAAACCAAAAATTACTGTGCTGTATTGTCAGCGCTCGAAACAACTAAGTACAGTGGTCTTGTAGACCCGTAAATGGGAAGTGTTTCCCATGGTAAGGAAAAGTAGTGTCAATTAGTGAACGAAGGCTATGAGCGACTTGCCAAATCTAACACTCCCCCTCAAGTCGGGCATAGGCCGAGTTCAACTGCAAAATGTTTCACCTTCGGAGACAGTAGCACCTTCGTTAGTGTATCAGCGATCATGTCTGCGGTTGGGCAATATATGAGGTGAATTTTGCCGTTTTCTACGACCCAGTGAATGAAGTGAAAACAGATATTGATGTGTTGGTGTGTGCATGATACTGATGGTCTTTAGTGAGTGTGATGGCTGATTGATTATCAGAAAACAATGTGGTCAGCTTGATGAATGGCTGAAAAAGCTCTCCAATGAGCGACCAAAGCCACAAGGCCTCCTTGGCCATGTGTGTGGCTGCCACGTACTTGCTCTCAGTTGTTGAGAGCGAGATGATTTCCTGTCTTTTAGAAGACCACGACACCGCTCCACCGTCTATTAGAAAAGTGTACCCTGAGACCGCTCTGCAGTCTTCTGCCATGCTGCCATCTGCATCTGTGTACCCGGTCAATGCACTTGGTGATCCCCTGTATGTGAGTTGAAAGCCTTTTGTCCCGAGAAGGTACTGATAAATTCTCTTTACAGCTTCCCAGTGAGCAACTCCAGGGTTGCCCGAGAAATGTGAGATGGTCGTTATGGCATATGAGATGTCGGGACGAGTGGCAAGGGAGGCATACATGAGCGATCCTATGGCTTCACAATAGGGTATGTGGCACATCATAGCAAATTCAGCACCAGTTGATGGCGACTGCCCAGAATGCAGTTTGGTACTGGGTTCCATTGGGTTCGACACAGGCTTGAGCTCGTCGAAGCTGAAGCGTCGTATGATGGACTCGATGTAGGGGCATTGGCACAGGGAGATGGTACGTTTGTCTCTATTTCTGGTTACTTCAATGCCAAGCAGCCAGTGAAGTTCCCCAAGGTCAGTAATCTCAACGTATTTTCTGACATTGTGCTTAAGCTCCTCTATCTCGTTTAGGGATGTTGCGGCGATGGTGCAATCATCAACATGGACGACAATGATGACAAGCTCACTGGTGGTGCATTGTCTGAAATAGACAGCCTGGTCGACCGAGCACTGGGTAAGGCCCAGCTCATCAACGAGGATCTCCACTAATCTTTGGTACCAGTGATGGCCACTCTGCTTCAAACCATACAATGTCTTTCAGAGGTGACAGACTTTATTGGGGTGATTGGTGGATTCGAAGCCTGGGGGCTGTCGCATGTGGATTACTTCGTCATTGGTAAGTGTACCGTTCAGGTATGTGCCTTTGATATCGATCTGATGGAGTTCCAGGTTTGATCACACTGCCATGGCAAGGACGGTTCGAATGGACATGAGCGTTGCAACTGGGGTGAAGGTATCGAAATAATCAACACCTTCGACTTGAGAGAAGCCTTGAGCAACAAGTCAGGCTTTGTACCGTACCACATTTCCAGCAGCGTCTTTCTTTGCGTGGAACACCCATTTGGATCCAACTATGTTGGCACCACGAGGTGCATCAACGAGTTCCCAAGTACCTGCCACGTGTAACATTGCTAACTCTTCTCTTATCCCGGCCTCCCACTGTGGCCAATCTGGCCAATGATGAGCCTCAGCCAGTGAGGTAGGCTCAAGGGCTTTGGACTCAGCAGTGACTTTGTTCATGGCCATAGTGAGGTTGATATTGCAAAGGGCATTGTCGGGATCGTCTATGATGGATGCAAGCAAAGCTGCGGCTCTGTCCTCCCCCTCAAGTCTGGTGGGGTCGGCTTCGTCTTCGACTGTAGTGGGGAGCTGGACTCCTTTTGGTATATTAGGTATACTGCAACCGTTTGTACTGCCTTTACCAGCAAGGATATCAGCAAGTCGTTGGCTAGGCTTTTGAATTCATTTCGTGATGGGTGGTTCAGCTGGGGGTGATGGGGGTGTGGGATGAGCTGGGGTGACATGTGGAGGCATTGGAATTTCTTTTGTCTTTGGGATGGGAGCTGGAGGTGTTAGCATCATGTTCAGTAAGTAGCTGTCTTCTTCCTCCCCCTCATGAGGTAATGACTCAGCTGAGGAGGGATTCCAATATATATTCTTTTCGATGGTAACTGACTTCTTTTCAGGCCAGTACATGCGACAGCCATTGGGGCTGTTATCATTGATCCCAACCCATCGGCCCTCCGCAACATGCCCTCCAAGTTTGGTTCCACCCTCGATTCGTACCCAGATGCTCGAGCCCCACATGCAGGCTTGACTGAGGTCTGGTTTCTTCCCAGTTGTGGCTTCAAGGGGCATCCCACTGTCAAGCGCTCTGGTGGGAGTCCTGTTCTTTAACCAGACGGTGTGGTGCACCGCTTCACCCCATTGAGTGCGAGGCAAGCCACTCTCGTGCAGCATGGCACGGACTTTTTCAAGCAAAGTGCGATTGAGATGCTCAGCAACTCCATTGTGCTGTGGGGTATCGTGTACAGTGAGCTTCTGTTTCATTCCAGCTGCCTTGAGGTACATCACAAATTCTTTTCCGAGGTACTTGCTGCCTTGATCGGAATGGAGGGTCTTCATGCGAGCGTTATGCTGGGTGCAACACCAGGCCTCGAAATCTTTGTAGGCTGTGAAGGCTTCACTCTTCTGGTGAAGGAGATGAATATAGGTGAGTCACGTCTTATCGTCAGTGAAGGAAATGTAGTAATGCTGTCCACCGAGAGTTTCTACGGGTGTGGGTCCCCAGATGTCGCTATGTACTTCTTCAGCAAATTCGCAAGCTCGTTCTCTGATGTGTTCCTTTGCGACAGGCTTCCTGGTTGCCTTCATGTATACACAGGCTTCACAGAAGGTCAGCTCGTCTTTCGACAAGTTGAACTTCAAACCTGATACAAGTCCCTTTTCAGCTAGGTGACAAGCAACGGATGGAGAAATGTGTCCCATCCTATGGTGAAGTTCCATCACAGTTATTGATTCAGCTGCTGTGTTTGCACTGTCACAATCATCATTGTGGACAACGCGATAGAGCCCAGCTTTAGACTTAGGGATGCGACCAACAACATCATTGGCAGGGTTCCTGATGGTACAGGTACCTTCAGTGAAGGTGACGGAGTAGCCTAGCTGGTCAAGGCAGCTGATGGACATGAGGGTGTATCCGACCTCAGGTGAGTATAGTACCTTGGTGAGTCGCAGTTTAGTTACATTGTACCCGTTCGGCACCTCTATGACTAACTCCCCCATAGCAGTAGCGTCGAAGAGTTGTTTGTTGGCAGCCGAGAATGACTTGGGTGGTATTGTCACCAATGTCTCAAACTTCTCCTTGTAAGGGGAGATGTGTCAAGTGGATCCAGAATCGTAGAGTTCAATGACAGGCATACCGATGGGGCTGTCATTTACGAGGTTCGCGAACTCTGGGGAGGTGTTAGTGGGCTCGACGTGATTTGAAGTGTTGCTGTGGGGTGAGTGCTCATCATCCACATCCCCCATCTTGCTGAACCAGTCTTCGTTGGTGGTGATGAAGCAGTGTCAATCAACGTCATCGTCATCTGACAATATGCTCAGCAAGTCAGGGAGTGAACCCTCGTTGTCAAGTTCATCCAGGGCGTGCACCGAGAAGGTGCCCTCTTCATCAGAATTGAGTGTTACAGCACGCACAGATCCCTTGGTGGCAGCAGGTAAGCTTTCTTTCTTTGTTTTGTCAAGATCAGGACATTGAGATTTGTAGTGTTCCCTTGACCCACAGTTCCAGCAGGGGCCTCGCTGGCGAGCATGCCCTCTGGAGCTACCCCCTCAACTACCATTTCTTCCATTTCCTCTCCCCCTTCCGAAAGAATTTCCAGGGGTCAATGACATGGCTTCATCACCATCACAATTCTTGGCTTTGGATCATGCATGCTGAGTCTCTTTGTGACTTCTGTGCTCAGACTCTTTGATGATCAAGGAGATGAGAACATCGGGGTCGATAGTTTGTGTCAGGCTGTACAGGTGTGCAGTTGCTAGCTGTCCAGACACGAAGCTGGTGAGGTACTTAGGCAGCAATTGGATGATGGTCAAGCAGTAATCCTTTTCTTCGATCTGTATGCCGATGGCAGCTAACTCATCTCTCTTCATATGCAGATCATCCAAGAACTGGCAGATGTCACCGTCAACAGGGCACTGCAAGTTTAGAAACTTCATGCGAAGGTCAGTCTGTGCGTAAGCACCCTTCTCTGTGTATTCACAAACGATTTCATTCCACATAGCTGCGACGCTGTTAAGGCTACACACCCGGAGTGCAGTGGAATCAGGGATCCATTGGGCAAGTAAGTGTTTCACCATATTTTCACTTTTTTGCCACTTAGTGAGTTTGTCAGCATCAGGAGGGACTACGGTTATGAATCCATCCTGATCAGTGGAGGTCGTGCCGACAGGGCAAGGAGAGGTGCCATCAAAATGGGACCACAATTCCTTAGCTTCGATGGCAGTCTGGAAGCGAAGGGAGAAGATCGCCCAGTTCACACCTTTGATGTCAAGTTTCAGGACATTGCCTGGGAGCATGTCGGTGGTGACAGGGATGGCAGTAGTCATTTGTGGGGGGGGATGAGGGTTGGTTGGCAGCGAGAATATTGAAAACAATGGTGAGACATCGTATAGGCTATTAGAGCTCAGGGCTCATAACCTCACAGAAATCTATAGCAAGATCTAAGGTAATGACGTGAGCACGAAGTACACGAACATGGGAACAAGACACTATACCCACTTCAGTTGAGTGCGCAAGTGGCAAACATCTGAGGTGGTGTTACTACAGTAACGAGTTAAATATGCTATACAAAACAAAAGGGTGAGACATGGGTGTTGAACCCAGTATTGAAACTACAAGCATGGTCATAGCGCAAGTGCTTGTACCATTAATTATACATATGAAACATTTGGAGACAATAAACCAAAAATTACTGTGCTGTATTGTCAGCACTCGAAACAACTAAGTACAGTGGTCTTGTGTTATGCCCGAGCGTGGTGACTTCTTCAAATGGAATAGGCACGAAGCGCGCGAGGTGGGAGTCTACGGGCCAAACTTGTCGTAACCCCTATGGCTGAGTTATTGTGAAGATCTGACAGAGGTCTTGTCTGCTGGTGGGTTCCCTAAGGTTGACTGGCGTGGAGAGAAGACAGAGATCGAAGCAAAGTAATTAGCTCAGTTGCAAGCTATCGAAAAACTGAGGATACAAGGTACGATACGCAGGCTTAAATACCCCTAAGTAAGAGTACCGTACCAGTCGCGCGTGACGCGACGCGACACGTATCCGCAGTAGTCAACAAAGCTATCAGTCAAATAAATAAGAGTCATCCGGAGTCAACGATGGGGATAGGGATGGCGACGAAGGCTATACCGGCTGCGCGATCAACGCGCAGCGAGGAGCCAGACTCCGGATCTATAGTACAACATCCAAGCAATAAAGGTGAGTCAGAGAAAGTCAGCGGAGCAAGAAAGAAGCATGTCGTCAATCAGAAGAGCGGTGAACGTCACAGATCACAGGTGATGAGTCTCGACAGGTATTGGAAATACCTGGACAGCAGGTGATCCGAACTCTCCGCGTATCATACATACTCCCAACACGACGACGACTACCAGCGACGCGACGAGGCACGTGACGCACGTGATCACGAGAAGCCGAAAAAGGTAGGACCCCTGAAGGAAGCATAACATCACCCCCCCTCTAAGGTCCTCAGACCCTTGAGGACGGGCCGGAAGTCGGATTGGCGGGGCGAGTGGATAGGGGTCAGCGAGTAGTGTAAATGCAGGAGCATGTCCGATTGGTGATGGGCGATGATGGCGATGGAGATGGCGGTTCTTCGAGGCTCGGAGTATAACAGGAGCTGCATCCGTTGCGGCATGACCAATGTCCCAGGTAACGACACTGGTAGCAGGCGTGTTGATAAAGAGGGTGGCCGGGAGGGACCGGCAACTGTCCTCCGAGGTAGTAACGAAGTTGATCCCCAGGCACAGGGACGAAGGGAGTCGCAGGGAGAGGATCAGAGGTGTGGACGGCGTTGAAGTAGTTCTTATGCATGCCGGCCCACGATGCATCCTGTAGAAGCACCTCCCACGAGGAGTTGTGAGTCCCTGTTCCCAGTCGCGCACCAACCTCTTTAAACAATTCTCCTGAGTTGACGAACCCTAACTCCACTGCTCGCCACTCCTTCTCCTTCTCCTGATCCGTGAGATTTCCTTTTAATTTAACTTCGGGAGTTGCCACTTCTTTGGGCATGATCCGATCAAGGACGCGTGAAGCCGGTGGCACAAGGAACTCGCTGATCTGTTGCTGCTGTAAATGATGATAGGCTCCTCCAGTGATGGCTTCGGTAATTTCGGAGGAAGCCTTTTCCAGCATCTCGATCATGATGACTTCCGATAGGGGCGCCACTCCGCTTAACTTGCGAGTTCGGATTTTCGACACAAGTCCGTTGATCACGTCTGATGCTCTGTAGATCTCAGACAACATCCCAAAATACTTAACTTGTTCTGGTGTGCACCCATTAATGTTGTCCCCGTTGTGGAAGACGTCAAGTGCCCTAACAATGTCCAAGTACTCAGCCACTGGGACTGGTAGTCTTTGCTTGTCTGTCCCAGCAAGGGTGGCGGAGGTGAGGAGATCAAGGGCCGCCCGATCGCCTCGGTCGGCATAGGTGGTGAAGGCAGTGCGAAGGTGGGGAGGTTCGGGAGCATCGGTCCTGGACGAGGTTGCTCCGTTATCGGAGTCATCGTCAGCCCGCGCTTTATCCTTTCCCTTCTGGCTACTGTCCCCACCAAGGGGGACTCTGACCTTCGGGGCGGGGATGTGCTTGACCGTGATTCCCTGGTGTGGACGTGGTCGGAGAGGGCAGGAGAAAGTGGGTGATGCCGAACGGTGCTGGGAAACGGGCGAGGAGAACCCAGAGACGTGAAAACCGGTGGGGGACGTTGGAGGTGAGGTTGGGGCATACGTAGCGACGGGGGGAATGAGCCCGTCGTCGTCGGAGTATTGAAGGGATTCGGGTAAGAGGAGGTCGGTGTAGTCATTTTCTGTGTTAACAGATCGGGGGGAGTCCATCTATGAGCAAAGATGTCGAGCGAGCTTGTACTGGTCGAGCACTTCCAGGGCGTGCTCTTTTAAGTGTTCTTCTGGTTCCCACGTATTGGACGAATGCGGGAAACCTTTCCACTTTACCAAGTATTTTCTTTTTCCTCGACAACCATCAAGCTTGTGATTTAGGACCGACTCCACTTCCCATTCAATTTCATCGTCGACCAACTCGGGCAGTGGTGCTGCGGGCGCAGCTCCATATACCTCGTTTTCGACGAACGGGAAGATCTGCGATCCATGAAACACCGGGTGTACCTTCCAGTTTTTAGGAAGATCCAATCGGAAAGCAACTGGTGACACAACCTGAGTCACCTCGAAAGGTCCAAGACGTCGGGGAGCTATTTTGTCACACTGGTTTTTGATGCGCAGGTTCGCAGTATCCAGGAGAACTCGATCTCTGACCTTGGGCGCGACATAAACCCCTTTCGAGCGAGACTTCATTAATTCTTGTGCCTTCTTGTGTGCCAGGATGGCGACATCTCGGCTGGCAGCCAGTCGTTCCAATCTTTCTTCCACTGATGGAACCGGGGTAATTCTAACTTCGGGATAGGGTGACGGGTCGTATCCGAGGAGAAGGGAGAAAGGAGTCATTTGATGCACCGAATGGATGCAGGAATTATGTGTGAACTCGGCAGACGGTAACTTGCTGCTCCAGGAGTTGGGAAACTCCGAACAGTACAACCGAAGATACCCTTCTACTTCTTGATTTACCCGTTCACTTTCTCCATTGGTTTGTGGATGATAACCCGTAGAAAGTTTGGTTTTGATTCTGATCGACTTGTATAATTCTTTTGTAAAGGATGAGGCGAACTGCGGCCCTCGATCTGAGATTACTGATTCTGGTAGACCAAATCGGGCATATATGAAGCGGTGGAACAGCTTTGCCAATCCTTCGGAGTCGATCGTTTTATGACACGGGACAAACAGGGCAGCTTTGGACAGCCCTTGATCGACAACCGTGAGAATAGAGTCGTATTTTTCATCTCCCAATACTGGGAGGTCCGTGATGAAGTCCATGGAAACCTGCTGAAATGGAAGTGTTGATTGCGCAGTTTCATGGGGGGTTACCGGGGGTTTGGGCAGATGGGTGATAACCTTGCTGCCTTGACAAATGGGACATCCAGCGACGTATGCTTTGATGTCTTTTCCCATTCCGTCCCACCATACCTCTTTCCTCATTTTGGCAAACATCGCCTTTTGTCCAGGGTGTCCTGAAGACTCATGATCGTGATACATCTTCATACAATGCCGGCGGTGTTCGGGGGGAATGTAGAGGTGGGTAGTTCCGAAACGTTTTGTTCCGTCGTCGGCGACAGTTACATTATCTTGGCATTTTGGTCCATCAGACCGTTTTGAGGTGGCCTCCTTGATTTGACTGTACAGTTCGGCGGACACAGCATAAACACCCTTTGCTCCTTTGGTATTTTCCTCAGCTGGGCGAGCATTAAGTAACCCTTTCTCCTTTGGGGATTCCTCAACTGGGCAAGAATAGGGTTTGGTGTTCTTGCTAGACTGTTCCGTCTGAGCCGGGAGACGTCCAACTCTTGTTAACCTATTAAGTTTGTGTTGTTTTATGATTTTCATGAGGGAAAAGGTGGGAGAAACGAGGCGGATTTGTGTGTCCACCCCTGTCGAAAGCCAAAGGTCTGGTGGTAGGACCGTGGCCACAGGGGCCGGTTCGGCAGACTCGTTCTTCCTTGAAAGTGTGTCGGCGGGAACTTGCAAGCGGCCTGCCTGCCAGGAAAAGCGAATAGGATAGGACTGAACAGTAGCAGCCCATCGCACTTGTCGAGGAGTAAGTTGCTGTGGTTCCCGGTAATATTCAAGGTTTTTGTGGTCTGTAAAGACCACCGTCGGTTCAACCGGAGACAACAGATAAGGCCGGAAGGCCTTCAATGCTCGGATAACCACTAGCATTTCAAGGTCGTATACCTGGTACCTCTGTTCCGCTCCCACTAATGACTGAGAGAGGTACGAACAGGGGTGCCATTCGTTATCGGTCCCCTTTTGGGCGAGGACCGCACCAGTTCCGAGTTTGGAGGCATCAGTAAACAGCGCGAAGGGCTTCGAGAAGTCAGGGATAGTGAGGACCAGAGTGGAGCATAACAAAGTCTTTAGTCGCTCGAAAGCGGCATTTCGCTCTGGTGTCCAAACGTAAGAAACCCCTTTCTTTGTGAGGTCGTGTAGGGGGCGCGCAACGCTTGAGAAGGACGGGATGAATTTCCAGTAGAAGTTACAGAACCCTAAGAAGCGACGAAGCCCTGTTAAATTGTCAGGGGCTTCCCAGGAACTGATCACATCAGTCTTCGTCGGTGAAGTTTCCATGCGACCTTTTCCAATGATCATTCCTAAGAATTCTATTTCCTCAGCCTCGAAGACACATTTGCTGATCTTGAGGCGGAGTCCTTCTTTTCGGCAAATTTCCAAGAACTCTCAGACACGGGTCCATAGTTCTTCTCGAGTCTTCCCATGGATTGCGACATCATCCATGTAACCAACCTGTTTTCCTCGTTGTCCTTCGAAGGTTCGGTCCATATAGCGCTGGAACGAAGGGGGTGAATTGCACTGTCCAAAGAACATTACCGTCAGTTCGAAGAGACCTCTAGGGGTGATGAAAGCCCCTTTCCACTCATCTCCTTCCTTGACCCATAGGTTGGGAAAGCCCCAGCGAATATCAAACTTGGCGTAGTATCTTGATTTGACAAGCTCGTCGAACAGAGCTTGTGCATTTGGTAGCGGGTGGGCGTCCTGGATGGTGAAAGAGTTAAGATAACGATAATCTTGGATTAACCTCTTTTTCCCATCCTTCTTGGCAACGAAGAACACCGGTGCCGCTTGTGGGGATGTAGATGGTCGAATCTTTTTACACTTCAAGTTTTCTTCAAGGAATTCGTCCAATACCTTTAGCTCATCGGGAGCCATTGGATATACTGTGGCCTTCTTCGGTTTGAAGTCTTCACGTAACCGGATCTCGTGATCAAGGCCGGGTCGGTGAGAAGGCAGCGGTATGTCTTCTTTGGAGAAGACTTGTGCAAATTCTTGATATTCCTTCGGGAGTTTTACCTCGTCCTTGGTGGTAGCCAGGGCAGCTTCTAGTTCTGTGGACAGAGTAGTTTTGTTAACCTCCCTTACCTCTGGTTCCTTTACAGAACCATCCTTGTTGAATTTTACCGCATACCCTTCGTAGTAGGGAACTTGGCTGTAAATATAAACATCAGTTTCTCAGGTAGGTACAAACCCATCATCCCAACACGAGATCTTGTTGTTTTCCCAGTCCATTCTTGGCTTGAATGTTCGGAGAAAAGGCATTCCCAAAAGGATATGCTCCTTTCCAACCAAGGGACTGACGTAGCACTTGATCCGTATTATGCGATTCTTGATGATGATCCATATTGTGACCTTCCGAGTGATCCACTCGACGTCCTTTCCAGTAAATGAAGTCATCTTGAAGCGACTCTTGACGCGGTACGTCGGGATCTTCAACTTTTGAACAATTCGCTCCGAGATGAGCGAAACCTCTGCACCCGAGTCGATGCAGACCATTACTCCTGCGCTGTAATCCGGTAGCCATACTCTTCCCAAAGGAGAACCAACTCTCATTTTTGATTCATCATCTATGGTGGTAGTACACACAGTGGATAACATCGAGACAGGACCTACATTAGGAGTTTCTGTGGTCCCATTTAAAAATTTACCCCATGCACCTTCATCTCGTCGGTGGTGGCCAGATGATCTCCTACATAAGCAGTTTTCGTTCCATTGGCGGAAAGAACAACTCTAACGCCAGGAGGCAGCGAGGGTTTGCTTGATTTGCAGTCATGCTTGTAGTGACCCTTTGCTCTGCATTCGAAGCAGGTAACGTTATCATTTGATCGGCGTACGTTTTGCCTTCTTTTGTCCACGTCCATCGCATCAGGATCTCGGGAATTTCCGCGATAGTGAATGAACTTTCACTCGTATCGGGACTCCTTTCCTTCAAGGATATGTTTAGTAGCGATCGCGGTTCTGGCTTCTCCCGCACACTGGATCCACTTGATGACCATGGAAGGCGTGCACCCTGAATTGAGAACCCACTCGTGATAATCCTTGTTGAGTCCCTTCCCGAAGAAGATCCCTGCTTCTCGTGATTCTTCTTTCAGTTGGGCTTTATTAACGAGCCCTGTGAATTCAGCGATATACGCCTCGAGTTCTCTTTTCCCTTGAGATATATTGGATAGACGAAGAATGGCGAGGGCCGTTTGATCGCCGGACTCGAATGTGGCTTTAAGACGTTCTACGAACCTCTGAAAGGTGTCGGAGTACCAGATGGTACCATCTAAAAGCTTGTTCTCGTTTTGGTAGTTTTCGGCAAAAGAAACCGCGGCCCCTTTCGTCATATACGTGAGGGCAAAAGAGATCTTGAGCGATTCCGTGTTGTAAACGTGTTTATTGAGGTTGAGGTAACCTTCCACTTGGGTGAGCCAAGTCTGAAGCCCGTTGTGGCTTCCATCATATTCTCCGGGACACCCGACATTAAATTCCCTTCCTCCATTGGGTGGGCGGACATCATACGAATCATCACCGTCATCAGCCGAGGTCTTTCCCTTACTGGTCCCACTAATGGGGGCCTCTGGGGGAACGACCTTTCCAAAACTTCTGGCGTACCAGCTTCGTAGAGCCGTGTCCGTAGGCGTTCCTGTTGGGAAGGGATCACTCGACTGACCCTGACCAGCGATCTTCCGCCAGTCCTCTGCCAAAGAGTGCATCTGTCTTTCCAACTTTTCCTTCAGCTCCGCTTCAGAGTATACCTTCGGCGGCATCTCAGGGGCTGATTCTCCGTGACCGATCATCATGGACATTTCAGGTTTTACACATGCTTCTTGTTCTTCTTTGAGGACTGATCTGAAAGAAGTATCGGACTTCTGATTGTCTTCTTCTTCTGAACTAAGCGCGATTTCCGATTCCCTAAAACAGGATAGATAAGACAACCGGGGGTTACTTGCTGTGGCTGACGGCCCAAGTCTTCCCGGTATCGGCGGTAAAGGCGGGTTCCTTCCTAGCCCTAACGGGGTATTACGTGGAGGGACAGGAGGTCTCGACTTTGAAGGATTTGACACTTTGACGAATAGTGACAACGAGAACTGAGGGAGGATTTATTTCTCGAAAGAAACCTGTCAGTTTAAGGATGGTGCACGTGTTGATTTACGCGTAGGGATCAACGAGTGCTGACTCTAGGGAGGCGATCTATTAAAGCCTAGTGGCTGCCTGTAGAGCGGTGTATCTGGTTAAGAGTGGAGGGGTGTTTCTCAATCTTGTTATCGACTTATTAAAGTCGAATTGAGAGGCGGGCGAAAAGGCGAGTTAGTCTTTACACGTAGGGAGACCGACGAGCCTTTGTTGAACAGAGGGATTGGTTTGTTGAAGTTCAGTAACCGGGGACAAGTAGACTTTCTCGAAGAGGTCGACGAGTCCCAAAAGCTGCGTTGAGTTTTTCGATTTTGTTATGCCCGAGCGTGGTGACTTCTTCAAATGGAATAGGCACGAAGCGCGCGAGGTGGGAGTCTACAGGCCAAACTTGTCGTAACCCCTATGGCTGAGTTATTGCGAAGATCTGACAGAGGTCTTGTCTGCTGGCGGGTTCCCTAAGGTTGACTGGCACGGAGAGAAGACAGAGATCGAAGCAAAGTAATTAGCTCAGTTGCAAGCTATCGAAAAACTGAGGATACAAGGTACGATACGCAGGCTTAAATACCCCTAAGTAAGAGTACCGTACCAGTCGCGCGTGACGCGATGCGACACGTATCCGCAGTAGTCAACAAAGCTATCAGTCAAATAAATAAGAGTCATCCGGAGTCAACGATGGGGATAGGGATGGCGACGAAGGCTATACCGGCTGCGCGATCAACGCGCAGCGAGGAGCCAGACTCCGGATCTATAGTACAACATCCAAGCAATAAAGGTGAGTCAGAGAAAGTCAGCGGAGCAAGAAAGAAGCATGTCGTCAATCAGAAGAGCGGTGAACGTCACAGATCACAGGTGATGAGTCTCGACAGGTATTGGAAATACCTGGACAGCAGGTGATCCGAACTCTCCGCGTATCATACATACTCCCAACACGATGACGACTACCAGCGATGCGACGAGGCACGTGACGCACGTGATCACGAGAAGCCAAAAAAGGTAGGACCCCTGAAGGAAGCGTAACATCTTGTAGACCCGTAAACGGGAAGTGTTTCCCATGGTAAGGAAAAGTAGCATCAATTAGTGAATGAAGGCTATGAGCAACTTGCCAAATCTAACAGAAAGAACTTTATCTCAATCACATTCCCTATGTCAAAAAGATCATCAAAAGGTTTAATATGGAGACTGCTCAAAATGTTCACACTCCATTACCTTTGGGATACCAACTGGAAAAAGGACCATCAGATTACCAAGCCACTTCCCAACTCTATTCTCAGTACCAGTCTATCATTGGGTCTCTTCTCTATATGGCCCTTGGTGTTATGCCTGAGCATGGTGACTTCTTCAAATGGAATAGGCATGAAGTGCATGAGGTGGGAGACTGTGGGCTGAACTTGTCATAACCCCTATGGCTGAGTTATTGCAATAATCTGACAGAGGTTCTGTCTACTGGCAAGTCCCTAAGGTTGTTCGTGTGGAGAGAGAATTGAGGATAAAGCAAAGGGATGAAGCTCAGTTGCAAGCTATCGAAAAACTGCAGATACAGGACAAGGTACATAGGACTATATACTCCTAAGTGCAAGTACTGTACCAGTCATGATGGACATGTCACAACGTGTATCTGCAGTCATCAACAAACTGATCAGTGAAATAAATAAGAGTCATACAGTGTCATTTGATAGGGTAGGGAGGTAATGAAGGCTATACTGGCTGGTGCAATCAATGTGCAGCGAGGAGCCTGACACCAGAACTATAGTACAACATGTGAGCAATATAAACGAGTCAGAAAACATAGACAGAGCAAGAATGGAACATGTTGTCCATCAGAGAGGGTGGTGGAATACCAGATCACAGAGGCAACACAGTCTCAACAGGTATTGGAAATACCTTGACAGCTGGAGATCCAAGCATTCCCTGGAGCATTCTAACCCCTAGGACAGCAATGATTACAAGGGACACAACAAGGCACGTGATGCATGTGACCGTGAGAAGCCAAAAAAGGAAAGGCCCCTGGCTGAGGTGTAACACTTGGTACTCATCCTGATATTGCTTATGCTGTTATATGCATGAGTCAATACATGGCAAATCCCACTGAGGATCATTGCAACAAAGCATTGCATATAGTTTGCTATATTGCATCTACTCCAAAACTTGCACTATACTATTTGAGACTTGTGTCACAGATTTTTGGCTTTGCTGATTCTGATTGGGCATCAAATAAAGATACTCAACATTTGACTACTGGTTATGCAATGTTCCTCAGAACATCACTTATTTCTTGGCAGTCACATAAACAGAAGACAATTGCACTCTCTTCCACAGAAGCCAAGTATATGGCTCTCTGTGATGCAGCATGTCAAATCAAATGGCTTCATATGCTGTTTGATGGATTTAAGCTTAAAACTGGAAAGACCATTTTATACTGTGATAATATGGGTGCTTGCTTTATAGCTGAGAATCCAGTCTCAGATGGACATTCAAAACATATTGACATTCAATGGCACTTTGTATGTGAATGTGTACAAGATGGCATGTTGGGTATTGAATATGTTCAAACTGACAAACAAAAAGCCAATGGTCTTACTAAATCATTGACATGGCAAAAATTTGAAACAAATCACTCATCAATGGGACTTGTTAATCTCCCATTCTAGTGCAAGGGGGAGTGTTGGAAATATAATAATAGTTCCAACTGTCTAGACACATCTAGACTTACACATTTTGATACATGTGTTGTGTCACATGACATGCTTGCTCATCAGCTCCACAATGATGTCATTCTGACATCATTCCATACATCATATTCCATGACATTCTCCACTATTCCATACCATTTATAGTAGCTACATTGTAGCACCCTCCTTTTATGCTACTGGTCCATGTGTAGGTCTACATGTATATAAACTCAGGGATTTCTGCCTTACTCCCCATAAAACAATTTACTGTTCTATCATCTAACAAGACAACTACAAACCTTACTTAAATCTACTGTTTCAATCAAATACAAAGGCAAGTGTTCTGTCTTTGCTCTTTGCCCTGTCCCATGCCTCTGCACAATAGTTTCAACAGGGTTTGGCATAGAGGTTTGTGTTATTTGTCTACCATGAGAGACCTATTCTAATCAAGAAGTAGTGGCAGTTGTTGTGACATACTTCGACCTCTCCTACTGTCTTCACCAAATCACTGATTTTTGCAGGTAGGCTCGTCAACAACGAGACCAGCTCTGTTGGGCAGGCTAGGGTAGTTTTATTAACAGAGAAATTGGTGCAATGACTCACAAGTCGTTATTCCTAGTTTTACACCGTGATACCTGCTGAGTCTGTTATTGCACTAGCTGAGGTTTTGATTGCGGTGTCACTCTGCATGCTTTTCTATGACAGTCGCTCTTTCTCTACATCCCCAAGGTGACTCCATTCCATATCGGTGGTTTATTCCTCACGAGCCCTGGTTAGAATGAAGCGTCTCTTGAATATGCTTATCATGTACGCTGTTAATCGGTGTCTGCTGACTTCATGGGTTCGGTGCTCCTCTGATCTGTAACTGTGAACTGATTCAGGCTCTTCGTGGTAGACTAGTCGCTATTGCACAGGTCGCCGTGGTACGTACGGCCTATTGTAAGACAACTATGCTGCCCTCACTCTTCCTTCAGGATGTTAGTGACCTAGCTGCATGGTCGATGGCATTGGACTTCATCATTGGAAAGTATTAGTCTTCTGTGCCTTGCAGGTGGACGGCATACACCCTAACTTACCATGACCAGTATAACCCAACTCCCTTCTAGCATCGCTGAATACCCGGCAATCCCTTCAATACCAGGTTTCAGGTACCCTGCCAATTCCTAGCATCGGTACTACCCACCCCGCAAACACATCGCAGCTCTCTGGAGAGGTGGGGAGTTCAACAAACAGAGAAAGGCATTTCAATGTGCACAAGGTGACTGTCATCGATACCACTGCCATTCCTGCACTCGAGAGACTACGGCACAGTGAAGAGAGGGAGAGGTGCAATTCTAGTATTACTTCTACGCGTCCGCCACTGCCTTCGCTACAACATACAGCGGCCTAAGGCCGCTATGAAATATCACCTAGCTGAAGCAATGACAACATAACGACAGGTTAGGGCTCGTAGTGTATGTCATTAGGCAACGGGTGAAGCATTTTCAGTACGAGGGAAAGGACTACGCGATCTCCAAGATCCGAAGTTCATTGTTTCTAATGCAAGCCATTGATCAGTTGACACAAGTGGCGATTGTACAGTTGGGTGCGATCTTTTTATACTCGTTGTGAGGCAACTGCATCAAAAGAAGCACACAGCCGGGTCTGCGGTGTGCCACATGCTCAGGGTGCAGTGATTCTGGTGGATGTCCTGAATTCTCTGAGGCGGCGTTGGGACTTGGTTCCGTGCTCCAAATGCGGAACTTGACATCGAGACCTTTCGTCACGGTTGCAATCTGTAAATCGTCTGGGTGAATGTGGGTGGAAAACAGGATTCAGCATAGGTTCGCACTTTTCTTCCATCATGGAGACTGTTGTTAAGACTTACTCCAACCTGTCCAACTCTATCCTCACAGAAATACTGGTTTCTGTGCATAGAATATTAGAATTCGGCAACAACAATTAGAGTAGAGTCTGTTCTTGCTCCCGTGACATATGGCTTTGAAGTTTGCAGACTTGTAATGTCGTTCACACTCTCGCTGCTAGCAGTTCATCAGTAAAGGAACCCCCGGCATTCAGTATTTTCCTGGTTACGTCTCAGGCTCCAAGTTGATATATTGTGCTTCCTCCGAGGCCTAGAAGAGCTGTGCCGGGAGTCGGGGATCAAACATATACTCCATATGCTAGTGTTTGAGGCAACACAAGTTATCCCGATCATATTGGTACAGCTCCCAACCTTTAAAAAGCAGGACAGGTTTGCTACTGATACGCCCTCTCCACGCTCGATCGTTCCTTCGAGTCCACACCCCGCACCAAATTTGAGCTTCCCTGATACAAGTTACTCAAACGACATGGGCATCCCCGACGGGTTCGGTGAATATCTTCGTGGTCAAATGCAGTCATGTCTGTTCATTTGTTCGCATAGGTTCTGCCCTCATCGGGGGTTTGATCTCCGCCATGTACGTAATGTTCTGCTTAATTTTTTGCCCATCTCTCCTCTGATGTCCATATTACGCTTCAAGGTTGTATGGAATAACGACTCTCCAGGCGCGTTGTAAACGGAATGTTGGAGCTAGCGCTCCACTTACCAGTCATATAGACTTCTGTGTATTACATGCACTATGCTGAGGATGCGCCTACCACGAAGTTCCTCGTTGCTGCCATATGGTGAGTTGGATAGACTACCTTCGGCTGCTGGTCAAATCTGCTCACACACAGCCAGGATTCTTGATACTATACATATCTCGTTCAGTGAGTATTTGGCGTATATAAGTGAATGCATGGCTCACGGTCGATTAGTCTGCCACATGTTGTATTACTACCTGGTAAAACTGATACGTCTACTCTTTGTGACCCTCGTCCTCAATCGCTGCAGATAACCAATTACGGCGTACCGACGAGTTTGGAGCGTATTGTCTGGTTTGTATGGCGTCATCTTCAAACCTTCACCCCACTGACGAGGTATCGCAGGTCATTCCCAGTACGCAAGCCAAAACTTCAACAATGCACTGATTTGCAATGTTTTCACCACCTAGGCGTCGCTTCTAGTGAATGTGCGTTCCTCCGTCTTAAAACTGTTTGTGACAAGATTTAGTTGTATTGCAGGTACTCGTGGTTTGCATAGTTCAATGGTAAGTAACCATCTGTTAAGGCTTGACACTCATAAACCGAACGCTACCAGTGTATTTGCACACATAATATATTGCCGTATGTCACGCCTGAACTACTTCTCGAGATATCGTTGATCGGCGTTCAGTTTGTCGCCATCGAGTGAAGTGGTTGGTGACTGCCCCGATTGTGAGTGATATTTGCTGATGATGGCAAAGTTATCGTTTGGTGACATGGTCACGATAGATACTATTAATTCTAGTTCACTTTGGTGAGTTTTTTCTTATGCTCACGGGGCATTCATAACGAGATTTCAACAGGGTTTGCCTTGGGTTCGTGCAGTTCTTCTACCGCAGGAGACTTATTCTCATCAAGAACCAGAGACAGCTATTCTGATGTACTCCAACCTGCCCGATTACTTCTACAGAAACACTGATTTCCGTGCATAGGTTCATTAATCAACAATTCAGCATCCTTACACAGGCTAGGGTACTTCCGTCAAGAGAGACATTGGTACACCAGCTCACTCGTCATTCGTAGTTTTACGCCGTGGCACCCGCTTTGGCCATCGTCGCACTAGTCGAGGTTCTGATCACGGTATCACTCTGCGTACTTTTCTACGATGGTGGCTCTCGCTCTGGATTCCCAAGGTGATATCAGTTCATGTCAGTGGTTCATCCTTAACGAACCCTGCTTTAGATCGAAGCGTCTCTTCCACACACTTATCATATATGCTATCAACAGGTGTTGTTTGACATTGTAAGTTTCATCCTCCTCTCGTTTGTAACTGTGACTTGCATTCAGGCTTTTGGTGGTAGATTAGTCACTGTTGCAGAGCTCGCCGTGGTACGCATGTCCTATTGCAAGATGGCAGTGTCGCTCTCATACTTTCCCCAGAATCTTGATCAGCTGAATAATTGGACGATTGGGTTGGATTTCATCATTGGAAAATGTCAGTCTTCCATGCCCTGTGGGCGTTCATTGGACAGAACACCCCCACTTACTATTGGAATAAGCAGTATACGCCAATTCGCTTCTGGCATCCCTGAACTCCAGGGAACACCTTCGATCAAAAGATGAAGGTACCCTACCAGATCTGCCCGTCAGCACTATCCACTTCGCGAACCCGCTGAAGCTTCCGGGGGTCGTTGAGAGTTCTAAGGATGGAACAAAGCAGTTCATCGTGCCTGAGGTGGCAGTTACCGATACTACCACTGATCCTGTCCCTGATAAGACTATGGTGTTGCAAAGAGAGGGAGAGGTGTAATATTAGTAGTTCCATGCTACTACTCGGTGTTTTTGCTACAATATAATCAGTGTAATGCCGCTATGGAATGTCACCTTACGTGCACGATGCTCTTCTTGTCTTGCCAGGCTAACGAAGGAAATTCCTTATGCACCTATTCGAAACAGTGGTAAACTAACGGCAGATCGGAGAGCGCGTTTCACGGTGCTAGGGACAGAGCTATACAACCCCTAAGATCCGCCGGTGTATCAAGGGATTTCGGGTACTCTCGGGAGGCCGTTGTCACTATAAGGCAGGATCCGTCGGAGGCGACTGTGGCAAGGTATGAATGCTTGATGTTGGTAGGAAAGCAGCCGTGGAAAGACGTTGCTTCCTCAACCCAGTGCATGACCAGAACATCTCCAATGATCTCGCCTCAGAGACGCCCAATGGCATTCTCCGCAGACTCTCCATAAAGCGCTGGAAAATGGAGCTTGAAAATGCCAAATAGTGAGTAAACGATATCTTCTAGCCGGGTGGTACTATGCATTAATGCCCACTGGAGCCTTTGATTTCACGTTCTCCACGCCCAGTTAGAAATCTGTAAGATCCAGAGCTGCCATCCCAGTAGCCTATTGGAGTTCTGCGAGAATGGTTCCATCCCTTTTATCATCCGAACAAGTACGATTCCTCTAAAGCGATCGGTTTTGCGTACAGAACAACATCGTGGGTAAAGCCAGTAGCTCTTGGAGGGTCCAACCCTGATTGAACCAAACACTACCAGCAAACGAATCAGTGTTGGTCGGAGAGATACACAATGGCTATGGAGGGTCGACGATACCAAGAGAACATTGATCCAATCGTCTCCTGCAACTACTGTCTTTATCCTTCGACTCCAGGTTTCAGATATCCTGCTAATTCCTAGCATCGGTACTACCCACCCCGCGAACACATCGCACCTTTCTGGAGGGGTGGGGAGTTCAAAAAAAAAAAAAAAACAGAGGAAGGCATTTCGACGTACGCAAGGTGACTGTCATTGATACCACTTCCGTTCCTGCACTTGAAAAAAAATACAGCGTCACGAAGAGAGGAAGAGGTGCTATTCAACTAGCAGTTCCATGCGCCCATTCTATGACCTGTACAGAGTACGTCATCCAGCGATTTCTGTTTCGTGGAGAGGTTTGGAGTCCGTTGTTGTAGGATTTGTAGTTCTTACATCTGAGCCGCCCAATACTGTAATCTGATCTGATCATATGTTTTAGGACTTCAAAAATCTCAAGTTTATTTCAAATCTTGCTGAAGCGCCGATACGTCGTGCATCTAGGTGACAAGGTGATGCAGTGAATCCGAACTAATACAAGACCCCCCATGTCCACCATGACAGACCGATACTAGCCCGAAATGAAGGCGGTGAGTGTGGAAGGTAGAAACGTCACATGCGATGGTCATCGCGCTATCCTATCTAGTGATTAACTAGCTCTGTGGCCCGCTAACTCCCCTATGTGTGGATACCCCGTGAGTTTCCCAACGGGCCGCGGCGCCCGTTGTGCGCTTTGGACATACCACTGGGTCTGCTGTTGGGGAGGTCAATGACACTGGTCAATTTCTACTCTAACGCAAACTCGGTGCAGTCAGACTAGTTCTTCGGTACGACCTCGCATGGGAGTGAAAATGCTAACCACGTAACAGCAATTATCTCTTCCGCTATAGGTTTGAGAATACGGCGGAGAGGCGCTGCCACTGGTTGACATGAATTCTGGCGCCGTTCTCGTTTGCCAGCGACCCAGTCTTCATTCGATTCGAAATACCGAGTTTCATCCGGTGACGGAGGCTTGTACGACCCGTTATTCTGCCACAACGGGCTCCTATGTAGTACTACAGTTGTTTGTCAGTCAATGCTTAAGGGAATCAGGGAAACGCACCTTCCACACTTGAACCGTGCCCCTTCCTGTGTTCTCTGGACAACGTGGGGTTAGGGTAGATCATTTCACAACGCCTCGCGGAACGAGCCCCAACGCAGCTTAGTACGCAACCCAGATCGCGAGCGCGTGCCTTGGCACATTCTGGAATGCGGCGCTGTAGCCTCTCAGAAATCTCACTACAAATCAGACATGTTTCAGTGTCCTTCACGATTGTCGTTGCCAGGAACAATCCTCTGAGTGGGATAGACACACCCTGCCCCAGCACTAAATGAGATGAACTGGTTGCCAACGGTTTATCCAGATGGGATGGATGTCTCTTTGCCAATTGGGTCGAGTATCGAGGTTGGTGAATCTGTTGCAGAGAAATCGAAGTCTGTGTTGCTTTCCATGATGTCCAATGGCGTCTTGATGTAAGGGGATGCTCGTCAATATAGGCACGGGGAATACGTAAGCGTGTAGAGTAGTCGAACAAGACCTGGACAACACGGTCACATGGTACATTGCGGTCCTGTACCAATAACGGGCCAACGGCGGTCCGTGTGTACGAGCGGTGTGTTGGCTGAAACTCGAGCACAACGTGCCATCCGAAAGACATTGGAGGGATGGCGGCATGTGGGTGACCGGTGAGTGTTTGAACCGGCAGATATGACGATACGCCAAGGAACCCATTGGCAGGTCATGTTCCCTATTTGCACATCATGGACAATTCATCCGATGTTGCCGGAGCGTTGATATGGCCAATCGACGGCGATCACTTGGCATTATGACACCAGAGGTGAGTGCTTGAGCCACATGTGCGGAGTAGTATCATTTTATGACCAGCACTGGGCCTTGCATCACCTTCCACGCCAATGCGCCCAATACCAAATCAGATGTGTAGGGTTGAAAACTATGCCCATTGCTCACTGATATGAAATGGTTTCATCTTGGTCCCGCTGCATTCAGCTATGTCTCAGCTCTCCTGAGGACGATATATTATACCTGCAGTGCCTTCTACCGAACCAATGGTCGTATGAAAGGCTGTGTGCTACTACAGCAATGGTAAGATTATTGAAATTAGCCCTTGCCTTCGGGTTTCCATACTAGTAAGAATCGTTGCTCAGACGATGACAAGGCCTCCAAACCATGATAATGCAGCCTTCCACAACCTTCGTCCTTTAAAAACAGGGCAAGATTTCTCCACTATCAGATCAATACGCCCTCTCCATCCTAGCTCGCTTCTTCGAGTCCACAACCCGCAGCAAGTTTGTCAACGAGTTCGCCTCACACAAGTTAGTACCCAACAACATGGATACCCTGGGCGGGTTTGGTGAAGAGCTTTCATAGCCAAACACGGTCTGGCCAGCTAATCTGTTCGCGATAGGTGTTACCCTCATTGGGGGTTTGGTCTCTGCTATGTATTTATGGCTTTGCTTGACCTCTCGTTTCTCCCCTCTGATGTCCTTATTTCCCGTCAAGGTTGTATGGCGTAACAACTCTCCAGGGGAGTTTCAACTGGAATGTTCAGGCTAGTGCGTTACTCACTGGTTATGTAGACTTATGTGTATTTCATGCACTGCTCCGAGCCTGAGGATTCTACTGCCATGAAGTTCCTGGTTGCCGCCATATGGTGAGTTCGGCCACCTTGGGACTCGTTAATTTGGTTCACATGAAGTCAGGATTCTCGATACCTTACATGTCTCATTCAGTGAGTATTTGGCGCTGCCAAGTGAATGCATGGTTAACGACTGATTAGTGTGTCACATCTTGTATTATTACCTGGTAAAACTGATGCCTCTACTCCTGTAACTATTATACTCAACCACTGCAGATAACCAATTATGGCGTTCCAACGAGTTTGGAGTATATTGTCTGGTCTGTATGCCTTCCATTTCAAAGCTCCATCCCACTGATGAGGTATCATAGGTCATTCCCAGTATGTATACTCAGTTTTCTACTAGGCATTGACTTAGAACTTCTTCACTACTTAGGCGTCGGGTATGGTGAATGTGCGTTCCTTCCATTTTGAAATCATTTTTGACGAGATCAAGCTGCATTTCAGTCACTTGTGATTGTTTTAGTTCAATTGTAAGTTCTTCCCTTCTGTGGGTCGGCGCTCATAAACTGAATGTTCCCAGTTTCTTCGCACGTCAAATATATTTCCGTATGTCACATTCAACCTGCCTGTCAAGATGTTATTGATCAGCATTCAGTTTGTCGCCCGCGCCCGCTAGTGAAGTGGTTGGTGACTACTCCGATCGTGAGTATGTTTCCTTTTGATGGCAAAGTAATCATCCAGTGACATGGATGCGATAGATACTATTAGTGCTAGTTCACTTTGGTGAGTTTATTTAGATTATGTTCGCGAGGCATCCATAATGACATTTCAACAGGCTTTGCCACGGGTTTGTGTTTTTCTGCCATCGCAGGAGGCTCGTTCTAATGAAGAAGCAGAAACAACTGTTCTGACGTACATCAAGCTGTCCAACTATCTTCACAGAAATACTGATTTCCGTGCATAGATTTGCCAATCACAACATCAGCATTTTTACGAAGATTAGGGTAGTTCCATTAAGATACACTGGCGCACTGACTCACTCATTATTCCTAGTTTTATGGGGAGGCACCCGATTTGGCCATCGTTGCACTGGCTGAGGTTCTGATTACGGTGTCACTCTGCATACTTTTCTATGACAGTCGCTCTCGCTCCGCATTCCGAAGGTGATTCTAGTCCATGCCAGTGGTTTATACCTAACGAACCCTGCCATAGAATGAAGCGTGTCATGGATACGCTTATCATATATGCCATTAACAGGTGCTGTTTGACATTGTAAGTCTCATTCTTCTTTCGTTTGTAACGGTGACTTGCATTCAGACTTTTGGTACTAGACTAGTCACTATTGCAGAGCTCACAGTGGTATGCATGGTTTAATGCAAGATGACAGTGTTGCTCTTACGCTTTCTTCAGAATCTTAATCAGTTGAATGATTGGACGATTGGATTGGATTTCATCATTGGAAAATGTGGGTCTCCCGTTCCTTGCAAGCGATGTCAGAACACCGTGGCTTATTATTGAAATAAATAGTATATGCCAACTCGCTTCTAGCATCACTGAACTCCAGGGAACACCTTCGGTCCAAAGATGCATGTACCCTGTCAAATCTACGCATCAGTACGATCCACTTCGAGAACCCGCCGAAACTTCCGGGGAACGCTCAGAGTTCTAAGGATGGAGCAAGGCAGTTCGACGCGTCTGCGATAACTACTACGTCACAAAGAGAGGGAGAAGTGTAATTCTAGTAGTTCTATGCGTCCGCTGCTCGGTCCTTTCGCCACACCTACATGCATATACTCCTTTTGTCTCCTAAAGCTAATGAGAATTCTTTATCATGTACTTGTTCGAAACAACGGCAGCCTAAACAGTGTGACATCAAGTAATTATTATGGGTGAAACATTATTGGTACAGGACAGAGCGATATAATCTCCGAGGTCTGAAGTTCACTGTTCCAATGTAGCCACGTCCTCGGTGCAAGCGGTGATAGTACAATCAGGTGCAATCCTCTTATATTCATGACGAGGCGATCGCATCAAGAGAAGTGCATTGAGTGGCTTCTCGAGCGAATTTAACAAGTCCCGCATGGTACGGATGACATCGTCATCATCTGTCAGTGTACCAAGGGAGTACGAGTGTCAGGGAAGAATGAGAACGTATGGAAATTTGAGTCTGAACTCGCTTTCAGCTTGACCGATAGGAGAATGTGGCAGGTCCGAAGCCAGGTGCGTGGATTTCGTACAAGTAGCACGAACGGGCAGGCTCCTTCCGTATTAACTTAACACTTGTAACCCAGTGTACGATGCAGGGCAATATGAACCTGCGGTTGAGGAACCTCGGAGATGGTAAGTTAGTAGGTGTACTATGCGGTTTCCGTGCACTCTGGAGAGGATTGTCATTGCTTATCGCCGCGTCCCTCGGAGCCGATTGCGGCATGTCATTGTTTGATACAGTGTGATCTACGCAGGAAAACAGCTAAGGAAAGGCGATGCTTCCCAGATTTCAGTGCAGTACCAAAATATCTCCCGGCTGTGAAATGATCTCACCTAAGAGACCCCCGGGGCGTTCTCTGCAGACATAAAGCACTGGCAAGTGGAGCTTGCCGAAAGACGTCAGAGGGGGCAGGATCATACCATGGTCCGCGGGTAAATGGGCGGATATAGCCGAATAGATGGTCTATATGTACGCAGGTGTTCTTGCGGTTGCAAGTCCCGACGAGGACATGCACGGCGATATTAATGACAGGGGAAGTGAGGAGGATAGTTGAGGGTGTTTTGGACCACGAAACGTTGAATGTGATTTGAATTCAGTGCGGGCCACAGCTTGCAAACCGTCATTTTAGAGACATTCAAAGATTAGCCTCGCTGAGGAACTTGGGCTTGAAACATGGAAGGGATTATCCGTGTGTGGTATTCCTATAGTAGAATTAACAAAAGCTGAAGCACTGGACAGGGAACCTCTTCTCCAGGACCTGAAACATGTCTTCCTGTTTTGCGCTAATACGGAGTTACGGAAAGAAAATGCATTGCGGAGCCTGTAGACCTACATTTGACAGTCGAATATGGAGTCTAGCTGAAGTATGGGCGCTCGGCAGCTCAAGCGCTCTCGTGCGCTCCGCCACACATCATAGTATGTGGCGCATCGACTTACACTTGATTTGGATTTCAAAGAGTTACACATGAGCGCCAAGCAACCGCGCAGCCTCTCTCCCGTCTTCCACAGCTGACATGGACAGTGCATCTTTTTGGCGAGGCGGATATGGGGTGGGTATAGGTGGGGCACAGGTGCAGCGTCCTTCACCCCACGCTTACCCGTAAGTGTCACTTAGTAATGCTCTTGCATCCAACCTACACCATCTTTTCTCTACGTAATCCCTTGTTCTCTCTGCAGTCTGACACGGTATCTCCTAACGTTTGTACCTGAGCTACGCTGTAACGTAGTCAGCCAATGCAAACGGATCCGATCAACGTTGTACAACCTCAAACCTTGCGAAACACAGCCGATTCGTTGTGTAATGAGGCTTTGCTGCATGAGGTGATGCAAGTTTCTCATGTTATACTAGAGAATGCAGCCTTCGTCCTTTAAAAACATGGCAGGATTGCACCAGATCAATATACCGTTGCTACTCTCGATCCCCTCTCGATCCACATCCGTTAGCAAATTTGTCGACCCGGGCCCTTACACAAGTCACCCAAACGATATGTCAGTGAACATCCCGCATGATTTTGGTGAAGACTTTCTGTAGTCAATCACAGAGTTGTCTACTCATTTGTTCACATAGGTTTGGCCCTCGTCGGGGGTTTGGTTTCCGCCATGTATGTGCGGCTTTGCTTGACCTTGTCATATCTCCCCCCCTTAATATCCTTATTTCCGTGTCAAGGCTCTATGGCACAACAACTCTCCAGGGGTGTTTTAAATGGAATGTTCAGGGTGATGCTCGACTTACCGGCCACATAGACCTACATATATTACATGCACTACTCTGATGACGCCTCGACCATGAAGTCTGTGGTCGCTGCCGTATGGTGAGTTAGGCCATCTCTAAACACCCATCATATCTGTTCACAGGAAGTCAGGATTCTCGATACTCTGCATGTCTCGTTCAGTGAGTGTTATCTGCATACAAGTGAATGCATGGTTGATGGCGGATTAGTGTGTCATATCTTGTATCATTACCTGGTGAAACTAGCAGCCTAATCCTTGTAATTCTCATGGTCAAACTACCGCAGATAACCAATTATGGTGTCCCAACAAGTCTGGAGTATATCGTCTGGTTCGTATTCCTCTCCACTTCAAAATTGCTTCCTGTTGATGATATATGGCAGGTCATCACCAGTACGTGTACCCAATTTTCTATCAGGCACTGATTATGGACATTTTCCCAACTTAGTCGTCGACTCTGGTGAATGTGTGTTCCTTTCACCCCCGATCTATTTATCAAATTTAGCTGTATTACAGGGAGTCTTGATTTTTGTGGTTCAATGGTAAGTGAACATTTGATATGGCATGTTTCTAAATGGAATGTTACTAGTTTCTTCGTGCGTCAAATATATTACCGTAGGTCCTTTTATACCTACCTCTTGAGACTTTATTGATGTCATCCAGTTTGCCGCCCTCGGGTGAAGTGGTTGGTGACCGTTCCAATTGTGAGTAGATTTACCTGGGAGAGAAAAGATGTCATTCAGCGACGTGACATGATAGATACTATTAGTGCTCGCTCACTCCGGTGAGTCTTTTTACACTGCTCATGATGCATTTCTGACGACGCTTCACAGGTCTTGGCATAGGTTTGTGCTTTCTTCGACCGTGAGTCCGATTCTAATCGAAAAGCAGATGCATCCGCACAGGAGTAATCCAGCTTGATCAATCATGTTCACAGAAATACTGATATTTTTTGTGCATAGGTTTGTTGATCCCAGCGCCAGCATCCTTGCACAGATTAAGGTAGTTCCATAAAGAGAGAAACTGGTGTACCCGGCTCACCTGCTGTTCCCAGTTTGCGAGGGTGACGCCCGCTTTTGCCATGATCGCACTAGCTGAGGTTCTGATTACGGTGTCACTCTGCATACTTTTCTATCATGGTGGTTCTGGCGCCGCATTCCCGAGGTGGGCTCCAGTCCGTATCACTGGTACATCCCTAGCAATCCCTGCTTTAGCACGAAGCGTCTCCTGAACACGCTTATTATTTATGCTG
The DNA here is from genome assembly GCF_024613125.1 of Pisolithus orientalis. Lineage (NCBI taxonomy): Eukaryota > Fungi > Basidiomycota > Agaricomycetes > Boletales > Pisolithaceae > Pisolithus > Pisolithus orientalis. The sequence goes on along the minus strand of NW_026260818.1, from coordinate 204,426 downwards.
TTAACCGGTGTTTGCTGTCCTCGTAAGTTTCATTCATCTTTGGTCGCTGACCATAAGTTGATTCATACTCTCCGTTGAAGACTAGTTGCTATTGTAGACCTCTTAGTCGTACGTATGAATTGTTGCACTATAATTATGTCGTTCTTCACTTCTTTCAGACCGTTGAGGACCAAAGCACCTGGTCACTGGGATTGAGTTTCGTGATGGCAAAGTGTCAGTCTCCCATCCCGGACGAACCCCCCAAGCTAACTATTTGATTAGTATATGCCAATTCACTTCTAGCATCATTGAACTCCCGAGAACACCTTCGATCCCGGGCTGCAGGTACCCCGTCAGCTGTACGCTTCAGCGCTGTCCATTTCTCAAACCTGCCGGAGCTTCCGCAGAATGCTGAGAACTCAGAGGATAGAGCAAGGCAGCTTGACATGCCCGAAATGGCTGTTATCGATCTTACCCCCAATCCCGCACTTGATAAGATGGACGTTTACTGCTAACTAGTGAGCCTGCGATCTTGGACGCAGTCAACAGGGCCTTCGTAGCGATCACGTGAACATTATGTAATCTAAGACGCGTTCAGACTTAGATTACTTCTCCCGTCTCTCGCCTCTCTCGTCTTCGACCTTCGTCGTCTCTCATCCAAGCATTCATCGTTCTCGCGCATATACTCCTCAGTTCTTCGCTCTACATCATGTCTGGCCCCCCTGCTGGTATCCCCTTCATTCCCGCAGTCCCAGCTGGCCTTGGCATACAGTCCGCTCCCGCTGCTCCCACCTCTGCTCCGGTAGCCGCAGCTGTTCCAATCTCATCTACCCCTGCCAACCCCACCATTTCAGTCCCCGCTCCCCCTGTTTCGTCCGCTAATACCACTCAGCCCCCACCTTCTTCGGTGGTTATGCCCGCTAGCAATGCTGGTAACCCCTCCCAGCAAATTTTGGCCGCATATATGCTGCTTCCCCCCTCAGACCAGCTCGCGCTAGACTCTTTGCTTGAGAACCACCGCAACTCCCCAACCTCAACTCATTGGTCCAAGGTTCAACGTGCTCTCCCGTTTGATCTTTCGGACAATGCTCCCATTTTCTCTCCGGACGGCACGCGCCTTCCCATCCCCAAACTTATTAACAACCTCGCCGATGCCGGTTTCCATGTACCTTTAACCCTTTTTTCCTATGACGCTCTATATAAATTACAGAACCAACCCCTCGCTGTTAAAACAGTCAAGGTTCACCAGAACGGTCAGAACGTTCATATTCTCGACGTCACCCAATTTCCTCCTGAAGAGGAGATGCTCCCTTTGGACTGGCATTCAGCCTGGGAGCGCTATATCGATTGGATCGGCACTCGAGAGGGTCTCATTGCAAAGCGCATGTGGTCCTGCCACTTTTGCTTTCTCGCGCATATTCATAAGTTCCGCGAGCGCTTCCCAGCCATCCTTCAGTTCGACATGGACGTTCGCTCCACTGCAGCATCTGACCCTGACTTCTTCCTCACCACTGAGGAATACAAAAATAAATATCTCCACACACAAGTCAGCGTCCTCCAAGCCCCTCCTGCCCCCACTGTTCCTACAGACAAGTCTTCTTGTGGACACCGTTTTTCGCCTTACAACCGCAAAGTTCGTAATGACTCCCCCGATGATTCCTTTCGGAACGGTCAGCGAAACTCTCCCACTTGCGTCATTTGCCTCAGATCAGGCCACAAATACTCATCCTGCAACGAAGAGACTACGCAGAAAGGTCAACAAACGTTTGCGAAATCTCGAGATGGAAAGCTTGTCCGTCGTGACAACAATTCCCCACTGTGTTTCTTCTATCAGCTTGCCAGGAAGCCCTGTCGCGACAACCATCCTGACCAACATCTCTGTGCCGCTTGTGGTTCCCGAGACCATGGCGCCTCTAATCACAAGTCAGCCTAAATCCCACACTCCCTTACCCTTTCTACGTCCAGCTGACATTTTTCCTCCTCGTTTCATCTTCTCTGGCTGTCCTCACATTCTCTCATCTCCCTATGACTCGGATCTGGATTTCTCTTGCATCATCACGCCCTATTCAGCACTCGCATTCAACTCCTTCCTCCATGCATGTAAATTATTTGATCAATATCCGGATTTGCCTTTCAAACTCACCCATGGCTTCCCCATTGGCAATCTGCCTCCCCTTACCCATTCTTACACCCCATCCAACCACCATAATATCGCTGAATTTCACGACGCCATCCGCACTTATATTCATGAAGAGCTTTCTCTTGGTCGTTTCTCTGGACCCTTCTCTTCTGTCGAACTTTTTCACAAGATTGGTCCCTTTAGATCGTCACCTTTCCAGATTGTCGTCAAACCTGGTGTCGAAGGTTCTCCTTCTAAGATTCATGTCTGTTGGAACCTTTCCCACAAAGGCACTCCTGGTCTTTCAGTCAATGACCAAATTGACCCAGATGAGTTTCCCACTAGATGGGGTTCAGCTGGACTTGCCGCTTCTCTGGTTAGTTTCACTCTCATTCCCCTCCTCTTCTCTCTTCGGAGTTCTGGGTGTGGATGCACTTTGCCTGAAGGATCGTCCCCTCTCTGGGTCCTTCCTGATGGTTCGAAGGCACACTTCCCCTCCGTATCTCTTCTTCTCTGGGCTGCCTTTCAATGACACATTCGTCATTCGCCCCCCACTTTCTATCGCTCCTCTCATTCATGATTCCCTGTTCTCATTCGTTCATTCAGATCGCTCGTGCCCCACCGGGCACACAAGCTGCTTCCCTTGACATTGAAGCCGCTTACCGTGGTATCCCTATTCTCCCCGATCATAAGTGCTTCTTGGTTGTCATGTTCGACAATCAATTCTTTTTAGACCATGTTCTTCCTTTTGGACTTTCTCCTGCCTCCGGTCTCCAAGGTGAAGTCGCAGACGCAGTTGTAGATATTTGGGATGCTCATGGCGTGGGCCTGTCTATCAAATGGGTCGATGATTTCAACCTTTTTCGCTCTCCTTCTCCTTCCGGTCCCTTTCTAGGCATCTGTGATGGCAAAGTTTATCGCTACGATTATGACCTTGAACATGCCAAAGCCATTATCACTCCCTTAGGCGTTCCTTGGCATAAAGAAAAAGGCCAGCCTTTTGGTGATACCATAGAGTATCTCGGATTCCTATGGGACATCCCTCACAAATCAGTTACACTCCTAGAGTCAAAGCGTCGCAAATACACCTTCCGCTTATCCACCTTTCTCTCTTCTCACAATTCTCGCATATTCAAGTGCGACGCTGAGAAGATAGCTGGTACTCTAAACCACATTTCCTTTGTCTTCCCTCATGCTCGCTCGTTCATCTCCCCTTTGTATCACTGGATCTCCGAATTCCCTGATGAGTTTAAACCTCGCTTCATCTGCCCTTCAGTTGTTTCCGATCTTTCCTGGTGGCTCGATCTTCTTAGCTCCCCCCAACCCCCACGTTCAATTTCACCTCGTTCTTCTCTCTTGGATCTGCAAATTTGGGTCGATGCATCTACTGATTTTGGAATCGGTATCATCTTCGGTGACTCGTGGATGGCCTGGCCTCTGGCTACTCATTGGCGAGACTCACACCGTGATATTGGTTGGCTTGAAGCTGTCGCTATCGAACTTGCCATCCAATTGGTAATTAACCGTGGCTTCTCCCACTCGGACATCTTAATACGCAGTGACAATCAAGGTGCAATTGCTGCTTTCGAAAAGGGTCGTTGTCGCAATTACATGACCAATCTAGCCATCTGCCGCTCGGCTCTCTTGTCCCACGAGGCACAGCTTCACTTTCTTTTCTCTTATGTTCCATCTGCTGACAACTTGGCGGATCCGATTTCCCGTGGCATCCTTCCCTCTATTTCTACGCGCATCCCTGACCCTCCTTCACTCCACTCCTCCATCGCCTCCTCCTTTCAGCATGGTCCTCCCTTCTCCTCTTGAAGAGTTCCTTTCAGACGTCGACCTCGATGCTGCCGCCTCCGCCTTTTATGCTAACGCCGACTCCCTCTCTCGTCGCACGGTCGCTTCCTCTTTAAGCACCATCCATTCCAAAACTCCCCGTCGACCTCGTCCTGGCTCCTCCATCCAACCCTCCCCATGGCATCCACATGTTGTCGCCAGTGACCGTCTCATATGTTGGTCTTCCCCCCACGGTGCTGATTTCTTGTCCTCCCTCGAGAGCCTTTTTCAAGTCATGCTCCAATCCTTAGACCATAGCACCCGTTCCAACTATGGAGCAGGTCTTCTCCGTTTTACTCAATTCTGTGACTTATTCGCTCTCCCGGAGGAGTCCCGCATGCCAGCCTCACCCGAGATCATTTCCCTCTTTTCCGCACATCATGCTGGACACACCTCGGAAAAGACACTTAATAACTGGCTTGCTGGCCTCCATTTTTGGCATATTGTCAACGGCGCCCCTTGGTACGGAGATGACATGCTTCGCCATGTTCGCAGAGGCTTCACTAAACTTGTCCCCCCATCTTCCAAACGTGACAAACGCCCTCCTGTTACCATTGAGACTCTCTGCATCCTTCACGATCATTTGGATCTGGCCAACACTTTTGATGCGTCTGTTTGGGCTCTTGCCTCAGTAGCATTTTGGTCTTGCTGTCGCCTTGGCGAACTTCTCATTCCCTCCCAGAATGTTTTTGACCCATCTAAACATGTCTCCCGGCAAATCCTCCCTCTTTCCATCTCTTCATTAGACAATGGTACGCGTCACTCTACTTTCCACATCCCCTGGTCTAAGACCACCCTCTCTCTTGGCATGGACATTTCTGTCACTTCTCGTGATCACCGCACCTGTCCCCTTCTAGCCTTATTGAACCATTGCACAGGCAGTCTCGGCATTCCATCGGACGCTCCTCTCTTCGCATTTCGTACGTCTTCCGGTTGGTCTCCCATGACCCGTGCCTGGTTTCTCAACCGTTGCAATCAGATTTGGGTTTCTGCTGGCTTCCCTGATATGCCTGGTCACGCCTTTCGCATCGGGGGAGCTACAGAACTCTTACTTCAAGGAGTGCCTCCTGACGTGGTCGCCACTCAAGGAAGATGGAAATCGCAGGCCTTTTTAGATTACTGGCGTCAAATCAATAGCATACTTCCTCTCTTCATTTCTTCATCTGCTGACTCTGCCCGTTTACTTTCTCTCGATTCAATCATGGACAATTTCGCTCGTCGTACCAATCTCCGTACAGTACCTTCCCGTTCTTGATGCTCCCTGTTCCTAGTACCATTGTTCTGTATATGTTTGCTAGGAATCCTATTCTGATTGCTCCTGTGCTTAACTCCAGTGTGTGGGGTGTCTCGAGGCCACTTCCGTTGTGAGCTTAGCTCGGTTATGGTCGGTCCTGTGGCCTCTCCTCCTCTCTTCCACTCGCCCGCTCTTACACGCTCAGAAGGCCACGCCGCTTGTTTCCGCGCACTCTTCCGTTTCGATCCCTCCCTCGACCGGGTCACGTGACCTCTTCCACCCTCAATCTCTCAGTCTCGCAGTCACGTGACTTCCGCTCTGTGCACGTGCAGTCTCGGCATCTCGGCGTCTCGGTACGCTCGCTCGATTCCAGAGCATAGCGTTCGGCGGCCTTCCCCCCACACACTAGATCGCATTCTCCTTTGTGATCTACGCTTTTCTACTCACCTTTGCCCTTTTCTTCTTCTTGATCTCTTAACCTGTATCTTCATCTCTCCATCTCTGTTTGTTCACCTAGCTACGAAGGCTACGGCGTTGCAAAGAGAGGGAGAGGTGTAATGTTAGTGGTTCCATGTTGTGTCCACTGATCGGTGTTCTCCCCATAACGTAAGGGGGTGTAATGCCACTAAGAAATATTGTCTACTTTACATGTACGATACTCCTCTTGTCTCGTGAGTTTAATAAAGGGGATTCTTTATGTACCTATTCGAAGTAACGACAACTTAATGGCAAGTTGGAGAGAGCGTAGTTAGGCAATGGGCGAAACATTTTCAGTACCAGAGATCGACAGAGCTATACGATCTCCAAAGGTCTGGAGTTTACTGTTTCCAACGTCAGCCACATACTTGATGCAAACGGTGATTGTACAATCGGGTGCGATTCTCTTATACTCACTGTGGGGAAACCACCTCAAGAGAAGCGCACCGAATGGTTGTTCGAGTTGATTTAACAAACCCCACGTGGCACAGATGCCATCGTCCACCAGTGTATCAAGGGTTTCCGGTGCCAGGGACGGATGAGAGCGTATGGAACCTTTGCGTCTGAACTCTCTTCAACTTGACCGACAGGGAAAGCTCGAGACGCCTCAAGCCAGAGGCATGAATTTCATACACGTAACTCGAATGACCAAGTTCCTTTCGTATTAGCTTGATATCTGCAACTTGTACGATGCAGGGTGAGCCTGTGATTGAGGAACCTCGGGAATGGTAAGTTAGTTAGTAAGTACACTGTACAGTTTCCGCACACTCTCGGGGGGGAGGGGGGTTATCGCAATGTAAGGCAGGGTCCCCGAGAGCTGGCTGTGGGGAAGGGACTGTTTAGTACGAGGTGAGGTGATGCTGGCTCCAACAGGCCTGCACGGCTCATCAGGCCTTTGGAAGGATTTTGAGACAACGTCTAACTTATTCCACTTCAAATGACATAGATGAGGTTGGGACGCCTTGACAGCGGTGCCGTCCATGAACTGATGTCTATCATAAACATATGGATCAAAAAACGAGTCGTAATCAGCAGAGGATACAGACAACATACACATACAGTACATCACTAGACTACAGTACCACTGAATTTTATTAGATGCATGGGCTATCAGAGGTCAGCCAGCTATCCCCCCCTGACTGTCTGGACGTGGAATCCGGGGGGCCCCCCATTTTGAGGGTTTTTGTCCAGGTTGCATAGGGATAGTCAGGGGTCCTGAGGAGGGAAAATCATGGTTGCTCGGTGAAGCGAGTTCTGATGCAGTTCGGCGAAAGTTGATGGAATCTACTAAGTCTTCTGCAGAACCGAATTTCTGGAACCGTTCTTCAAGACGATCGGCAAGATAGATGAGAGTTGAAGGTCGCTCCTGGTGATCTGATGGCATGAGCTCTAATGCAGCTCGCCAAAATGTAATGGCGCAATCTAGATCCACCACAGCACCGCCAGCCTTGAATTTTTTATAAAGGCAATCGGCGAGGTTTATGAGATAGGAGCGTCGATTTGGGTCATCGGCTGGAAGAACCGCTAATGCATCTTGCCAGAGTGTGATAATCTCCAATAGATCCGCCATGGAACCATTCCGCCTGAATCGCTTGTAAAGGCCATCCGCGAGATTGATGAGAGTTGAAGGTCGTTCCTGGTGACCTGATGGCATGATCTTTAACGCAGCTCGCCAGAGTGTAATGGCTTCATCTAGATCCACAATAGCACGACCAGTCTTGAATTTTTCATAAAGGCAATCAGCAAGGTTCACGAGACAAGAGCATCGATTTGGGTCATTGACTGGCATGCCCACTAATGCAACTCGTCGGAGTGCGATAATCTCCGATAGATCCGCCATGGAACCAGCTTTCCTGAACCGCTCGTAAGGCGATCAGCAAGATTGACAAGAGTTGACCGTCTATCTGGGTTTCCTGGAGGAGTAAGCCCCAATACATTCGTCCAAAGTGTAACAACTTCGTCCAAGACCTCTTTTGCACCCTTCTCTCTAAACCATTCATAGACGCTATCCGCGAGGCTGATGAGATACGGACGGCGAGCTGGGTGTCCCAAAGGAGTAAGGTCTAGCACAGTTCGCCGAAGGGTAATGGTTTCTTCTAAGACGTCCATTGCACCATCTCTTTTGAATTGTTCATGGAGGCGATCCGCACGGCAGATAAGAGAGAGACGTTGACCCATAGCACTTTCATGGGCCCCCGATGCGGCGTTAGATTGTGCATTGTGTTTGGCCTGAAGGTGCCTTTTCCACTCCGTGAAGGACGGGTACCGCTCGCCGCATTTAGGGCATGGATACTTATGAAACGAACTCAAGTGGTCGCTGAAGTCGGAGCTGGACCTGGAGTGTTCGTTGCACTGATAATCAAAAGGACTGCTACACGTCTCTCCGGTCGAAGACCCAGGTCGGGAATGGGCATCCGATCTGTGTCCTTCGAGTCGCTCCGAAGTTACGAATGCCTGGTTACATATTGAACACACGAAGAGGTGTTTCTTGGCCTTCCTATGAGAAGCCAAACCACCGGTAGTTGGAAATAACCTATGGCAGATATGGCATTGGTGGATGTTTAACTTCCAGACACTTTGATCTTGGGTTGGTAGGGCGATGAGTCGGAATTGGCAACTCTCTCTTGACAATCGACGTACCCATGTCCATCTAGAAAAGGCAAAGACTGAAAACACTGGGAAAGTCGTTATGACCAATGAAGAGCTCGACAATTAAATGCTACAGTGTAAGATGGTGGGTGAGCGCTGCAGTGCTTAGAGCACCCTAGTACAGTGGTAAGGTTTGCATCACGTACAAACTGATAGTCACGCTTCAGCCTGCCACACATGTCTCTCTTCCCCAGAGGGGTACTTTTTCGTAGAGCCAAGTAATTGATGCCAATGTATATCAGACGCTTGGTCTCTGGCGGTAAAGCACGCCTTATAGACGATGAGCTCGGAACAGATCTCGGTAAGTCCCAGCCCGCCCGCAATCATACCAGAATACACTTCTGAGAAATTTGCTCAGATTTAGTCTACGTGACGAGCCAAATCATCGTCATGGGTTTTCCGGCGACAGGACTGGAAAGTATCTACCGCAATCGTCGAGCTGACGTTCAGCGATTCCTCTCTGCGCGACACGGTCAAGACTTCTGGGTATTCAACTTCTGCCCGATCTCAGAAAATTCATACGACGAGGGCGTGTTTGACGGTAGAGTGAGCAGATACCCTTTCCCAGATCACAAGTCAGTTAGTTTGGTCCTCTCAGCGTCACTTGTCACTCTTCGTTCCTCATGCAGTTTGTCTGGTTCGTGATTCGTGGAACGTATACATATATCAGCGTCCCACCGTTCTCATACATGTCGTTGGTAACGAGAGAGATAGGCGCGTGGCTCTCCGGCTCAGACGCCAGAGTGGCGGTGTTACACTGTAAAGGTATCTATTTCGTTCCAGCTCCTCATTCGCGGGAACACCAACCACTAATAGTAAACAAAAACAGCTGGGAAAGGCCGCTCTGGTACCATGGCTTGTGCATACCTTCTAGTGTGTTCGCTATCACCTGCAATACCAGAACTCGACGCGCGACGTACCCTCCGTGTTGCCGACCTCGTCCGAGACGGTGACACCCTTGAGCCGAGCTCATCGACACTCGAAGACGCAGAAGTGAAGTCTGTTCAGGCGGCGACAGATAGTTGGCATCAAAAGCAGAGTGATATGCCAAGAGACTGGACCATGGTACGCACCGTGTCGGAGTCCCCCAGACACAGGTTCGAACAGGTCCTTGACTTGTATACTATACGTCGCATGAAACCCGCTGTCCAGCAGCTTCCGGTACACAAACAGAAACGGGGCGTGAGCATACCGAGTCAGCAACGGTGGCTACGCTACTGGTCACAATCCCTGGCCACAGATGGGAGCACATCATCCGGCACGGAAGGAACCCTGGAACTACGCAAATACGACTGCAGGAAGGTCAGGATCACGCGAGTGGTAGTTCGAATGCGAGAGTTGTCGGGTATACAACCCAGTCTCGTTCAGGCAGTGAGCATGGTACAGCAGGCGACCAACATACGAAGCTCCGAGGCGGCCTCGAGCGGTCGCGTCTGGGCGTCGCTCGCGCGCTACGACGATGATCTAGTGGGGCAGCTTGCGGAGCTGTCACCACGTCAGTCGTCAGAGTCTCCACGTACTTTCGAAGATGGTAAATGGGATAGGGGGAAGATGGTACGAAAATTCGCCACCATGTCTACTGGAGCTGTGGAAGTGTCTGGAGATGGGAGTATGGTGCGTATGAGTTCGCTCAGTTGGCAAAGATGGGACCCATAGACTCGGTCGTTCAGGGCGCACGACTATTTAGCTTCGCATTGATTTCATCGCCCGGCGAAGGTTGGACGGATCTATTTTCCCAAAATTTCCATCATCCGCAGCAAGGCAGTACCCCCCTGGCGGCGTCATCCCTGGATTCTCTATCGTACTCTGTTATTCACCCATCATCATCAAATATAGGGTGTGAGAATGATAGCGGTGGAATCATTGTCCACGCGAACCGGGAATTACGACTCAAAATCTTTTGGGGACGGGTGGGTCCTTCATTTACGCACCCCCACTAGATAATCAACACAGTTTTCACCACTGATCCCCAGGCAACGCTCGGCTGGATCTGGTTTATCCCGGCGTTTCATATTTGCCCTGAGGCAGCATCTTCTGTTGTGGTGTTTACGCGTCCCGAGGTTGACTTTGCTATGGGGATGGGAAAGTCACTGGTCGACGTGAACATTTCAATAGCCTCGTGCACCGATTGACCAGCAAGTGTGTGTCCATGAGAAAAACATCGTGCTTTCTCTTTATGGTACGAGAATATCCATTCGTTGGGGCGGGAATGTTTGCGGTGGGACGGCTAACGTGTACTTTTATTGGTTCCACTTATCTATTCAATTGGGTTAGGGATTCCTACAAAGATGATGGTTTTGGAGAAGCCATCTGGCAAAGTGGTTCCATTTAAGACTGACTCCAATGGGGTGGCATACTTGCCATTGACCCTGTACAGGCATCACATGCGCAGCTGAGTTCACGGGGTTCATGCAAGTTTGGATATATCACTCATGTGTGTGCATGGTGTGTTTGAGATGCCTGCTGAACGTTGTCATTCCCTGTATTTGTGGAGTCATCATCCGAACTCCCGCGATGCATGAACTTTCTCGAGCTTGCGGGCGTAGCTTGGAAACCCGGCTGCACAATCACACTGCTTTGATCAAGCCTCACTCGAGCGTGACAGATGATCATGATCCTGATCTTTGTCGTTGCGTTAACGTTCGTAGTGGACCCTCGCGATTCAGACAGTTAGATCCGATGAACACGGAGAATTCAGTTGGCCAGTTCAATCCACGCGCGATACAAGTCCAGCGACGATCGTATATCCTGTGGGCAATGTACAATAGCTTATGCTGGGGTGCTGTTGGTAATCGGGCGTGGGATTGACGTTTGGGGAGGATGGGGTTGTTGAAGATGAATTAGTGGCGCAAGTGATGAGAGTGCAATGAGGACAGGCACAAAATCGTAAGGCTGAGATATCTTCGCTTGAAATCTCCGTCAGAGACACATTACCTTTGGGGGGCTGACAACCACAATTTTTATGGTGCTAGATATCGTCAAAGGGATCTTCAAGTTGTGCATTCGGAACGTGGTCATTTTGAAATCTTGAGCCGGAATCTTACGACCATGATGAACATAAAAGGAAGTTTCGTGAAACTTCTACATTTTTAGTGAGTAACTTTGCGTCATGCCCTAGGTAGAAATACTTCCGCCCCAAGAAATTGAAATTAGTCCCGCTGGTAGTAGAAGCAAATACCGAGTGTCTTACGGGCGCGCTTGGAACGACCGCAGTACCAATGGCAGTACAAGGATCAAGCATAACTGTCAATGGAATGGGTGTTTTGCAGTGTCTGTGGATTCGGTGGAAAGTAAATTGGTGCCGGTGAAATTGGGTTTACATAAAAGGACCAAGCCGGCAACCCCAAAGAATCCACGCCTGCATAAATTTCGGGGACCCTGAGGTTTTCCTTTCACGCTTTGACTTTTTCATCTTCGTTCTCTCCTCGTCACTGCCCGCATGTCTTCGGACAGCGCACCCTCCTTGTCGCCACTGGCCATGGCGAACGGTAACGACCACTCTACGACAACGACAGCAGAGAAGAAAGCGGAAGTAACAGTCGATTTCATTGACAACCCAGACCATGTCCCAGCGGATGCTAACATCCCTGATAACTACGTATCGTACACGTTGAAGAACCAGAAGTCGCTGCCCCCAGTGACATGGGACAACCTCACGGAAGAGCTTAACTGGCTCCATGTATTCATCCTTGGTTTCACCCCCGTACTTGGTTTCATTGGTGCATACTTTACACGCCTCAGGTGGGAGACGGCCGTTTGGTCCGTCGTGTACTACTACATCACTGGACTGGGTGAGATTATTTTTCAGAGTAGTATGGAAAAAAAAAAAAACGGCGAGCTTACGCTTGCAACAGGCATCACCGCCGGGTACCATCGTCTTTGGGCCCACAGGTCGTACAACGCGTCCCGCCCCCTTCAGTATGCACTTGCACTCGCCGGCGCGGGCGCCGTTGAAGGCTCAATCAGGTGGTGGGCACGTGGTCACCGTGCCCACCACCGATACACCGATACGGACCTCGACCCGTACAACGCCCACAAGGGTCTTTTGTGGTCCCACATTGGTTGGATGATTGTCAAACCTCGTCGTAAGCCGGGCGTTGCGGACGTCAGCGATCTCTCGAAGAATGAGATTGTCCGATGGCAACACCGTCACTACCTCAAGTTGGTGTTGATCATGGGAGTTATTTTCCCTACGGTAGTTGCTGGTTTGGGATGGGGCGATTGGAAAGGCGGGTATGTGTATGCGGGTCTTTTGCGCCTCGTCTTCGTTCACCACGTAAGTACGAATTGGACTCCTTGGATTGGAATGTTGGCTGACCTTCATAGTCTACTTTCTGCGTCAATTCGCTTGCTCACTGGCTCGGAGAAGCGCCTTTCGATGACAAGCATACTCCTCGTGACCATTTGGTCACGGCGCTTGTTACCATCGGCGAGGGTTATCACAACTTCCACCACCAATTCCCTATGGACTACCGGAACGCGATCAAGTGGTATCAGTATGACCCGACGAAGTGGTTTATCTGGGCCTGCAAAAAAGTTGGTCTCGCTACCCATCTCAAGGTACGGTCTTGGTCGTGTACATATCTTTTTCCCTTATTAACATACCTTGTCAGACGTTCCCTGACAACGAAGTTCGCAAAGGCCAACTGACGATGCAGCTCAAGCGCCTCCGTGAGACACAGGAGCTGCTGTCGTGGCCCTCGGATAATAGTCACCTGCCAGTGATTAGCTGGGAAAGCTGTAAGTGAACAAGCGGAAAACGGCGGAGCTGCGTTCATGATTTAATGAATGGTTATAGACCAAACTCAGGCCAAGACTCGGCCTCTGATTTGCGTTGCAGGCTTTATTCATGATGTGGCCGACTTCTTGGATGAGCATCCCGGCGGACGCCACCTTCTTATGAAGAACATCGGGAGAGACGCTACGACGGCCTTCTTTGGTGGTGTCTATGACCACAGCAATGCTGCGCATAACGTGAGCGCCTCGCTTGTTTATTGATGCAGTTTCTCATGCTCATTGATGGATATATAGTTACTTGCTATGAAGCGTGTGGGGATTTTGCATGGTGGTGCACCACATGGACTGGAGGATAAGATGATCCCTCCGAGTCAGCGGCTCCGAGTGGCGCGGTACAATGAAATTGGTGCCAGTGGCTACAGTTCTGCGGCGATGTCAGACGGAGAGGGTCTGTTGGGATGATCAGTAGGGTTGATTAGAAGGAAAGAAGTGCCATGTCGTGCTGTTTTCTGCAAAGTGCTTTTCGTGTTTATCTACATAACATAATGCTTGGAATGGCCCCCCCATCTGTGGACTGCTTAGCTATTTGATTAGATGTTTGGCAACGACATAAACGATTCATAATAATGACACCTTCGATTCAGGTACACTAGGGGTCTTTGGCTGCCGTGCAACGCGGCAGCGTCAAGTTGGCAATTAAACAAAGGAACAACGAGGAACACATGCACGGACCAGCGCGAAGTTGTTTGTCATGTAGTATGCACATTCCGATAGACCTCTCGGGCTCGACTTTGCCCGTCAGGGCCAATATTACCGAGCATGTGGGATGGTATTTCATAATTCGAGTCTCGAGACGGTCTCCAGGGTGAAGCTGAGGGCAACGCCGAGGAGGACATGCGCGGAGAAAGACAGGACAAGGCCGAGCAGAGACTTGCAAGCCGAGCAGCTCCGGCGACAGAGGAGGTGGAGAATCGGGGAGGAGCTGTGTGTCACGGGTTTCCTAATATTGTCAAATCGGATTAGATCACTCAAATCCCATAAGTACACCCCGTCGCCGTATCAACCGCACTCCTCATCTCGACCTAACTCAACTAGTGGGGGGCCGAAGTTTCATTTGGCCAGACGCGCTTATATTCGTCCTTCAGTCACCCAACCACCACCACCATCCACAATACCTCTCTCCTTCAAGATCTCCACAGCAGCTAGCATGGGAACGAGACGTCACAAGCTGGTTGAGGACGATCCTCTGACACGCGCCATGGCACCGCCCTCGAACGAGACTCAACAGCAACGGGAAGTGCGCATTCGCGCGGAGCAGGAGGCAAAGCGTGTCTCGGATTCCATCGACGAGGAACTCAGTAGACAACGCATGGCCGATAAGAAGGGTCCGAAACCCATCAAGATACTACTCCTAGGTGCGCAACGCGCCATTCTTTCAGCCTATCGTCGACGCTGACCCTCGCACTCCCCCCGGCCAGGCCAAAGTGAATCTGGTGCGTCGGTCGTCGACTGACTGACTGAGTGGCTGAAGTACTGAGACTCTGATTACGCACTCCCGCCAGGCAAATCGACGACGCTCAAAAGTAAGCCGTATGACATATTTGTCTATTTTCAGAAGTCATTTATCTCGATTTGGACGTGTCAGATCTCCAGCTTATGCACTCTCCAAAAGTGAGACACTGACTCTCCGGCCCGAGTATAGACCCTCTGATCACCGGTACCCCTATTTAGACATTCCGCGCCGAGAAGGCTTACTGGCGGAGCATCATACAACTCAACGTGGTCCAGTCCATCCACGCCATTCTGGACGTTATATCCAGAGCACATGCAGCATCTCACCCATCCACATCTTACAGTTCGTCCAGTCAGTGCTCCTCAGGTCATGTCTCACATGGCTCCTCCTCGTCGCGTCCACCATCGGGTCACAAAGACTATCCCCCACTCACCGCAGACCATCTCAAGCTCAAGATGCGACTGGCACCTCTCATTCAAGTAGAAGTAGCCCTTCTCAGGAAAATACTTCCCCCAAGTCAACTTGCGTCTGCAGACGACTCGTCCCTGCACGAAGTATGCATCAACTCAAACTCGGGTTGGAAGGGCGCTTTCAGCAAGATAGTGGGAAACGGGGACAATCGGAAGAGCTGCGATACGGCTGATATGATAAACTGGTCAGATCCAGATGATCCTGGTGTCGTCATGCAGGCATGTGCCGAGGACATGAAGCGACTCTGGGCAGATCCGATCATCAAGAGATTGATGGAAGTCGAAAAAATGAGACCAGAAGAGATGGCAGGCTTGTGAGTTTTTTTCTTTCGTTCGTATTGACGCAGTCCGACGTGATACCCTCTAGCTTCCTGGACGATCTAGATAGGGTCACCTCGCGGCGATATGTACCCTCGGATGGTAGGCATTCGGTTCCTGCCTCGAGGTAGTCCATTCATAGCATGTGCAGACGATGTGCTTCGTGCACGGATAAAGACTGTTGGCGTGTCTGAACACTGTTTCACAGTGCGATCTGGTCTGTTGTTTCTCGCAGGTAACGAAGTGTGCATCGGCTCATTTGTCTGCAGGACCCCTCGGCTCATCTATGAGTCACGACTGGCGTGTATTTGACGTGGGCGGACAGAGATCTTTGGTGCGCCATTCTCACTCATTGCAATTGTTTCCACCCTGACTTTCTCTTGCAGAGAGGTACGCTTTTAATGCCCGCTTTGCATGTGACTATCGCCAACCTTTCCGAATAGCTGCATGGGTACCATATTTTGACGACATGAACGCCATCATATTCCTTGCTCCAATAAGCTGCTTCGATCAAGTTCTTCAAGAGGACCCCTCTGTAAATAGACTCGTACGCTCTCATTTCACATATCAGGTATCATTCCTTAATATAACCCTTCAGGCTGACTCGTTTCTGCTATGGAAAACGATAGTGTCGCACCCACTACTCAAGAAGGCGTACCTCATTCTATTTCTTAACAAGTGCGATATATTACGTGCAAAGCTCGAGTCTGGAATACGGCTAGGGAATTACATCACTAGCTATGGGAACCGGCCCAACGATTTCGAAAGCGCTAGCATATGTGAGTTTCGTCATTTTTTTCTTCTTCCGTTCGTATGCGCTGATGGCAACGAACTGAATTTGGCTGCTGGTTCTCGGCTTGATTGCAGACCTGAAGAAGAAGTTTGCCGCGTTAATGAGAGAACACGCTAACGACCGGCCGTTCTATTGCCACTTCACATCGGTGACGGTACGGGCCTTGTTGTTACGACGATGCAAAGAAGATTCTTTTAACACTTCTTTTCGCTTTTCTCTTTTCTCGTATAGGATACGAAATCGACGGCGCTCATCTTGCAGAATGGTGAGTCCCTTTTGGAGATGCTAGGGAGTAGATCGGTGATACTTGGCACAGTGCAAGATGCGGTTGTACATGATAACCTCAAACGGAGTGCCCTCGTGGGGTGAACTTGAGGGCACGTTTTCGGCACCCGTGGGTTCTTCGTTGTGGCTGGCACTCTTCAACCGTGCTCCCACCATCAGCATCTACTCTTGGGCCTTTTCCGTTTTCTTCGCTATTCTTTGGTCGCCATCGATCCACAACCGCATGTGTACGTGCGTATCTACACTTGACGCGCCGACATTTTCCTCGGGTATTGGGATATTTTCTCTGATTCCTCTTGTTACTGCTTCTACCTAGTATTTCCCCACGTCTACACCGTCTCTGCTACTCGCACTCATTATGTATTTTACTCTACCGTCGTGTATTAGTTGCTTTTCCAAAGCATTGCTTACTATCGCCGCCTCTTCGTAGTTTGCGGACCGAGGTGGGAATCGCGCGGTCCCATCGACTCTAACAAAATTCATTAGACCGCGTTCCGTCGCGTCGCAGCTCGATCACCTAAGGTTATTTGTGGCTGTGAGCGAGATCAGCTTCCGGTTTATGCGTCGACTCGGGTCAGGAGGTTCAAGCACGACATAATGTAACCTAAAACTTCGGGAGATCGCAGGCCTTCGGTGCCCACCTGAGATTGATTAGTCACTGGTCAGGGTCGATCGCGGGGGAACGTCGGTTGTTCTCCGCAATATTGGACTGGTGTCAGCGGTAATGACAAGCATGAATCCGGGTCCATATGCATTTCACTTCATGGACACGATTCGGTGAGTTTATCCCTGTCTGTCCCCGATGTTGATGTCGTTTTTGGGCGGCCCCCCAAGTGGCAGTTTGGGATACCTCCTGGAATGAACATGTATTAAACGTTGAACATACGAATCCGATCCGTAACTCATACAGATTCCGAGGGAAAGCCACTCCGGAACACATGTGCACGATGGACGCCGATCAATCACGGGTATTGCTCCCCACCAAACGAGCACCCTGAGGGATAACTACTGTATACACGGGTCTTGTTCCGAGGTCCTCCTATAATTCATTTACTTATTTTGGTCTTTTACTGCCGCCGAGCAGGAGGCGGGGGTAGGGCGGGCGCCGACCCGTGTGTCGGTGGAGAAGTGATGCCTACCGAGCATCGGCGAACCAATTCGATGAGAGAGTGCACAGAAATGTACTGACTCAGTTAATGACATTGTGTCAGGGTCGATTCGGCATTGAGATTCGTTGCCTGTACGTAGGTATTAGTGCTGAAGTTGCCGGCGGTTTGCGCCCCCCTTCCCCGAGCGCTCTGGGACAGATATGTTGTCATATGAACCCTGGGAGATTAATTTTCTCAGAGGTCCCAATTCTCGATGACGGACCTCCCTTCTCCGATTAGTAACGCTTCGCGAGAACGACGTACCATGCCTGAACGTGAATAAGCATAATAGAAGGGGTCGAGGCCCATTAAAGATCACTGGACAGCCTTGGGCCACGCCAGCATATTCAGGGATGACCGATAAATTTTATTTCCGCTCCAAGCTGTTCGTACCTCAATGCGGGAGGATCGGGACGAAACAGTGGTGAGTAGTCACCGTTGGCATTCAACCTTCGACCCTACTAGTTCCGAATCCCTGGGACGCGCACGCGAATACAAATGAAACTGTATGCTTGGAATCTAGGTCCGTCATCGCGCGCCGCGTCATGACTCATCCACTCTACGGGGTCATATTACCTCAGGTTACCCGTGTATTTGGATCCACGGAGCGGGAGAAGTTTGTCGGGTGATATGGCAACGGTAACGATGGGCGACGACCGACGGAATGCGTAGGTCTCAAGGAGTAGTGTAGGTGTGGCTGGGCCCGATTGCCATGGTGCTTACCATGTCCACGGTAATGGGATCCAAGTTCATTCAACGACGGAGGCGGTCCTTGGTGGCCGAGCGGTCACCGATCGTATATCAATTCTGTGAAGATCATGAAGATGCGGGATTCCTTCTCGAGAGGGTACAGCCTAAGTCAACACGATGGGTCACGATGCCCTGTGCTGGTGAAAAGGCTGGCTAAGAAGTGTGTCAGTCAGATTCACGCCAGGGGTTCGTAAGGCCAAGGTGAGCAAAGTGTGCGAAGGGTGAGAGATCATTGTCTTGTGCCTCCCGAGTTTTTGAAGGTGGTAGTTCTAGACTGACGATCGTGATCTGCCACCCCTTTGGCTTGAGGGACACAAAGAGTTATTGCTAGTCGCTCGTAGTAGGAGTTCCCTTCTTTGGTAATGCCTTTGAATCCTAACAAACCCAAACAACCGTTCTTGTCTGGTTTTTGCAGGAGGCAGTCGAAGGACGTGAATACATAGTCCCAAGATCCATGGCGACCACCCTGGGCAAAAGAAAATCCAGGGAAGACCAACACTTTGAGAAGGGAGGACACGGGTAGGTCACTCTTACTTCGGAGACACGCGTGGATGGCAAACGTCCGTCTCTCTTCCCTGCAAGGTCGACGCTCTTCGTGTCTAATCTGCCCTACGATGCAACGTCAACCGATCTAAAAACTGCCTTCTCCGATCTTGCCCCTGTACGGTCTGCATTTGTGGTGCTTGAGCATGGTACGGGCGTATCTAAGGGCGTTGGATACGTCTCTTTCGCGATCCGGGAGGATGCTCAGTCTGCATTTGATTCCATCACGTCCGATGGCATGACCATGAACGACCGAAAACTGAGGGTCGCATGGGCTGGTTTAAAAGTAATGGTGCCACCTACGTCACGTCGGAGCGCTCACTCATTTTTTATAACCAGCCCAAGGACAGGCCGACCAAAGACCGTTCAGCAAAACCCAAGGCGGACTCTATGAAAAAGGAGGATGAGGCAGCGGTCAAGTTATCTGTCTCTAAATCCAACGATCCACTCGCCATCCGAACCATCCTCATTTCCGGTTTGCCATCGACCATAGACTTGAAAACGCTGTGGAAGAAAGTACGCAAACTTGAGGGTGCAGAGAACGTGGTATGGCCCGGAAAAACATCTTCAGGAGGCGAGGATCCTACAACAGGTGATTACTTTCTGCGTATCCTGGACGACTTGGACGCTGAAACCTGCATAGCAAGTGCCCTCTTCTCTACCTCAAAGAATGCACAGGACGCCGTCAACAAGTTGCATGCGCATGTCTTCAAGGGATGCCTTTTATCCGTGACACTCAAAAAGCGTCTCGAGAATCTGGTTCAAGGCTCGAGAAAAAGTACGTGTCTCACTAGGATATGCCTGCTGAACCTGACACAGATGACTCGCAGAACCAACCAAAGCTGCTTTGCCAAGTCATGCAAGTCGTCTCATCGTCCGTAACCTCCCTTTTGATTTTACAGAGCAAGATTTACGAGCAATCTTCCTACCCTACGGACCTATACACTCGATTAATATGCCAGTCATGAACGCCGATGACGCTGATCAGGGTGACCGCGGGGAAGAGGCTAAGCCCTCAACATCAAACCGGTCGAAAGGTTTCGCATTTGTATGGATGCTCAGCCGGAAAGATGCGGAGGCTGCGCTGAAAGAGTGCAATGGAATGAAAGTCAAAGCCGGTATGGCTCACGCTATTGTCTCTGACAAGCAGAAGAGGAAGAAAGACCGGAGAGAGGAGAAGAAACATGTACAGTCTGTAAAGGAAGAAGAAGCGGAAGGTGTTCCTGAGACTCTGGGTAGTTCATCAAAAGAACGGATGATCGTCGTGGACTGGGCGTTGAGCAAGGATAGATGGGAGGAAGCGAAGTCAAAACTGGAGGAGATAAGTGAAGGTGAAGGTGAAGGTGAAGGTGAAGGTGAAGGGGGCGATGTGGAGATGAAGGACTCGAGTTCAGAGAGCGAAGACAAGGATGAAGATGAAGAAGATAGTGAAGACAGGGACGAGCACATAGGTGTCCACGAAGAAACTGAAGAAGATACTGACAGCCAGTCTGAAGACGAAGACGAAGACGAAGAAACCGCTGGGGACGATGATGAACCAGAGGCTATAAAACCCAAGCTACCACAAACGGATGTCGGAACCACCTTGTTCATTCGCAACATTCCCTTCACGGCAACTGAGGATGAGCTACGGACCTTGTAGGTTCACATTATCTCGTGCGGACCGCTTGATGCTCATTGATGATGAAGATTCAGGGCGTGGGGACCTCTTCGATATGCTCGTATCACAATCGATCCGGAGACAGAGCGGTCTCGGGGAACAGGATTCGTCTGTTTTTGGAACAAGGGGGATGCTGATAAGGTCATCGAACAGAGCGAAATTCTGCGTGCTGAGACCATGGGCAATCAGCCACAGGTATATTCTCCCTTGCATTTGTGCCATCTATCTCAAGTAACTTTACGTCGAATATTTCAGCCGACCAAAAATCCCTTTACCCTTCCTTCCATTCTTACGCCTGACCCGTCTTCTAGTATTGCAAGGAATTTGGTTCTGCACGGTCGTACGCTCGATGCCGCACGCGCCGTAACGCGGGACCAAGCTGCGAAACTCAAAGAAGAGGGCGAGAAAGCACGAGAAAAGGCTGACAAGCGTAACCTCTACCTCTTGCGCGAGGGTGGTACGTCGCATCCTTTTTCACTGGGACCCACAAACTTACGAATATGGTAGCTGTGCTTCTAAATACACCTGCTGCGGAGACTCTCCCACCGGCTGAAGTCGAGAGACGGACGAATTCCTTCAATTCCCGCAGAGCGCTGCTTCGCAGCAATCCCTTACTATATGTCTCTAGAACACGCCTAAGTATCCGACGGATACCGTTGTTTGTGACGGAGCGGGTTCTTAAACGTCTCGCTGTATATGCTGTCAAAGCATTCAATGTGGAAGTCAAGGCACAGCTCAGGGAAGGTTTAGACCCCGACGAACTTGCGGAGCCCGCGCAAGGTGTGCTAGGCACTGACCAGCACGAGGTCAAAAGCACTAAATCAAGGAAACACGACAAGAAGTTCGGACGGCCTACTCCTGTGAAGCAAACCAAGATCGTACGGCAGCAGGATCGTGTTGATCCTATAACAGGAATAGGTCGTAGTCGGGGATACGGATTCATTGAGATGCACAAGCATGCGGACGCACTTCGAGTTCTACGGTGGGCCAACAATAACCCCGAAGTAGGCGCGCTTTTCGAGAAGTGGTGGCGAGAAGAACTGGCAGACCTTACCAAGAAAGAGAAGGCCAAAGACAGTCCGGACGAGGCGCGGATTAAGCGGATGAAAGATGCTTTGGAAAACCCCTCGAAGCCTCCGAACGGTACCTTGATTGTTGAGTTTTCCATTGAAAATGTCCAAGTAGTGCAACGCCGGTCGTCTCGACAAAAGGAGAAAGCAGTAAGCACACTCATTTTCCATCTGGTCACCGTCGAACGCATATCTGAATACACATCCTACAGGACAGACCACGTACCCAACGCGATTCTACCAAGATGGAAGAGCCGCCATCTAAGAAGCGCTGTATATCAATTGAACACGTGGAGCTGAAAAAGGAGGAACCATCTAAGTCTGGAAAGCTTATTGGATCACTCATTGGTCGAAAGCGGAGAGCTCGGAAAGCGGGCAAATAGTTAATTACGGGTTGATTCCTGGTCCCATAGTTAGCGGGTTCGCATTTCTTCCGCAAGATCTCGTCCTGTTTTATGCGTGAACCTGATGCCCGTACCCTCAGAGGTGCTACGTGGCCCCTGGGCTCCGGCATCAGCCGATCGAGATGCGAATTGAATGACACGGTGTCCCAAATCAACTGAAATGAAGCTTATCTTCCTGTTACCAAGTGTTGACTAATCACGAACGCAACGACGGAAACGACTCGTTAATGACACAGATACCAGGGCAAACTTATCCTTATTACGCTGTAGCGCAACGTCGAATTTCCGGTCCATACCCAGCCCAAGGTGAGCTGAAAGAAGCGATCGACCAGAAAGAAAAATCAACTTGAAACACAGTGATCAGTGCCAAGCCCAGGAACCCCGGGTTGGTCCACAACACCACGACATGTGACAGACAGCAGGCCACCTGGCCAGTGGACCTGTCTGGAGCTTGACAAGGCTTGCAAACGTATCAGTGATGGCACGTGTACTCATTGAACAAGTTGCGTCTGATGAAACATATTAGGCAGTGCGCTCCCTCCATGCGGCTTCGTGCTTTTCAAATTGTGTTGCGTACTACGGATACTGTAGTGTCGAAGTTGGATTCCGTCCAGCCCCGATGATGGAAGTGCGAGTGATTCCGGAAGAGAATGCCGAGTCAGCCCATTGATCAGTTCAATGGGCAAGAGACGACCTATAACAACTCATAGCGACTTACATGGAGAGGTCACGACATACAGTAATTTCCTAAAACCACCGTTCGGTACAGTGAAGACTCGAAAAGGGTGTTGTTCGAAGTGGTATCTACCACTAAACGCCTGAAACTTGGCGGAGTCCCTCCCGACGTTCGGCCCGCCTTTTTCGTGACCTCCCACTGCAAGCTGAGTTTGCACCATCTGAAGAGTTCGAACCTACAATGTCCCAATCACTATCGGTGTTACTTCGTGCATCGCACCACGAATCTTGACTCGACACCGTCGAGCTTCGACCGGATCGCGTCGAGTTGGAGAAAGATGGTAAATTGACAATTGCCCTGGGAGTGGAGTCGTGTAGGAGGAGGTTAATTTGTGACAAGACGTCTCCGGGATCCAACATCTCAGAACCAGTGTCTTGATCTGGGGAACTGGAGCCGGCAGACGGTGTATCGGGTGGCGGAGATGAGGGTGATGGTATGCTGATTGCATATTCCGAGCCCGTTATAGACGGGTAAGCAGATGGAATAGATGGAAGTAGCTCCACCTGAGACGACGTGGCACGGAGCCAGTGCTGACTTTCTGCGAGCGAGTCACGAAGACGTGTATCAGAAAGCCATGGTCCATGAGGTGGAGGGAATGGACGGTGATTAAAACTGTTGCTCGTGACCTCTTCATTGATTTCTTCTGCCCAACTGATACGGATGTCTGGGCCTGGCGAAGCAGGTGCAGAGCCATGGATGGACGACTGGCAAGAAGACGTCGAACTTTGGTCAGAAGACGTGTACAGGAACAGTCGTTCTGCCTCTTCCACAGTCATCTTTTGCTTCTCAGCTGTTTTCGACCTTGGTGCTTCGCGGATCGTCTCCATACTGGCAGTCCTCTGGAGCCTGCCATGACGCTCTTCCCATGAGGCCAACTTTTCCCTCTCACTTGAATGTCGGTTGAGCAGCTCCTCCCAAAGCGTGGATGGAGCGCCCCTCGCTAGCAGCGATTTCCTCACCACCCACTCTGTGTCCAACATAGCCAGGTAAGTGACATCTTTCCATACCCCATTCTCCCCGTCCATCCCCGACTGATAGATCGAGCGCCGGCGTATCCCTTCGTGCGAGAAGCCAATGGAGGTGAAAAAGAGCAACGCGCGGTCTTGATCGGCCATATCCATTATAGCCGCCTGCGCACGGTGAAACTTGAGTTCATCAAATACCCACCCCAACGCCAACACCATCGCCTCGCGCGCGTATCCTTTCCGCCGCTTTTCCGGGCAAATGACTATGCCTACGTTGACCTCTCGTGCAGGAACGTTTCCCGGTCCCTGAGTGAACGTAGACGAGACCGATCGGATCGTCGCTTGGAGGCTGCAATGAGGTGCACTCTTGAACTCCCGAGTCCGACCATGAACCTTGAAGCTCGTCCCCATCGCACTGTCCTTTTGGCCGTTCTAGGATGGAAGCGAAAAAGAGACATTCGTCCACGAAGGACGTGAGCTCTCGCATAGACGCCTGGAGGGGCTCTACAGCATTATCCCTCAGAACGTCCCAAAGGGAGGCGATTCTATCTGCTCTCGCGGAAAACAGTTGGGCTTGGAGATCGATGCAAAGAGAGACGTTATCCGTTTCCATCGTCTCCATGGGGAGGAGTTGAGAGTAGGCTGCGAGTAGACAGTTCTCGACTTTAAGTTCAGAGCACAATTTATGGGAGTCGAGTGGCGATGGGCGCTGCGGGTGGTACGTAAAGATGGGGGAACATCTACGTACCCATGTCACAGTTTAACGCTTGTTCTGCGGGAAATAAGTGTGAACGTTTGAACCCCAATCGGGTTTCCAGGGCTGTGACTAGATTAGAACCCAACTCTGCAGGATATGAATGACACACGAGATAAACCATTTATATTAGGGCGCCGCTCTTGGTAAGGTCACGCTGAAGCCTCGCTTTCCCTTCCAATCACACGCCGCAGGTCTGTCACATTGTCGCATTGCGTCCAGTCACAGAAGACATAAAAGGAATAATAGGCCTAGATCAGTAGTACAGCTGCACTGCAGTAGCATTAGCTCCGAAGAGCTGTTGGCTGACTCTACAGGAAGCTAGTCGAAAAGTCCGTCGTCAACGGAAGGTCGAAGATCCATCTCGTGATTAAATCCTATGGTACCAATGAGCATTGCCCTAAAACGAGACTGAGAACACTTACCAAAGCTGCTTCAGGCTGATCATATGGGACCATGTGACTGAATATGGGATCAGGATCAGGCCAACACTCGATGCATATAGCGCTGCTCACCCGGCATCGTGGACAGCTACGAAGGTGATATTCCCAGCCCGCGAACTGCCTCCACCGGCACTCCGAACAGTACCTACGGCTGTCTTTGAGCTCGACGTGATCCATTGCTCCGTCGGTGCGTCAAGGAATTCGTCAAGGAAGTCAGTACCAAGAACTTCCAACCAACGTTCCTCGCCCTGCCAAAACGTAGTGTTCAAAATCTGAGTTCCTCAGAGGATGAGATTTTATGCAACTCACAATAAAATTGCACATCATGTCTAGCGAAAATAGAAGTGAGCCTGGATCAGGAACTGCTGAAACTCTGTTATCCAGCACTAACCGGCGACGCCTGCATAGACAAGTAATCGAATGCCGTTGTTAACCAGTTCAGGAAGTAATGCGGGTGTGTCCCGCACGGAATCGCCTTGCAACAGGAAACCTTGATTCACACCCATGTTGCAAGCCTTAAATTCTAGTTGCGGGGCGACGCCGATGGCTGCCTTAACTTCGGGGGTGTTCATATACTTCTCAATCCAAGTCAATTGCTTGTAGCACAGAGGACCATCCTCCTCAGGGTCGCACACACGGCGAGCGTCGTAAGGATTCAAACCAGACGCTGCAGGAAAACAGTCAGCCTTTAGATTCCACACGAAGAACGGGCAATTTCATTCACATTGAACTGGACCATATAGTTGTGCATTGCAGTAAAGTTCTGCTGGGACACACACAAAGCGAGACTTGAAAGTGTGGCAAGCTTTAATGAGTCTCTGACACGTGGGAACCTTGCTCCTGAGGGACGTGCATTCCGGCCCACTGGGGTCATCGAATATAGGGTACGGCCCTTCACAGAGGTACTCCGGGACCGACGCGAACTGAGTATAGCTATCCGTCAGTCCGTTCCCAATGACGACTGATTCTAAGTTGATCTTGACGAGTCCGGTTGACGTGAAAGGAAGCTTCTGGTTCTCGTTGTGAATGACACTTGCGATGTTGGGCGCGTATATGCCACCATAACTCTCTGCAGCGATGTGGAACGGTTGCTTGGAGTATTCAGGGAACCGAGTTAAGAAAAGCTCTAAAAACGCATAAACGTCCTTTGCAGCGCGCTCGCTAGTGTCGACCTTGCTGCCATCTTCGGCATAAGAGAACCCGACGCCGACAGGCTGATCCAGGAAGATGATGTTGGCATGGGTATTCCAGCTGTACGGATTGTAGGTGGTATTGAGCCCGTCATCTGAGACGCTGCAAGGTCCAAGCTCAAAGAAAAGCCCAGTCGAAGAACTGCAACCTGGACCGCCGTTTAACCAGAGGAGAAGAGGCGCCGATTCGGGAGTGTTGCGTGACTCGAAGAACCTGGGACCACAGTCAGGGCACTGTATGACATGGCACGGAGAAGAGGAAGACATACCAAAAGAATAGGTGCTTGTCATCGGTCACGTCGAGGTATCCAGAGTACTGCTTTACGGATGGATCACAGAGTGAAGGCTCCGTCACCCGCAGTTGATGTTGGGCAAAGTATTGGTGTCGAACGAGTTCGTCTATCGTACTTGAGTATCAGTATGGGGTGTCCCGTTGGCTACTAATAGACGACTTACAGATTATCCCTTCCTCTTGAGCGAATTGCTTGCCGTGAATTCCACCGCTCGTTGTGTGCTCGAAATCTGCAAATGCAGGGTCGGCGGGCAGTTCCAAGTTGGACAAGTCATTCAGAACGACTTGGCTCTCTGGTAACGCAGAGGCGAGCACTGTCGAGAGGTAGACGAAACACGTCAACTTGAGCGCCTTCATAGTCGTGGTTCAACGAAGGATTTGGGACCCTGCTGCGGCTGACCGTGCCTGATACCGTCTGGAGTCCATGGGAATACACCAAATCAAACTCCCAACAAGATTACTTTCAAGTACACCAAACAACTTGCTATTACATGGTAAAGACCGGATACGGGAAAACGAGTGCAACGAGCCTCGTTCACTAACTACCATACGGTAGACCACCGCCACTGTTGTACCCGTTCTGTGGGGGTGGGCGCCCACCACCGACATCACCACCAGTGCTGTAGCCACGACGGGGTCCCCTGTCACGCTCACTCCGGCCCGCAAACTGAGATGGATTCAGACCCAGCGGAGCAACCGGCTTAGCTGGTAAGTGCGATGGTGGGCCAGGGAATGCAGGACGAGGAGGCTGCCCAGGATGCCTGGTCGGATGTGGAGGATAAGGTGGCATGCGATTAAATGGTGGGTGTGGCGGCTGCCCAGTTGGCGCTCCCTGCATGAGGGCTGAGACGATGACTGGCGGTGGTGGCGGGCCGGTACGAAAGGCTTCTCGGGGTGGCGGATGACGTCCGTGGTAAGGTGGGTGTCCAGCAGGGGGATGAGGCCTGAAGTTCTCAGGCGGCATCATACCTGGAGGTGGCTGATTGCGTCGGCCTCGTTTGTCGAATTCGTGCGAAGATTCATAAGTGGGAAGGCTAAACAAAGAGGGAAAAGTGCGTAAGCAAGCGAAAATGAAATTCCGCTTGATACGCACGTCTTGGGGTCTGCAGGTAACGGGTCCGTCCAAAAGTAATCATGATCGAGGGCCGCAGATGCGGTGATGCGTTCTCTTGGATTACATGTGAGCAGCTTGTCCAGTAGATCACACGTCTCAGGCCCAATGCTAGGAACGTCGGGGCCAAGTCTTGAGTAATTCACGAAGGCACATTAGATGAACCAACCTTTCGAATGCCGCCCTGAGCCTCTTGGAATAATTAGGGAATCGCTTGATACCTTCGCACCCAGGTAGCGCATCAAAATTTGGCCAAGTGTGCTGATTGGGTGTACCACACAATTGCCAAATTTTCTCCAACTGGTCGATATCCGAAGTACCCGGCAGAATAGGTTTGCGCATGAACATCTCACCCAAAACACATCTGCAAGGCACCTAAGACCCGCACATGATGGGAGTTGGAGTCATGAAAATACGAACCCAATTCCCCATATATCCACTTCCCCGCCATACTGACGTGCGCCGAGCAACAGCTCTGGAGGGCGATACCACCGCGTAACCACGCAATTAGTGTATTTCTTCTCCTTCCCATGATGGTCTCGCACGCCGTTGACAACGGCAGGATCATATGCACGTGCCAAACCGAAGTCAGCGACCCGGAGAGATCCAGAATTGTCGATAAGCAAGTTGGCAGCCTTCATATCTCGATGAAGGATATGATTCTGCACCCAGACACGTGAAGGTGCTTCGATAAGATCAAGGAAAGACTGCTCACGCGATGCATGTACTCGGTGCCTTCCAAAAGCTGTTTCATATACAACTTGATCTGGCTCGGTTGCAGCTTCACTCGTTCGTTCTCCAACAGGCCAGCAAGATCATGGTCCATGTAGGGAAATACCATATACACCGACAGCGAGCAATCCTTGCCCTTGCCTGGGGAAGAAAATTAATCAGTATCGGACCGGTTCCACGGCCCATTTGGCGTACTTCTGACAACAAACATGTCCAGGATGTCAACGATGCAAGGATGACGCAGCGCCTTCAAGATTTTGATTTCTCGCAAGGCTGTAACAGGCATGCCTTCCTTTTCATTGTGCATCAGTATGCGTTTCAGTGCGACAGCGCGTCCAGTAGCGAGTTGGATGGCCTTATGGACCTCGCTGGTACCGTCAACTTAGCAGCCGTTCCGTTGGGGAGTCGAGAAATTGACTTACCCAAAAGTGCCCTCACCAAGCTTCGTGGTCGTCTCGTAGTCGCTCTGCCGACCGCATCCTTCGAATGTTCGTCCATAAACAGCCATCTCCTCTTTTCTTGTCCGATGAACAGGTTCACGACGCCGACGCTGCGGGGGTACCGCAGATATGGCTGCAAGATCTCCACCTGCTGCGTCCCTCTTCTCCTGGGCCCGACGAACATCATCCTCATGTGCAGGTGGTAGTGGGTACGGTGATGGGGAGTGGTCATCCCGCGGAGCCTGGGGTCGCTTAAATGGCATTGCAATAGAGACGGCACTGTGAGCAGCGGGGAGGGTGTCGTCTTTGACGGGATGAGCAGGGGGAACCGGAGGGGGGGATGACGGTGGTGGCGGTGGTGGACCACTCGGGGGCAACGATGGTGGCGGTGACTGTGGTGGAAGTGGGCGGGGAGAAATTGGTCGATAAGAGTCACCACCGCCCGGGGAGACAGGACGGTAATCGGCAGCGCGAGGCGGTTGACTGTCGTCATTACCGCGTCTATCAAAGCGACCACGTTCGTAACCGTAATCCGGACGGTAATGCCGGTCATCATTATAGTGAAGTCGGTTGTCCGGGCGGTGACGGTCATCGAGGTACCGGTCGCGATCCCATGCATCGCGCATTCTCTGATCGTGCAGTCTGTCAACGTCATAATTACGAGGAGGGGGAGAGAATGCTGGTGTGGAATAGTGGGACGGTAGCCTGTGCTTTCCTCTTGGGGTCGAGGACGGAGACCGCGAACGCTCGGAAGGAGACCTATCTCTGTCTCTGTCGTAGCTCCTGTCTGCGTATCTGTGTGGCAGCGGTGGCCTATAACAATCATGTCTGTATCCATCCCTTTGGGAATCCCAACTAGGTTGGCGACGATCTGAACTTGGTTCCCAGTGGTCTCCATAGTGTGGCCGCCGTCGGGGTTGGCCATGTGCATAGCTAGGTCTTCCTGTGCGTTGCTCCTCGTTATACATACGTCTGTCGTCGTCGCCTGGCCGGTCATAAACGGGGGCCAGTGTCCTGTCGTCCGAAGTGCTAAGCCTAGCAGGTGGCACGGGTGGCGGATCCTGGTTACTAGCTCTAGTTTTGAAGGGAAACTTGACCTTTGGTTTGGATTCCTGCGGAGACTTTGGCGGCGATCCATTAGCTGGTTGCGGCGAGTGTGGATCTGGATCGTCTACTTCGCCTTCCTCTGGAGACGACACAAACTGTCTCTTCGACGGCCGTTCATTGTCTGGAGGCTGTTCTGCAGTTCGTTTGGTGGGTGTCGAGGGCATAGCAGCTCAGCGCTCGAACAGTCCTCGACGAGGAGAAAATGTGTGCTGACGTAAGGATAATGGGAAGAAAAGGCAACAACTTGAATCACATCCTAATATTGCTGTAGTACAGGGGCAAAAGTCGACAAGCTTTGCATTGTTTCCTGCTACTATACACGATACAGCTGAGCCCAGAATTTCTTATGAAAGATGCGTAGACAGGTCTGCCAACGTTGGGACTCGCAGCTACCTTTTCAGGGGCAGGTACCAATACAGTCCAGCGTGGCCCCTGGCGGGGATTCTTGCTGGACTTACATCAATAATGATGCAGCGAGATAGTGAGGCGACCAAAGACATCGTCGTCATCGGGGCAGGTTCGTCATCTTCCATGTCCTCTATGATTATGCACTAATACTGAAAGCTTGTAGGGGTCGTAGGCTTGTCCACCGCCATTAGAATCCAGGAAAAGGGTGGTTATCGAGTTACGATCATTGCCGAGACCTTCCCGATTGACTCAAAGAATATACGATACACCAGCCACTGGGCCGTAAGTCGCAATGAACAGCGGAATTTGAGTTACTAACATATTTAGCCAGGGTGCACATCATGTCAGTGCGGCTTTTGATGATAAGCGTCAACGAGGTGACCTTTCTTTCCGAAGAGATTTGACAATCGAGATTTAACTGCAGTCTTAGAGATGGATAAGGAGACCTTTGAGATCATGTGGAAAGATTCGGCACATGGCAGACCAATACAAGGATGTTTCCTTCGACATTACCACACAGAATTCAGATCTGACGGAGTGGACCCTACAGAATGGCTTGATTACATGCCAGAAGTGAGTCATTTTGCAGCACTGCTTAATGGTTTTGACGCTATTTCCGCTGTAGTTCAGATCCGTTTCTAATAACGAACTTGTTCCCGGAGCGACCCACGGTTGGACCTTCACCACCTTCACCTTGTACCCACCTGTATACCTCAATTGGCTCCTGAACCGCTTCTTAACCGACGGAGGTACGATTGTACGTGCACAGTTACAGCACATTAGCCAGGCGATGCAAGGCGGTATCAGTGGCTTGCCTCAGAAACCTGATGCTATAGTTGCCTGTGTTGGTCTCGGAGCCCGCTTCCTCGGAGGTATCGAAGACAAGGAAGTCTACCCCGTTCGCGGACAAACTATCGCTCTGAGGGCACCATGGGTGAAGTATGGCAGAACACTGTCATGTGCGGACGGATCATACTTCTACATGATGCCTAGAGTCACTGGTGATGTGAGTGTGATCCAAAGCTACCATGGAAGAAGCCAAGTAACATTCTCTCATGTAGGTCCTGGTGGGAGGAATCAGAGTGGCAAACGACTGGTAAATCTCCTGCTGACACGGACATCTACTTTTCGATTATCACCATTCTCCTTTGCAGGTTCCCCGTACCCCGAGAGGAAGACAGAAGCTATGTATTGGCAGGAGTTCTCGCCATATGTCCTGAACTTGCACCGCCGGAAGTCCGCGCGGAACGGATGCCAACGATAGACGATCTTCGACCCCTTATCGTAGAGGAAGGCTGTGGTCTTCGTCCTGGTAGGAAGGGTGGAATTCGACTGGAGGCGGAATGGTTCGAAGCCAGTCCCCAGACCAAAATTCCGGTTGTATACAATTATGGGTAAGTTAACACACGCTGCTGCTGATGCTTCTGAATCTCCGATTCTGTGCAGGCACGCTGGTATGGGCTTCCAATCCTCTTGGGGATCGGCGTCAATTGCTTTGGACCTCTTGGAGGAGACACTCGCAGGCGGAAAACTCGACACTAATAAGGGCACAAACTAAGGAGCTTGTCGGTAGAAGATCAACGCAAAATCTCCTGGGACCTGTAGTTATTTTCGTATCATATGATGATAGCAAAGCCATTTCCTCGTGCATCGCGAACCCCCAGTAAGCTTGCCGGGTCGTCGGAAGGATGCCTGGTATACAGTACGAAAGGGGAAGGCTAACGATGCATAATAATACCAAAAGCCCTCTGGATGCTCCTGGATGCTTCCAGTCCAAAGAAAAGGTCGATGTACAGACATTATTGACATGGTCTGCAGAGATGTAGTATGCAGAGATGTGAAGTCCTGACATCAGGATGGTCCGGCGGCGGCCGTCATACTGATTCATATGCCAAGTTCATAACTCAGGAAGAGTCCTGCATCATTACCGCATTAGAATACTTGCAAAGCGGACTATTTGCTGTCCGATCTTCAGCACATACTAGTTTGCGTGAGGCTAGTATCTGGTAGTGGAGATGACGTGCGTTTCTTCGTTGAAGCTCGGAGATAATGTCATTTCTCATCTGAAACTTCTGTCATTAAAAAGCCTACCGAAAACTGGGAGGCCTTTCCTTTGCTAGGAGGGAAGCCAAGAGCAATTGATCACCGCACGAATGATAACAAGGAAACCGCGGAAGAATTCATGTCTCGTCTACAACAATGTGAATGCACATAGTGACCGCCCGTACCATCGCCTCAACGGTGTCCTCGTCCAATAGGTAGTGACTGCGGGTGCCGGCTACGACCGTCCACAAGCCAAATGGCCTCGGGCCAGTCCACAGTGCGTGTTCTGACAAAATTTGCTGCTCTAGAGGGGGTCTCCGCCCTTTTACGACATTGCCAATGTAGACATACGTGTTGAGCGAGGGCGAGTCTACTGTCGGAGGATGCGCTGAGGTGCGCTGTCACACCCTGAGAAGTTTAGGGAGAATGGTTTGTTACGCTGGGTGGTAGATGATGTAACTGGTGTCACGAACTGAGCTAGTGCAACATACCAAACAACGACCCGAGTCTAGGGTATACCGACCGATCACTGAAGTCAAGCTGCAACATAACGCGCTCAAAAGCGTACTCCCGTCGTATAAACTCGTAACTCACGGCACCGCCGTTGACACACAAGTGGCGCACGCCACTGTCCACGACATGCACACATCCAATTATGTGGCTCCAACTAGTCTGCACGACGTTCCTTAGCATGATAGTGTTCTTTGTCCACACTGCAGCCCACAAGTTGCCCGACCCTCACTCTCTGCACGCGCATCCCTCCGCTTAGTCAGCGGGCTACCCGTGCATCTGCAGACAGTGACGAGCATGGCACGACTCTTGCCACTCAGTACTCAACGTTTAACGTTCAACCTCCAGGCTCCCATCACGACACAACGCTAGTGCCCATTTAATGCGAATCTTTACCTGCCAGTGACCATGTCTGATCCTGGCGTCGCAGCAGTGGAAGGTCTTCCCCCGCCACGCGCACGCACCGCTCCAGATGCCAATGTCGCAAATTTATTTGGTCCATTGTCACGTGCCCCCATTGTAAGCAGCGTGTAATGGACCACTTGCCATTATAATGGTCAGGTTTGGCTAGATTATAGCAAATATGTGATATTTTATCTAAGATATAGTGCAAATGTGTAAAATATTATGTACAAATACCCATTTTTGGCAATCTTTCAATGACACATGGGTGGCATTGGCATGGCTTATAACTGGAAGTGTGAACAGCCACCCTTAACATGTATTATAAGGTTCTTATCACGTGCCCAAGAAATTTGCGACAAACCTACTTCAAATTGACTCCAAGCAACCAAGGCCTCTCTTCGGAGAGCGGATACCTCGATATCGACAGCGTTCCGTGCGTTCGTCCACTTCCGTCCTCATCGAAATAAACCTGATTCATGACACTAATCAAGTATTAACGATCTGATGCCTTCGATTGCGGAAGACGTCTGCAAAGCACAACAATGCGGGGCAGATGACATGCTCGAGTACATATTGAGGCGGGCTTCGAAGACGTCAGATGACCTTATCGACTTGAATAGCCATGTTCTATTAGACAGATGCATCAACAAAGTTCTGCCCATATGTAATGGGCACACCCAAGATATCAAGGGATTCCCGGTCTCAGATATCAGGAAGGCTCTCATAGAGTAGTAAGTTTCATGACTTGCATGCTGGTGTTCATGCCAGTGTTCTCTGCTAACATCTTATACCAGCACGGCGTGTAAACAGGAGGATGACTTGTACCAGTCCTTCGTCCTGGCGTCCAACACTGCTCTTGTGCACCTGAAGAGGCTGAAGATCGATGGTATGCGTGAAGAGGAAAGCAAGGAAGTACAGATGTTCTTTGAAGGGCATAATTCGAGACGCAAACCAGATATCATCGTTCTTCCATTCGCAAACTACTCCGAGTATTTTACAGATGCTAGACTCAGCAGCTGGGACTGAGCATGTATTGATGATAGGCCAAGATAAGACACCCACGGTGAGCTCGTGGAAGGATGTGCTCAGTGTCTTCGAGTTGAAGCGATCCAAGTCGGAAATGAGGTCTCCTCCCAAGGAATACTTCGTGTCAAAGTACTGAGCTTCCAAACCAAAGTTTTTGAAGGTTGGAAAAGATGGAAATGAACTTGACAAATCAGAGTTGCAAGAGGCTCCTGTTGCTGAGCGAGCGACACTCGTAGAACAGGCTCCGCGTAAGTAATGGAACTACACTGCTTGGTCAGGCTTAACATGCAGCCAATAGTACGCAGATCAGCTCGCAAGACCACTCAGGAAAGCACTCAAATGGCATCCAGGAAACGCACGTTGGGGGCTGATTCTGAGTCTCGCATGAGCAAGCGACCTAGGACGGAGGAGCCCGGGGCACACGTAACAATTCAGACAGTGCTGTATGCTGCTGAGATACAGTCCGCCAATATTGCGGCGAAGCATGCCTTCAATTGTATTGTTATAAGTGCGTATTTTTTCTCACTAGTGAGTGGATTGCGCTGGACGCTTTTCAGGCGACAACGTTTGGATTTGGTATTACAACCACCAAGGCCTCATCAGTGTGGCAGGGTTCAATTTTGTTCAAGATCTCCCTCGCTTTCTGGTGTTGTTATATGCTCTCCAGCGATTCAATTTGGAGGACTGGGATCGAAACACAGCCTTTAAACTGCATCTGGAAGGCGACCACATTGCAGCCTCACACTATCAAGGTCGACGGAAGAACGCTGAAACTGGACAACAGGGAGAGAGACATCAGACTGCGGCTGGCAGGACGAGGGACTCGTGTTATGGACGTCAACTGTGAGGCACTAAAGCAGGAGAAGCCAGCGGACATGGTCGACGGCATGGTGGTGAAAATTTACTGGACGGAGGAGGCATGAATCACAGTGGATGAAATTTTGGAACGTGTCAAGGAAGCTGGGAAGAAATTCGAGGATGTCCGAGGACATGTGCCGATTTTGCTCTTGTCGAAGAGGTTTCTGGTTTCCACATCTACAATTAGGCGTGCTCTTGGCCTCAAGAACCCTGAGAAAGGCAGCTGGAGGCTCGTCCTGCTTGTATTCAAGAAGCTTTTGCCAATCAAAGAGCTCCAAGGTGATGAACTGGTCGATGCATGGTGGCAGTGTGTTTTGTGTAAGCCCCCGCTTTGTTTTTGCGGTGTCTTGGTTCTGACAGTCATTCTATTCTAGGTCACTATGCCCTCTGGAGGGAGGGGATCCATCATCGTGAGCTCTGGAAACCTGATGTACTATAGGGTGGACGGCAAGGTGATGGGCGTCTTAAATGATTATGACCTTTCATCTTTAGCAAGTTCTGCCAACCCATCTGGTAACGAGCCGACTGGAACGATACCATTCATGGCGATTGATCTCTTCGAGAAAAATGGCCAGGATGGCAGAGTGGAGCACCCATACCGCCATGATATGGATCGTTGATCTGTGTATTCATCTGGATTTCCCTGAAGTACAAGGATGGCGAGTTGCTAAAAGGAGGATTCCTGTGTTCATGGGCCAAAGTTGATGCCCGTGGATGTGCTAAAGAGAAGAGGTATTTTCTGGCTTACCCTAAAGTGCCTGACAACATCAACAACTACAATCTTGTGTTGAGACTGGCGATCTTTCTTTGGAAGAGACTCCACACTCGTGATGATTTCAAGGGGGATAAAGAGCTTGCTCAGTTAGATCTGGAAGATGCACCTTCAGAGACTGCTAGGCAGGTTGCAGAGAAGACAATTGTGGAACTCGACCGTAATCTTGAGGAGCAACCAGACAAGGACGTGTTTGATGCCTTTTTATCGAAGATTCCATCAATAAATTAATAAATACCAGGCATCCCACAGTAACATAGAATTTGGCTGTATCACCATTGTTACCCTTATAAATGTATGCTGCATGTGCAAGACCTCAAGGAGATATCACCTTGAAATTTGTCACACATTTTTCAGCAACTGTGATCCTCCCAAAAACATAGTCCAATTCAAATCATGGTGGCAATGAATTGTAGGCATATAATTATGTAGGATTGTAGGATTAGCCTGTCCAAGCTTGATGCCAATGTGCTGCCATGATGTGTACTTGCAAATGAGGGTGGGGAGATGCTGCAGAGACAGAGGAGTTGACAGTGAGTGGTATATGATCTTTAGACATTGAAATCTTGCATGTGAATTATGGGGATCTACATGGCCACTCTTGTGACACAAACAAACTAAGTCTGAGAAATAGGTGGAACTGCATCATGTGAAACATGAGTTTGACACAGTCCTGATTAGGTTGGATAGCATTTTCACTATGGTTTGGGCTAGACACAATCTTAAAGACTTTTTTTTTTGAAACTGTAGTGGATGCAAGTGAAATGCATCTTGACATTTGGAAGCAGTGCTTAATGTACTTTTTTTTTGCAAAGTTCAACTCTCACTGTCATATTATAGCAATGACTGAAGAGTTTGCACATCCCAAGTGTAAGTCCCACCCCTAACTCTGGATTACTTTGGGTTACTACATCTAAGCCTTGGCCTCCATGTCACATTGGCATTGCCAATGCATTGACTCCACAAATGATGTGAACAGTCTGGGCAACAGGCATTGGTCACAACCAGTACAAGTGGTCATGCCTTGCCTGCAAGGATGACAAGTGGTGAGATGTCTGTTCTGCTTGATGACATGAGAAAACCACCCTCCATCAAGAGAATGTTGGCCACCTTCTATCCCCTCATCTTTGCCCTTTGAGTTCCCCACCCTGACCTGACCTGACCTTGCCCCTGCTTAACCTTTTAGCAGATTTCTCAGAATCAGGATCCCCTCCTCATGGCATGCCATGGGTGGCTACTCCCTCTAATAATGATGGTAGTTTTCAACTTGACTGGGATGCCATTGACCATGAACAGCTCTATTTACCATCTGCACATGATGAGCAACTAACAATGATGGCCAGCAGCTTGGCTGCATGGTTGGCTGATGGTGATGATGCAATCTCCTCTGATGAAGATGTGTCCAACTCCCCCAATGTCAAAGGTGAAGAATATTGTCCAGGTAAGAAGCGATATACACTTGTCACAGGTTATTGAATGCACTGATCCTTCCACAGAGCCACTTCAGCCAGGTGTGACATGCTCATCTCAGTGTGCAGGTGATGCTGCACCTGCAAATCCTGCATGGTTCCCATGGCCCTGATAAACAGGTATGTCATTTCATATATAATGAGAGCATCATTTCACTTGATTGACAGACATGCATACTTGATATTCTACAGCACCTCCTGTGTTTGTTATTTTCAGATGTGCAACTTCAGGTCATCCTCTGGGGACTTGCAATCCTTGGAGTTGATAATGTTCCCTCCACAAAGATGCTCAAAGATATTGACAATTCCCTCCAGGCCCAATATGGGATTCCATCAGTCTGTTATCAAGGTGTGCTTGGCCATATCTATTATGTCAACCACCTGCCTTCTATCATTGCACAAGTAAGTTCATTTTTTAGCTTGTGATTCGTTAACTGATAACAGTGCACCCTTGCAGGAAATGGTGAACCCATGTGTCTGCCCACATATCTGCCATTACCCTGAAGATGCTGGGGGGCAACTCGACCAGCCATGGCAAGCGACGAGGTGGCTGTATGAGATTGATCCCACTGTTGCCACACCTATGAATCACAAAGGCCATCAAGATTTTTATGTGTTTGAGCTGGCAAAGTTGATGGATGGCACAATGGTTGTTCCCAAGTGCTGGTATACAAAACCCTCTGCATTACTAACTTCTCCTCCCTTTGAGCTCAAGTATTGGGCCTGCACATGGTGAGCTCACTCCATCATGAGTGGTCACACATGTGGATATGTTATACACACATATGATACCATTGAGGTGCTGGTGAGCAGTCTTCTCCTCTCATTTCCACACTTGCTTCAAACACATCAGATCGACAGTCAACCCAACCCATGCAATATCATAGGTGTGTATGGCACCCATCCTTCCCCTCTGTTCATTTCAGACTCAGTGTGCATTAGGTTTGATAGAGACAAGAGGACATGGTGTCCTCCCATGGATGTTGACTGATCCTGTGGTTGGGAATATATGGCATGCATGCATGAAGGGGCACCATGTCCTCAGTTACATGATATGGCTTTATTGTGATGACACCTCTGGCAATATGTCGAAGAAGTAGAACAAACACAACTTGTTTCTCTTCACTGCAGCTGGTCTCCCACATGCTCTGGTCCACAAAGAGAGCAACATCCATTTCCTTGCTGCATCTAACATCACTCCCCCCCTAGAAATGCTTGATGGTATTGTGGCCCAACTCAAGTAAGTTTATTTCAACCCTTCTGACCATGTCAGGCTTTCACCACATTGTGCTACAGACATGCACAAATGCATGGCATTTGGGCTTGGGACATAGAAGCAAGGGAGATGGTTCTCATGATCCCTGCTGTCCTGGTGATGCTCAGTGACAATCTGATGCAGAGTGAACTTGCATGCCATGTTGGTCTGCAGGGTAAATTTTTTTGTCACAATTGCTGGGTGCAAGGGGTAGGGGCAGAATCAAGTGAACACCCACAGGCACTGCAACCAGATGACAACACTTGTTCCATTGAAACTGCATCACACATGACTGACTTGGACAGGTCCACTCATGAGGGTGTCACACAACAGCTGAAAGGCAAGGGCTGCTGCTTGGAGACAATGCAAGGTCTTGTCAATTGAGCAAGGCATTTCCTTGGAGTAAGTATACAATTTGTTAGGTTAAGGTATACTGATGTCTCAACATGCTCAAGGCCAACACACTTGCACCTGGCAATACACAGTGGAGAAACTCTGTAGCATGTTCCATGAAGTCACCAGCAGCATGGGCAAGACATGATATGTGAAAATGAAGACTGACACAGGCATTAAAGATACATACATGGACATGTTTGTCAAGCAGATCCTCAAGTGTGTCAAAGGCATTCATGTGGGAATGGATGGATTTACTGACACTGTCAATGCAATTATGCAAGGCCATTCAGTGGAAGAATTCATGAGTCCTGTTTGGAGGATCAAAGGTAAGAATCCTCTGCATTGGTCACATCATTTCATCACTCACTTACTCAACTTCAGGCCTTGATCCCCATCAAGACACCCCTGTGGAAGTCCTGCATCTCATCTTACTCAGATTCATGAAGTATTTCTGGCATGATGCCATCTCCAGGATGAATGATGATCAAAAAGCAGAGCTCCAGGTTTGATTGGCATCATTTGATACCTCAGGACTTGGCGTCCCTCCATTGGCAGCCCAAACATTCATTCAATATGCTGGGTCTCTCACTGGACATGATTTCCATGCCATATGCCAAGCAGCACCCTTTGTACTCTATGACCTTGTTCTGCATGAGTGCTATGAAGCATTTCTGGTGCTATCATCTCTGGTCCCCCTTGTTTGGCAACCATGCATTGACAACATCAACAGGCACCTGGTATGTCATACATCAACTTTTTGCTAAGACCAAGCACAACTAATGTACTTTTAGGCTGACTTGTGTGCTGCAATTGACCACTTCCTCAACTGCACAGCCCACTGGATGCCACAATGGTTCAATAAGCCAAAGTTTCACATTCTTCAGCACCTCCCTGACCACATCCAGCATTTTGGTCCTGCAATCCTATTTGCTACAGAAGGGTTTGAATCTTACAATGCCATGATCCATGACCACAGTATTCACAGCAACAGACAAGTGCCTTCCTGAGACATTGCCTGTGGAATGGCATGATGTAATTGTGTCTGCCATCTTTTGTCCAGTGGTAAATTCCATGCTTGAGGACTCACTGAACTCCCCTACAGCGATAATGAGCATGAGTGGCTGGTGCCTGGCTCTGGGGTCAAGTCACTGACCAGCCTTTGACATCCCAATGTTCTGCAACATCATTGCAGATTACTTCAGGCTCACAGATGATAGAGATCCCCTTGAAGCTGGTGAGTCAATCATGCTTCTGTGGAATACACAAACTTAGTGATATCATT
This sequence comes from Pisolithus orientalis, assembly GCF_024613125.1. Lineage (NCBI taxonomy): Eukaryota > Fungi > Basidiomycota > Agaricomycetes > Boletales > Pisolithaceae > Pisolithus > Pisolithus orientalis. The sequence goes on along the minus strand of NW_026260818.1, from coordinate 164,244 downwards.
TGCATGCCAGGTTCATGTGTGCATGACAAGACACATCCATGGCCACTTGAGAAGACAAATATGGCATTATGGGTCCCATATGCACTGCCTTGGGTCAAATGTCATCTTTATCAAACTTGTCACTCCATCATTGCAACAAATGGTGAAATATGCCACCTTGGAGACTTTGTCCTTGCATGAGAGCCTCATGCTGCTGGCCACAAACTCCCCCTCATCAGATCTCTTCATGAAATTCTTCAGATTTGTCACTCACCAGCCCAACAGTGCAATCAAGTGAACTGGCTATTACTCAAGATGTTCAAAGTGACTGGCTCCACAGATATCTATCACCTGCCATGCATTCAGCCACTGGGTTGGGTCATGTTACCAGTGACAGTAAGTGGGCTTTTTTTTGTATGGACTTTGTTCTGATCATGCTTCATTCCAGGCTGTTATCTGTTGTGTCAATGTCCAGCACAATTGTGCAGGACATGGATGCACTGGTTCATCTACAGTATTGGTCTACAAAGAACATGAGAAAATGATGAAGACTGTGAAATGGATTGAGCACCATAAACCCTTGGACCTTATACTGAACACTGCACAGATGTGTGATGCCTCTCATGTGCAATGGTTCCACACTCCAGTACAACAGTTGGATTGTGATTGGGCAATCCACACTGGTGCAGCTGCTGAGTTCAATGCACAGAAAATCAAGATGCTGAAAGCCTTGTGAGCCAACACTACAAAACAACCTCCTAGAAGCATGTCCCAGGCAGTACCGACATGCTTTATCAATGTGTTCCATCAGACTGGTAAGTCCATACATCTTCACTGGTCAATCCACACATTTGACTGTGAGATGCAGATTCCTCATGACTGTGCATTACATGTGACTCAATATTGCATGGTGAGTGTCAATCAACCTCTCAGAAATTGTTGACAGTGCAATTTTTTTAACAGATGACACTGTTTGGTTAGGCCCCAATACCTGGACCTCATATAAGATGAGTCATCCCCCTTCTTTTTTTTCTAACCCTTGCAATCAAGTTCTCATACAGATCAGTCCATGTCACAGCAGCACAATCAATATGGCCACTATCTTGCCTTTGAAGATCTGGGAAAAAGCTTCCCAACACCAGAGCTCAGGTTCGCATTGGAGCATGACAGGTAACCTTTGTGTAATTGGTCAAGATAGAAGATTCAACCCACATGTCAAGGAACACCATGCCTTTCACAGGTGACCACATTGCACATGACTGACATGTCTCAGGTGACTCCCAATGTCTTGAATGCAACACATGTGATGACTCCTGATGCATCTGATGTGTCACCTGGTCTTCCAGGTTCTGATGTGTTGCATCCAATGTCAAGGGCATCTGACAATGAGTTCCAAAGCCAGTTTTCATATGGCAGTGGTGTCAGGGATGCTCCAACAACCCCTGCTCACACACACACATCCTCCATGTCTGACAATGTTGACAGGGGAATTGAGCTTCTGGAGGTCAAGTGGCTGAAGCTGTGGGTGCAGAAAGTCGCAACCAAGTTTGAACTCAAGGCATCTCAGTTCTTAGAGCTCAGCATGCTCATTGATGTAAGTGCTGTGTTTGATGATTAATGTTCATACTGATATTTGTCTGCATGCCCAGGTCAGCAAGACCTTGCAGACTGGTGACCTTTGCCTGTGAATCTGGCAGCAGGCGACCAACTACAGGGTGTTAAATGGGATCGAGGAGATCAAGACTGACTCAGCAAATATGAAGAATGCTGTGGAGATGGCCATGGCAGGGCTCCAAAGTGGGTTCCAACTTAATGTTGACCAGATGGTTTGTCATTTACTGATTTCATTATGGTGCATGCTGAATAGCAACACCAGATGCAAATTTTGATTGTATGCAAAGATATGCCCATACAAGCAGGCCAAACCAAGTACAAGACCCTTCATGTTGATGTTGAGGCATGTCCCAGCACATGCCATCTCTTACAAACCACTCACATGTATGTACAGGAATGACTCAAATTGCATGCCAACTTGTTAGGATTTCTGAATGTATTCAACAACCCTGCAAATGAATGTGTGCTTCATGTGGCCATCAAAAAGGAGTGCAGTGCCATTTGAAACAAGTTCCACACACTGGTGGGTGCTCCATCATGATGAAAATGCATCATGTTTTCTATTGACTGCCTACACAGCTTCTGGACAGTACTGGCCAGGAGGAAGGGAAGATGTGCATGATGCTGGAAGAACTTACATGGATGGTACTCAGCAAATACAAACATGGTGGTGTAGGTTCAAGTTCGAAAGGCTGAGTATCAGCTACACTTTGCCTTCCTGGTATGTCACACAAGACTCTTTTCTCAACCTTTACTGACCAATCAAGCTTGCAGCATTATTATGGGAGGGCCCATCAATATGTTGTGGGGAGAACCATGAGTGATGATAGTGACTTGGAGAGTGGTGGTGAAGGGGCCACACAAGCAAGTGCCAAAGGGTCCACAAATGAACCACCTGTGAAACATGTCAGGACAGTAAGTAACAAGGCCCCCCCTGGCAGAGTCAAAACAGGTTATGACTTCTGGAGCATAATCGACTGCATGTTTTCAAAGGATCTTGACTGGCTTGGAAAGGACATGAAGAATGATAAATGGCACAAGTAAGTAGCTCAAGCTTGTTATTGGTGACTGATATTTATATACTTGTAGGTTTTTCAACTCGATCATTGCTCAGGATCAAGAACTGTATGGCAAGAACATTGGATCCATCCTACCACCTCTCCCCAGTGTGCACACAGAATCACCAGCTACTGTTTCTTCTGCCCCTTGCATGCTGCCTACTCCCAGAAATCACAGTGCATCTCATATAGCCCAGCTGTCTGTCATTAGGCAATCCTCCATGACCAATGCATCACCACAACCCACATAGTGTAGTCACATTTAGTCACAACACATGGGCAGCCTGTGTGCCAAAACATCAATGCTCATATAGACCCCAAGACAGGCCCTTCTAAATAGATTAGCCAGTACACATGGACAGGCCCAAGAGACTAAAGTGAGAGCAACATATGTATGGGCCTGTAAGTGCATTACCACAACATATGGGAGGGCCCACAGTGGGTAAGGATGTTGAAACATTTAGGTGGGCCTGTGACCAATTAAGTATACTGAGTTGCTGTAAGACATGGATGGGCCCATCCTGGTAGGTTACCCCCCTGTTGCAACATCAAGGTGGGCCCACCTATCATAACATGGAGAGGGTCACAACATAAGGACAGGCCCATCTATGATTAGAATACAAAGTTGGCAACATATGGATGGGCCTGTTAACAGTAAGATGTACTGCTGTTGAAACATAAAGACAGGCACATCACTAGTATCATTTAATAGAGTCACAACATAAGGTCAGGCCTGTCAGTAGTATTATGCAACATATGGACAGGCCCATCCACAGTAAGATGTACCTCTGATGAGACATGAAGACAGGCCCATCAGTAATCTCATGTATAGCATCACAACATATGGGTGGGCCCAGCCCCAGTAAGATGTACCCTGTCAAAACATAAAGATGGGCCCATCAGTAATGCTGTTTAATAGCATCACAACATAAGGACAGGCCCTTCAGTAGTATTGTTTCTATTGTCACAACATATGGATGGGCCCATCAGTAATATCATCTAATAGCATCACAACATAAGGACAGGCCCTTCAGTAGTATCATGTATATCATCACAACAAATGGATGGGCCCATCTAGCAAGATGCAACCCTGTTGCAACATAAGGACAAGTTTGTGTATGGTATTCTTAGGCAGCAGAAAGGGAGATCCAAGCTATCTACATAAGGATGGTCCATGTAAGGCATTCTCAGGCAGCAGAAAGGGAGATCAAAGGGATCTACATAAGGACAGGCCCATCCATGGTATTCTCAGGCAGCAGATAAGGGAAAACAAAAACCAGTGTTGCAACATAAGACAGGCTGATCTGTCCATTGCAGGATTACAAACCCTTGGCACTGCATAAGATGGGCCAATCTGTCAAATCATAGATAGCTCACCACAAATGGACAGGCCTATCCATACATAATTGGGTTATCCCCCTGTCACAATATAAGATGGGCCCAGGAAGACAAGAAATGAAGAAAGTGGAACCTCTCACACTATAGAGTATCTGAATTTCCCACTATAAATTGTGTTTCACATTGAATGATTTGCCTATTTAGTTGGAATCTCAGGTGCTGTCTATGTAGCTGCAAGCCAGGCTCCACCATTGGAGCAGACAGGAAACATGCAATACAAACAGCAATGCTATTCCAGAACAATGCATCATATTTTTATCTGAGCTTCTGCTTCATATATGCATTCAGGGTTATTGACTTGTAGCACCAGTATTGCCATCATGCTATGGGAATCATTCATAGGCAGGATAAAAAATGCAACATCCATGTATCTCATTGTCTGTCTTTAACCTCTGACTCTTCCACTCTCCAATCACCATCACCACTCTCACTGTCAAACTACTCCATCATCTCGTCATCAGAAACATGTCATTGTTGTCATCTCACAAGCTCTTCAAGAAATCACCTGAGCTCAATGCTGCAGCCAACCGCATCCTTCAAATTTACTTCAAGGATATCATGGAAAGCAGCAAGCTGGTAAAGGCAGACAAGATTGCGAAGTGGAGAGGTGCCATCAAGGTGATAAACGATGAACTAGTGTGTCATAGCATCATCACATTTTTTTTCACTAACTGATGCATTCAGGACACTGTACATGACCTCATTGCTAGGACGGATGAGATTCCAATGACCCTCATCAGCATTGACTTGTTCTTAAAGTGGCATGAAGACCTTGGCTTGATTGAGCACCTGTGGCCTGAGTGGAAGACCACCCTATCCCCTTCCAAAACCGATGTCACCAACCACAAGTGGCTCGACATTGTTGAGCATTGATACAACTACCACTGGTTGGGCCTCCCTATGCCCCACGTTGTGCCAACACCAACACCACCTGCTCAAGAGACCAAAATGCCTATGAGCAGCAAAGGAAAATGGAAAGCAACTGAGGCAGAGGTGGAGCAAATGATAGTGGATAGCTCACACAGGATGGAGGTGGACAATGAGGGTGAAGATGAGGTGCCAGAGAAGGAGGATGATGAGGAAGCACCAGTGTGAGGCAGGCAGAAGTGCAAAGCTGCCACAAAAATGACATCCCATCGATCCAGACATCGATCCCACTCTAGGAAGGCAACAGCAGAAACTGACAATGACGAAGACATTCCCACTCAAGGCCAATCGAAATGCAAGGCCTTGTCCACCATTCGGACTGGACTATATGGGTGTGCTGCCATAGCTGCCAGAAGGATGCCTTCCCCTGACCCCCATTCCTGCAACTTGTGCAACAGATGCAAGGTCTGATGCTACAAGAACCCTGGGAAGTTGTGCTTCCCATGTGACGGTCACAAAATTCAATGTAGCCATGCCAAAGGTGGGGTTGCTAGCTCCAACTCGAATGGAATCCATCATGAGCCAGGGGAAAAAAGTGAGCTCGAAGTCTGTCCCCAACAATGGAGGCCCAAGAATCGCAAAGTCCAAAGGAATGTCCCCCAAAGTGACATGTTTTGATGACTTCCAAAACCATCAATGCCAGGGTTGGGCCCTCCAACAAGGGAGAGATGATCCCCAAGGGATCTTCACTCAGTATGTTCACAATTTCATGTATTTATGCTGACTCAAATTTTATTTAGAGATTCATATTCCTGCATTCAAACACAGGGATTCCCACCCAATCCCAGCTGCTGTACAAGTGGATTCGATCGTCAAGGCTGGCCCATCCATTGTGCAGGAGGCAGAGGGATCTATGGCAGCAGGTACATTAGTGGCGCTCAAGGTGGCGCTGGAAGCGCTCTGGAAGCACTTTGTCTGTGTTCTGGCACTGGCTCTGGAAACATGTTCTGGCCACTACATTTTCAACTCCAACAAGCTGAATGGTGTGGCATCCCGTCAGGACTCAAAATAAAGTACAGTAGTTTTAGCAGTATATCAAATAATTAAATAGCTAAGTCTTGAAGAACAATGCCCTGTGAAGTCTCTCCGCAAAAATCTCCTCAGACAACTTGATGAAGCTAGCTTGGAAGTAGCAATGGCCAGGCTAGAAAATGTGCATCGCAAAATTGATAGTAGCGATAATAGGCAACTCAACCACAACATACAGGGATTCCGATTCATCTCAGAGCATCCTCTTCGTTACTCCACCGTCTCCGATCTCTCCAATCTCGATGGATTCCAACTCCAGCATTTCTGATGATACAGACTTGACGGTTGAGAGGGATAGGCAGTGTGGACGGCTCCTGAATGTGATTGAGGCTCTGAAGGACAAAGTAGAGTGTGTGTGGGTTCTTGAAAAACCCGCTGTACCATTGATGCAGTCATCACAGCTCGGCCTGCTTGACCATTTTGCCGACCATCGCCCTCATCTGTTCCTTAGATGCCTTCGTGTATGGCCAGAAGTTTTCGATTGCATCCTTGATCAAATAAGTAGCCACCCAATATTTCATAGTAGCTCTGAAAATCGTCAGTTGCTGGTCACCATTCAACTCGCAACTTTCCTTTTCTGTGCAGGGCATTATGGGAATGCAGCATTGCCAGAGGACGTGGCCCAGTGGGCTGGGGTTAGTGTGGGATTGGTGATCAATTTCACCAATCAGGTCATGGTTGCGATACTGGATGAGCATGACACATTTGTCAATATTCCCCCTCACGACTCGGAGGATATGGAAAGAGTGCATACCTTCACTGAATTGCGGACATGTCCAGCATGGAGAAACGGCATCTTCACTGCAGACAGCTCATCGATTCCACTCTTTGAAAAGCCCCAGATATTTGGGGAGAGCTTCTATGACAGAAAATCCAGGTATTCGCTCAATTGTCAGGTGTGTATTCCAATGCATGCAAAATGGAATACTTACTGCTCATAGCTTGTTATCATGCCGCACAACCTTCTCAGTGGTTGACTATGGGCTTGGTCACCCTGGAAGCATCCATGATGCATGGGCATTTCAAGGTACTCGCATCACATCATGACCAGGAGACCTTATCCTCGAAGATCACTGGACCTGGGTGGATAGTGCATATCCCATGGAGGAATGGTGCGCTGTTCCTTTTAAAAAACCCAAGGGTGGGCGGCTATCTCGCGATCAGAATTTATATAACAAATATCTTTCTAAGGTGATACTTACCTCGTACTGGTATGCATGCTAATCGCATTGAAAGGTCCACTGTCCTGCGTTGAGCACACATTTGCTGCCTTGAAGGGTTCGATTTCAGAGTCTCTGCGAGCTGTGCTTGAAAATCCAGAACGAGAGGGATGTTAAGGTCAGCAGTTTACTGGGTAATGTGTTGCATCATCTTGCATAACATGGTGATCCATTTTGAGGAGGAAATGGTTGGCATCAGTCGAGCCCTCGAGTCAGTGGGCAATGGAGGAGGGGTCAGGCCAACAGGACGGTGACATGGTCGTGGTAGGAGAGGCTGTGGGAACACCAGGGTCAGTGATTTCGAATGAGGCTGTTAGATGGGCTGTTCCAATATCTGGGGTGCTGAACATGTACCTAGTGTAAACGGACCAAAATGGTTGCCATATAAAGTTGAGGGAGCATAGCTAGTGATGCTGTAGGAGTCAGCTAAGTCCCACCCATTGACGACGAGGGTGCATAAGGGGTCTTCACAGGATCCAGGGTGCTTTACGACTGACCTTGGAGAAGTCACTTATGATACCACATACATTCTGCAAATGAAATGTACCCTACATTGCATCTTGATACAGTGTTGGGGTGAGCATGGGGGAGATGGAGAAGTAATACAGTATGGGGCGAGTGTGTACTTAACAATCATATGACGCACTGGGACTGAGAGACAAGTACAACAGAGAAGATGATGAGCTGAGCAGAGATGTGACAATGGATTAAAAAAAGAAATGGATGTGATCGCAAAGGGTGGCTGGCCTAAGCAGTGGGGTCGGAAGACATTGAGCTGGAGCTGGTGCCTACTCTTCATGAGCTCTGCGAGTTGAATCTTGAGTCGAAGGGTTTCAGGCCTCCCTCATGAAGGCATTTTCTTCAGCATTCTTCAGCTCGATATCGAGCTTCTGGAGCTCCTGCTCCCTTTGATGCTTATCCTCCATGTCTTTCCACTGCATCCTGAGTTGCTCCTTCCTCAACTCGAGCTCCTGATCCTTCAGCATATACTGCATTTTTGCCAGGTACCGTGCAGTCTTACCAGAAGACGAGGATGCTAGTATCGACTCAGCCTCTTGACTCATGTTGATGACCTGGCTTTGAAGTTGAGACTTGTTGTGAGCAACTGGGAGAGAACTTGCCTCCATTGATGTTGTCTTGGATGATGAGGACCACGGGGTCCTCACAACAGCCTTCCCCTTGCAGGAAGAGCTAGATGATGACGATGCAGAGGAAATGACGCTTCTGGTGGAAGTGGGGGGACGAAGGTATGGTGATTGGTGGAATGCAGAGCGATTATCCAAGAAAGGTGTGTGAGACTTGTGAGGGAGGGAAAATTGAGACTGCACCTCAGGAGTCAACAGCTGAGGATATGACTGCTGATTCATTAACAACAATCCATTAGTGATGTCCCAATAGAAATGCACCTGATCACCATGAACCGACACTGAGTCCATGTTAACATCCTCTCCATCTCCAAAGCTGGGGTCCGTGCCTTCCAGATCAAAGATACTATTGGCAAATTCATCCCCCTCATTCACAACTAGATCACCAACATGAGACATCCTCTTGTTGACTTCACCATCCTCCAGATCTTGATCACCACACATTTCCTCGGTCCCAGTATTCGAAGGGGTACCTTCATCTGCCAGAGCGGTGGGTGACCCCACTCCCAAGTCTGAAGTCTTCTGCATACCGGATGATTTATTTTGGACAATGGCTAAAAAATCTTCAGCACGATTTTTGTCTGGCTCAGAATTAATCAGGTCAGAGTCGAAGGAGGGGTTGCCCTGCCAGATGGAATGCAGATCATCGTACCAGGGTAAAGTGTTGAGAACAGCTTCTGTAATCATACACATCAGCGACTGTAATCCCACTAGATAGATTGATAACTTATGATGGAGATTTGTGTGACCAGGCATAATGCCTTCCCCTGATTGTTTAAAGCGTGCATGGCACTTGCGATATGATCCCTTCAGCCTAAATGATCATTAAAAAATCACAAATAAAATATGAAGAGACTGACATAGTGATGCGGTTGCCTATGCTAACTTGGAACTTAGCAGGGCCTGCCATGTACATGTCCTTGTAGTAGGGATCATTCTTGAATATGACTTCGGCGATAATTGCTTGAACTTCTTTCTTGTTATGGCCCACTGGCCCCTCATCAGGTGAAGGTGGTGAGATGGTTGTGATCTTATCACTAAAAAGGATTCTCCGGTTTGTGGGATGGGTGAGCAACCAGTTGATGAGTATATCAGTATGAGGAACATCCCAGTTGATGTTCTTCGGCTGAAGACCTTCTGTAGTAGATGCGTCACCAGTAGTGGTGACAGCCTGCTGGCTGGATGAAGCTGGGTTCTTGCCCTTGGTTCTGTCATGAGTAGATCTACCGCTCGATCCATGACCAGAGCCTGAATTCCCAGTGGGTCTGTCAGATCCTCCTCGATGGGCTTGTTCACTTGAAGACACCATGGGCTGACCTGAGATTGCTTGCAGGTGAGCAGAGCGCCAAATGCATGGTCATAGAGGAGACATAACTTTTCAAACTCCACAAGGCCAATGCCAGTTGCAGATGCCATTCCAGAGCAATTCCAGAGTGCTTCCAGCGCCACCTTGAGTGCCACTATTTAATCAATCTACATTTATGCTAATTATTGCAGTTAACCCTTGTATTCAAAGCAGACACCTGCCCATTGACAACAGCAGCACCTGTCCAACTCACAACCACTGCAACTCCCAGTGCACTGTCACCCATCTGTGCCCCAATCACCAAGGTGTTGCAAATGTCCAACACAATTGAAGAGTGAATCAAAGATTTGGAACATCAACTCTGCAATGCTGAGGCCCACTGCCAATACTACAAGGACTGAATGTATGATTTCCAAATACAACAGGATGAAACCATGCAGATGCTGGACAGGATGGCTTGCAAGCTAGAGGTTCTGCATATTCAGGTATATGGACAAGCATTGGGTGACAATCTCATTGATCTCTTAGGGCCTCTGGCAGATGAGACAAGGGCAGATAGGACAGCAGGGTGAACAAGGCCATCTATCATTTTACTCCTCCATGGTACATACAATGTCATTTTGTATTTCCATTTTAATTGACCACTCATGCCACATCACATATTCAACCTTTATTTAAGAGTGAGAAAAAGACAGTAATGGCTAGACAGCCAACAGAATTGTGAAGGATAATCTCATTCTACTAAAACAACTGCTAATGTATCCCAAGAGATGGAAGCTTAGTGAATGCATGGCTTTTTCGCATAGAATAGTTAACTTGAAACTTAAAAAATGAGATAGTGGGATGGTCTCAGTCTGCTAATATGGCTGCTGATGAATCCGAATAGATGGACACCTGGAAAATGAGCAGGCTATGCTATTTACAGTGTTCACTTGAGAGTTACAAAACAAGATAATGGCTAATAATAGGATAATGATGCAAAGAAAGATGTCAGCCTGCAAAAACAGCATTCTGTGGATCCTGATAGACAGAACCCTTCCAAATGAGCAGCCTGCACAATATGCAAGGTTGATATGGACTGTCTCGACCTGCTAACATGGCATTTGATGGATCCTGATAGACGGAACCCTTCAAAATGAGCAGACTGTGTGAGATGCAAGGCTGAGAGCAATTGGTCATTGGATGCAAATGCAAAGCAATATTCTCATTGTGCTAATGTAGGATCCAAGGTATGCCCACAGGTGGGACATGTGCAAATGAGCAGATTGTGAGATTTGCAAGGTTCAATTCAGGGAAAATGTTGCATTCTGCTATTGCAGGAGCCAATGTATTTCAATAGGTGGAAGCTTGGCAAATGAGCAGATAAATATTTCTCCACAGATGGAAATACAACCAAGGGCATTCAGCCAGTAACTAGTGACCAATTCACCCTCTGTAGTGAGAAATGAGTATTCTGTTTCCCAACAATGGTTTGTTGCCATTCATCTCAACCCATGGATGCATGAGCCTTTCAAGACAAACAACATACATACTCATGTCATACCAGACATATCCACAATGGAAATAAAATATGCAAAAGGTGAATGAATGGGCTAGCTTCCCACTGGATGTCTCCTGTGAAGTACCTGCTGACCTGCCCATCAGCTACAGGGCAGAATGCAAGGGTGGGGAATGGAAACTGCAGGTTCACATTAAGCTAACATTTAACTACAAATCTTTCTCCAGAACAAACTGAATATCAGTCACATTCATGGCCTGCCATTTGCATTCAGCATGCTTGGCCAACCTCAAATACATCATCCTCTGCCTTGCTGCATAACACTGCACCCCAGGAGCTCCAATAGTGCTGCTTCCCATCTGTATCTTATGCCATTCTTTTGCTCAAAATCTGAAGAAACTTACAGCCCATCGAAATTCTGATATTATGAGCTCTTCCTCTTCTTCCCAATGATCTTTGATGGATTTTGCTCACAGCCAATGAATGTGATAAACTAATTGAAGAAAGTTCATCAACCTTAAAGCACTGTTGAACAGTAAGGTCAACATACATTCAGACATCCAACTCTTTGATTCTGTGTCCTGCAGGATGTCAATCAACCAAAACCATGGAAGATGGGTTCCATGGTGCTCCTGTGCATTTTGGGAGAAGGCCACTGTCTGCACAGCCAGGTCTTCTTTATGAAGCTCTTGATAATGTCCTAAGATATCTGCACCCACACCAAGTACAACCATGGCATCTCTGCATCAATTATAAATTGTGGCCTGTTGTTTTACTGAGACATTGATAGCATGGATCATATCCCAGGCCCAAGTTTTCACAGAATAGCTCTTAGCTGTGTGCACCACCCCCTGAAAGACAGCTGCCTTGTCTGCCAATGTAAGACAGAGGCCATGTAGGGCATCATTAGCTTGACCTGTGCGAAGCTTCAGCTCCATTCCTGCAAGATTTTGAAGCCCTCAAGCTCAACATGCATCAATGCCAAGAGCAGATGGAAGTGGCAATTTGTCCTGCAGTCCTGCCAGGGTTCCATCTGAAGTGGGCAACTCATCCCCCACATTGTCCTGCCAACCATCATCTGAAGCATAATCCTGCTCTGAATTTGCATCAAGAAATGTGGTCTGCTGTACAGATTTGCTGGTGGAAGTGTTGGAGCCTGCTTCAAGGTGCAGCTTCAAGTAAATTGCAGCATCCATGATAAAACCTGATTGTTCAGATGCAATGCAATCAGCACTGTGTGCCACAGCCAATTTTTTCAATTCTGATGCCCATTCCCTGATGTCCTTTCTGTCCATGTGAAGTGAGGTTATGGCCTCTTCTAAGTGTAAACCATGTGCTAGCCAACTAGCTGCTCCATGTAGGCTTCTGCTGGGTCTTGGTTCCTCCAATAATGCTAGTTCAATGACATGCACTGTTGGTGCTTCTTGTGATATGTCAGTATTTTGCATTTATCCAAAAAGGCAGACACCATACCCACCCTTAATTGAACTTCAAAGATGTCCATGACAGATGGGTTGTCAACATGATCATGCAGTGCATGAATCTCTTGCATTCACCAGTTGTTTTGCTGCTCTGCAGTCAAGGCTTCATCTAGCTTTATATATGCCTGCCTTGCCAATGGCACTGCTGCTTGAGCTGCTTTGAGCTTCTGTGATAGGCTATCCACTTAATCTTGGATGTCAGAGAGTGCATTGCAAGTGGATCCTCAGAATAACCAATCCAAATCATCTTCATGAAGTTGGAATCATTCATCTGGAAATCCAGCAGTTCTTGGTGGTGTGGTGAGGTCATCCTGCATGCAGATGTGGATGCCACATTAAGGATGGACCACAACATTTCAATGATTTCTCCATCTACCCATCTGGCCCCCTTGATGAACAGCAGGGCATACTGTGCATAACATTCCTTCTTGTGCCCATGCACATGCCATATGCTGATTCCAGGGATAATCTGAAGTGACAATGGGATATCAATCATCTCACTTTGACCCACATGCTTCCACAGATTTGTCATGTAGGAGCAGTTAATGTCATAGAAGCAAACCACTTGTTTGATCCCTTCCATATTGTATCCCAACACATTTGCCAAAGAGTAGTCCATGTTCAACTGTCTGCAGCACCATCAGCAGGTGTCAAAATTGACAATTCAACCTCATACCTTTCTCCTTTTTGGAAGTCAACAACACAATGTGGATAAAAGCATCTGTGCCATGTGCATGCAGTTGCCCCAATTCCAGTCGCATGAGGCTTTCCCTGGGCTGCATTTGCCTGACTGATAGCTCTGTGGTTGTTGCAGGTGGATTTCTGTGCCTGAGCTCAGATCATGTTTTGCATGGGTTGAATGAATTCATACCTCCACAATATGTGGAGTGGCCTTCAAATAGTCCATGTAGTGTGGATTGGCCACCATATAACCTAGTCTGTCCATCAACCACACCTGATCTTTGGATTTCTGCTCATGCATGTGTTCCACTTTAAAGTTTCTGTCCATTACTACTGTGCAGGTGAACCACCAGCTGGAGAAGGTCAGCATATGAGGATTGAATTATTGGAGCTGCTTACTGGTCCAAATCCTCAGTAGTATCAACATTTATTCCAGGCTGGGGGCATGCTGCACAAAATAATGCCAGTCCACCTTTCTCTGCTGACCTGGTTGTCCTGCAGAATCCATTCCATTTAAGTAGCTTGAGGTATCGCCATTTCCACACAACCTGTAGAAGCTCATGGTATCTATCCTGATTGATCCTTCAGACATTCCAACACTTGGAACCAAAATACCAAATCTTACTGGAACGAGGTGTGGAAACACACTGGATGTGATCTGACACAACTTGCTGTAATAGTTCATACTGGATGTTCCACATTCCAGGTTGTCCCTCAGGAAGTCATCCAGAACCATGAATGTGAATGCAGTGCTTGGCTTCTCGAACATTGAGGGAAATAGTTTGGCTCTGAGTAACTGTATGTATCAGGTTTCTGCAGTCTCACATTCACACCAATTCACTACAATGAAATGAACACCTGTGACATCCATAATGGTGAGATATCTTGACCCTGCTAGAGGATGAAGGTGCATTGGGTTTTCTTTGATATCTTCCACATCTTCCCATTCTTGATCATCCATGGGCAGAGGTTCACCTGCTGCTTGCTGGGCTTGTGTGATCACATGGGGACAGGGTGCTCTGCCATGTCCTAGGTGCATCTGAATGCCAGTCTGTGGATCTTGATGTGAATGTAATTCTGAGCAACCAACTGATCTCTCACCATGTGGAGGGCAGATTCCTTGTAGAAGTCCCCTGTCCACTGTTGGATCCTGTGGAAAGGCAGGCTCTCATGAATCTTCCAGCAACATTCTGTGCAGAATAGGGGCTGATGCAAGCAATCTGGACATCTGTATACCCCATCATTGCCACACCAGGTGCAGTTCCTTGGCTCTTGGGAGGCTTCCAGCTCCAGGAGTATCTTCAAGAACTCCCCCTTCTGTGGAGCCCATTTGCAGATGTAATCATTCTGTGTCTGACACACCATGTGAAGTCCACTTTTGGGTTGGTGAACTGCTGCATACCTTTTTCTGCAGTAACATCAGTTGCTGGACTGGTGGGCTCATGCTTTCATGTCTGTCAAAGGCTGAATCCACCCATGCATCAAAGTACTTGTGGGAGTGAGACCTTGAATGCTTGGATGGTGAGGATTGGGGAGAATGGACAGGGGTTGTTGGATCTGGCTGTTTGATCATGACTTCTACCAATCACAATCTATATCTACCTCCAGTTCTCTGAGTCTTGACTTCCAGCTGCTTCACCTGATGGCCTGGGGTAGGACCAATCATTCTCATACCCTTTCGAGTGCTTCCCTTGGCCATCTGGAGGTTGCTGATTTCACAGTATGAGGTCAGTTGTTAGAAATGCTACTGCTAGTGCAAGTCGCTTTATCATTTAGCTCAATCAATGTCAGTACCTTAACACATGTCAGGGCATAAATACAAATGCAACTACACTGGCCTTGCACAATGCATGGTGCTGCCTTCTTATTACTGCTCAATCCCTGCCCACACATTCCCTTCCTGCTGCAACATTACCTGGGTGCTTTGCCTGGATTATGATGGTGAATTTGGATGCTATATTAGCTGATGAAGGTGAAATGAGATGTTCAGTATCAATATAAGTATGGATATGATTGGGTAAGCCAACTGACAGCCTGGATGCAAACTGGGAGCTAATCTGCCTTTAGGGCAGGATCCTGTCAAAGAGATCAGCCTGATTGGATATTTCAGTCACTTCACAGAGGTCTGAACAAATTCCTTGGCATGACTGCACTAGTACTGAAATGCATTGAGACCAAACAAGGGCGTGAAAAAACTTAGTAGCCAACCATCTATTATACACCATTATACATCATACCACATCATACTCCATGGAGTCCCAGTACAAACCAGATGCCTGGGATCAGACAGAAAGAGATGATGCTGATGGTGAGTGAGACATAGAACCATCAGATGTGGGGGAAAGGGAGGAAGAAAGGTTTGAAGTGGAAGAGTTGGAGATCCTTGGGTGCTGATGCCAGGAATGGAGGCAAGCAGGGAAGAAGAAGAAGCCTGTGGTTCTGCTATCCATATGGGAGGAGATGCAGTGATTGGACAGGAATGAGGAGTTGAGAGGGAGCAAAGTCCAGACCAAGTGCAAGGTATGCTCTAAAAGTTCTGATTCAGATGCTCACAATTCAAAGCACCCTTGTAGCTAATACAATATTGGTTGAAAAAGCCCCTCCAGTCAAAGAAGCCCCACATTACCCTTAGATCCAGTTACAAATACTCTGTGCAGGCAGTGGTCTGCGAATTGTACCAAGAGCAAATACAGGAGAAGCTTGCAAAAATGAAAGTAGAATAAGGTGATACCCATGGAAGCAAGCAGATCCAACAGTATCAGAATGCATTGATGGCTTTTATTCAGGATGACCTGACAGAGGAACAATTGGCTGCAGCTGAAGATATAGCAGAAAGGTGGAATGGGCAGGAAGGCCCCATGCCAGAGACAAAAGCAAGGTGTGATTGTATGAGGTCAACTTCCCAGTCTTCAATTTATCCTGGTTCCCAGGAATGCAGCCAAGTATGGGTACAAGTATGTCTGAAACTTTGCAATGGAGATGTGGAGGTATTGCAGAATGCACATAGTGTGTATGGCTGGGTAGGAAAATGAGGAGGGAAATATACAGGCATGCACATGAGTCCACCATGTTCTCCTCTAGGCCTAGGTAGGACTCATGGAATGACAGTATGGACTTCAATAATGAAATCATGGATGGAATCCCCTTCAATGATGTCTGCACACTGGAAGGAAGCTGACAAGAGCACCTTGGGGAAACATTTGAGGAACCAGGAACACTGCCCAAGCATGATGGCAAGTCAAGTCCCAAATGTGCTCAGAAAAAGACAGTGGCCAAAGCAACGAGGACAGCAAGGTTGACTCCATGAAATTGGTGAAAAATGCCAATGGAGAGATTTGGATAGGAGAAATCATGGGCCTTAGCTGGGACCAACTACAAAAAATGGTTTGCAGATTTGTGACTGCTCACTACCATGAGTGGCCAGAGTATTTAGTGTCCTCAATCTCTGATGAGTGCTATCAGGATTAGCATGTGGAAATCCCTTGTCAGCAGTGCTGTTCAAGAATTTTGGTCATCATCAAGCAGAAATGATAGCAGCCCACCATCTTCCTGAAGGATTTACCTTCGACTGCAACCCAAGTCACATGTGGATGACAACAGCTACCCAGCTGCTGTCCTTTTGGTGCAAGTGACAGGAATCCCATCCAAATGATGTGTTTGGATTTCAGAAATGGATCAATCAATCTGGCAAGCTGCAGCCACTGGTGGATAGAACTTTGGCACCCCTCCAGGTTGTGAGGCAGCAGAAATACCAAAAGACACCTGCCCCCAAATGCAAAAAGAATGCCAGAAGGAAAAATGTCAAGGGCAAGGGTAAAGTGCAGGAAGAGGGAGTGGCAGATGATAGTGTGGTCTGAGTCAAAGTGTGGTTCAGTGGTGAAAACCAACCAAAACCAACACAAAAGACAAAATGAGCAAGTGGTGGTGTGCCTATGCGGTACCTAGATGGTAGAACCTGTTCTTTGGGAGGGTTTTTGCAAGCTACAACACTCAAAGATGAGTGTTGAGGGTTGGGGGTGCTCCTGATGAAGAAGAAGCAGGAATGCAAGAGAATGCGATAGGGTAGACTGCTGTCAGCCTACAGAAGGATGGATGACAACTTAATTTGATGTCCTAAGCTGCACTGAGCTCAGGGAGGGCTTGGAGTGAAGTATATTGATGATAGACAAGGATAAGTGAAGTAGATGATAGTTAGACTTTTAATAAAGTCTCAACTATTGAAGCTGCTGAATGAATTACTGAGTGATGATAAAATGTGAGCAAGAGGGGCTCTCTGATGTCTTCTTTTTTGCTATCTAAGTACAGTGATTTATATACAGTACAGGGGTGTTTCCCTTGGAAAACAAGGTGCAAACACTTGGTAAGTGATTGGTAACTGATGAGTAAGGAATGTAAGCGATGGGTAATCATCTTGGAAAGCATTGGTAAGCATTGGTAAGGATAATCAGTAAGAAAAGTCAAAAGATTGGCAAGTATTGGCAACAGGTGAGTCAAAGACAATCAGAACATCAAAGTATGAGTCAAGTAATGTCAGGAACTGGGAAAGTGCACTGGAATCACATTAGGGGGAGGCTGTGCATGTCACATCTCAAAGAGATCACTTCTAGGCCAAGATGGGATGACAGAGAGGCAGTGCTGAACTGATGCCAACATAGTACATCCAAAAGTGGACAGGGTGAGTCAGATGTCAACAGGGGTCAAGCTTTGGGGGTCTGTGGGGTGACAGGAGCATAGGGGATCACAACTTTCCCCTCCAAACCATCCTCTCAGGGAAGCAAATGAAAACTTCATGAATGAGGCTCTGTTGGAAGAGAGGATGAAGGGGGAGCATCTTCTGCTGTATCTTGCAACAAGGAGGCAAGATGTGCATCATACTCATCATGGATGTGATCAGGGAGAGTGGAGAACAGTAGATTATACTGTAGCTGTCACAATCTTGGAAGAATGAAGGATGAGATTGGTATGAAGACATTGCAGGGAGCAGGGAGGAAGGATCCATATGCTTCTTGGACTGGAGAGACTGAAATGACCACATAAGACCTTTCCAAGTGAATGACAGACCTGAGGCAACCAAAGAACATCCTCCTAGAGGTCATACTGACAAAAAGAACATGCTGTCCAAGCTGGATGGGCTGAGAGGGCACAGATGAGGGTGGGATGTACCAGGATGCTTCAGGATGGAAGCTTGTAGGAACTCCTGGTAGATATATGTAGCCATTGTCCCTAGCAAAGGGGACAAGTGAAATGATTGATGTAGAGGTGGCCATATCAGAAGAATTTAGTGAAATGAGTGTCTTTTGGAGGGAGTGCTGTAGAAACATGTGGAGTGTGCAAATCCTTTCCAATTTTGGAAGGTGAGATTGTGTGGCTGAGCACTACAAGTGAGTGTGGGAATGGTCTCGGTATCTGCAGAAATGGTGGAGATATGTCAAAAACCAGAATGCTGTACATGGGCACTTGAGAATTTTAGCCAGCACTCAACTCACTCCCTTTCTTTTTCTCTGGCACTGATGACTTGTTCTTGTGCGAGGGATGACTTCCGACATTCCTGGCTGTCCTTCTTCACATGAGGGCTATAGTCTTCATCTCCATTCATCAGCTGTATCCATGTCCACCTCACCAACACCTTTGGTGAGTGACAGCAGATGATAGCACAGACAACATCATGGATGACAGTTTGGATGATCACAGTGAGGCTGAGGTGAGTGATGTTGGAACAGATGGTCCCTCTGCTAAAAAGGTGTGCCATGTGTGATTTTCATGCATGACAGCTCAGCACTAATGCAATTCTGGTCTTCAGGTATCTGGTGGGAGGCAAAACCATGCCAAGACACCATTCCCTTCTCATTCCCACTCAAATCCCCCACCATCTGATGGTTCCCATAGTGAGCAGCTCTCTGCACCTCCAGCCCATGCAAAGACCCCAGTGCATCATCTGTGAAATAAAGCACTAACTGACTATAATGGGCAGGAAAGCAATGGCCACAATTCCAATGATGAAGCTGATGAAGACACTTATTTGCCCACCCTATCCAATTCAAAGAAAATGGCAACATCCCTGAATAGTGAGCTTCCTGCTGTAACTTGTATTCACAGCAAACCCTGATCTGCACTCAGGGAATGAGTACACAACTGAACTACAGGACCACTCAGAATATGCAGATGAAGATGGATTGGAGAGCATTCCTTTCACTGACCACCCAACTGAGGAGGGGTCAATGAGCAGAAAAAAAGGTGGAAAGCTGAAATCTGCCCTGAAGTGCATACACCAGGCAAGTTCAGTCATGTTGAATCAGCTGTTATGGCTAACAAGTTTGTGCTGCATATTAAGCAGGCTCTGTCAGAATCTAGTGAGCCAGACATGAATCAATGTTGACCTGGGGCCAAATACTCATCCAAGTCCAACCATAATGGATCTGTGACCACCAATGCAGCATCTGTGAATGTGAAACATGGGGTCCCTGGGAGCACCTGGAAGTCACCTTGTGTCAGAAAGGCCCCTGCAAGGCCAGATGCAGATGTTCCATCTCCTGATGCAAAGAGATTGTGCAAGCAAACAGGCAGCAATCAGAAGCAGAAGTAGTTGTTGAATCCCTCAAACAGTCAGAGCAGAAACCTTTTTTGGAACTCATGTATGGTCTATAGAGGGCTCTATCTATGTAGGGAGATATTTCTGCTCATCTCCCATGTATTGCTGTTACCCAAAATTTGGCTCCATCTGCCATTGTCCAACCTTGCTTCCCATGGTGTGAATGATATTCTTGCCATTGTTCCTACAAGTTTAAATCTTGATTGATCATCAACCTATCAGTGAACCCATCATTGTCAAATATGTCCACTGAACAGTCCTGCCAAGTTCATTTCCATCATCAAGGTGAGGTTGTCTTCATTGTTGGATCCAGCGACCTAAGCCATCCACAGCTAATGTAAGACCAATTGAGCCAAGGCAATCTAGCTCCCAAATGAAGCAGTCCAAAAATCTGGAGGAGACACTAGTACAACTGCATGAGTTGTGAGAGCCAACCCCTCCACCAATTGTCTCAAGTGGAAGGGCAGATATGGTGGGGTTGAACATGGATATCATGGCTGGTGAGTGAACATGATTTCTCTCCAAGCTAAACAACAAAAATTCTTTCACTATAGATTCATGCAAAAGCTTGGTGGATCAGTTCCTGCAGGAAAGGGAGCCAACTGCTCTGGCAGAGGGCAGAATCGTGGCCAGTGAGTTGGCACGATTGCCCTTCAAGCTAACAAACAAACTAATTTTCTAATAATAGATCCACATGACAACTTGATGAATCAGTTCCTGAATGAACAGGAACCAACTGCTCCCCCAGCAGATGGTATGAACATGGATCTACTTGAGCAATTGCTGAATGCACAGGAACCATTGGCACTGCCAGTCACACATGAGAAATTAAACAGGATGGATGGGTCTTCAACACCTGCACAAGACATTACTATGCAGGTTGATTTTCTAGCAGACTTGCAGAATGTGTGGGAACCATCTCCTCTGCCCATCACCTGTGAATCATCAAATCTGAGGGACCAATCTCCTTGACCTGATTCTCCAACTAACTTGCTTGCTCAATTGCAGGATATGAGGGAACCAACACCTCCCCCACTCATTTCAAATGTACCTGTTGAATCTTTTGACTTGGCAGCAGATGAGGACAATGGTGCAAACTGTTTGACTTTTGGCATGCCTGAATGATCAGAGATGAGGGATCTTTTTGAGGAAATATGCAACAGTGAGCATTTATTTGGTTCTATTCATGTGATCAGTGATATCCATTGATTATGTAGGTGAACTTCCATCTGCACAGTAATCTCTTCAAATGGAACAATGGGGATTGGCACCTGTTCCACAATGTGATCAAGGTATGGGCATGAGCTTAATCTGATATGCCTTTGACATTGATAATTTTAGTCCTGCACACCTTACATGCTGCGGTATCTCACTATTGCAGAAACACCACTCCCAGCAACATGCCATTCAATCCCACCCTTGATAGGCACCTTGTGCAAGGCTGTGAATGCCATTGTGAGAGAATTAGGGCACAGCTGCAAGGGACCAGTATGGTGCAGCCTCTCAGGGCCTTTGACTCGTCAATATGCTTGATTTGATGGAAGTCATTTGTTATCTGTGTTCTGCCTTTGAAAATTGTCCTGAGCCATTCATCACCAGCCAATCACACCCATCTTGCCAGTCTGTGGTAGAGATGGGTATCCTCTACTTGGTGTGCTGGATCGAGGTGGCCTCTGTACATCTGAAACAGACTGCCAATATCATGGGATGGCCTGCACATTGGTTTGCAAACCTAGCAATAGACTTGGTAGGTTTTACATCAATTTTTCACAATGTGGGACTGATACATAATTCCTTCAGAATCAGCTTAATCGCTTGATTCTGGTAATGGTGTTGCATGCCAGTCATACTCCTCCCCTCCCAGCATGCTACCATGCATACCTCAGACACCAAGATGATGAGGTTAGCTTCCACGATCAAATGCAGCTAATTCCCCTTAGTGCATTTAGCATAATCAACAATATCAGTGCCATCATCCCACATTGGACCCTGCATGCAGCTGATCCCAATTCTGGCTTTGCATTCCCTTGGTGGCTATATCATTCTGAGGAATATGCAGCAGATTCCCAAAGATTGCAAGGCAAAGGATTGTTTTCCATGGCCTGGGATTTTTTTAAGGTATGCCACTTATTCTCATCACTGCAAATAGTTGATGATGGCCCAGGGCTTATGGCCATTGCCTGAGGCACCAATCGCAGACTGTCTTGATGGCCATATCAAGGAGCAGGTAAACTACTGCATTGAAAATATTTGGAAATATGCTGATGTTGTCAACAGTCAGGGTTGACAAATTGACCATTTCTATGCTAGGTGGTGGGCATTGTGCAGGTTGTTGGGCATGCTGCTTCAATGGTTTACATGTTTTTGACTGTGGAGTTGGTTGAATATACATTGCTGTAAATGTTGATCATTTATGAGATGCCACCCATTTTCATGATGTCTGAACCCCTGCCCATCTGTGCAATGTCTGACAATCTGCCCATCTGCATGATGGCCTGAGTAGGTTTATTTTTTTGCAGTTTATGATGCACACCCTTTAGCTCTGAGTACCTGCCCAATCTATGATGTCAAAGCACCTGCCCATTCGCAAAATCTTGGCAACACCACCCATCCAAAGTTCAAGAGCCAGCATATCCTAATAAAATATGAGATCTGCATTGCCTACTAAATCTTACATTAAATTTTGCAGCTTCAAATCAACAGTTGTCCAGTTGCAACTGGTCTAGGTAGTAGGTCATCCATGCATGGTGATTGACACATGGGAACATGCACCAACTTATGTACATTGACATGCATGTAGTATGCCAGGCATGCTCTGTCACCATCTATGGCTCCCACCCCATGCTCCAGTGCTGAACCTGAAAATGCAATGATCATCCCTGGGTTAAAGCACAGCCAGGATTCAACATTGGAATGACAAAGTCCAAGGGTGGGTAGTCACCCATGGTTACCAGCATGTCATACCATGGATCCCATCCATTGATATCCCTGTGGTAACAAGTTGCCCAATTCACCATCATGGACATGCTGCTATATGTGGAGCTCCATATTGGCAGTATGGAGCTCATATCTGAATCTGCCCACTGTTCCACCTGTTTGCCAAGGTAGATCAATGCTTCCCTGCCATCTGCATACATTCATGGATGGATGACATGCAGGATCACAGATAACAGGGCATTGGTGTCAGACATTTGGTCAACCCATTCCCTTGTAGAAGTGTTTTCCATCCTGGATTTGAGCAGCTGTGAGGCTTCTGGGAAGCCATTTTGGGGCTTCAAGACAGATGAGTGTGCATTATTCACAAGGAAAGAAATGATCACCCCCCCCATGACCCTGTTGAAACCATGTGGGTGACAGGTTGATGGCACCTTTCAACTCAGCATTATCGTGGAAATATGACTTGTCCATCCACCATGCCTGTGGGGAAGCCTTTATGTGCTCCCACATTGGTTCCCTCAGAAGATGAAGGCAGTTCCATACATCAGCCTGCCATTGCATTAAGTCAGTAGAATATAAGATTCTGCATTCCCTTACCCTTCTTTTTGGGCTGAGAGCATCTGGCAAATACCAAATGCAGATGGTGTTTGAGTCAGTCACCAGAATGGACAGCTCAGTCACTTCCATGTATCTCTCAGCAGCTTCTGCATTGCAGGTTTTTTCACCCTGATTTTTCCCAACATTGACTGCAGAAAGATGAAAACTTCCATCACACCATTATGATGGACTTACTTGGGTGATGATAGGCCTGTGAGATTACTGATGATATGTGATCCACTTCACATAACACTGGAAATGGAATTGATATATCTGGAAGGGTGCAAGGTCTGCTGAATACCTGCTCTTGAAATCTGGCTTTCATGTATGATGCAATGCAGTCTGTTAGTTCCATTTGCCATCCATGGGGGGTTTTAGATGTGTCTTACATAGTATTCATGGTTGGGGTGGATGAGGTCAGAGTTGTATAGTGGGTGAGCCACTTGCAACTTGTTGGAAAATTATGGCATGTTGGGATGCTTGCCTCAATATTTTGCTGTGATCTGATCAATATGTTGTGATGCTATACATGCTATTGGTGTTGGGCCTGTCTTATGTTGCAACAGGGGTGGATCTTACTAGATGGACCCATCCTTGTTTTATGGCAATATAAAAGATATTACTGAAGGGCCCATCCACACATTATGACCATATAAATAATACTGCTGAAGGGCCCTTCCATATGTTGTGATGCTATAAATGATATTACTGATGGGCCTGTCTTTATGTTGTGACAGGGGTGCATCTTACTAGACAGGCCTGTCTATGTGCTGTAATGCTGTAAATGATATTACTGATGGGGCCATCTTTATGTTGTGACAGGCATACATGTTGCTATTGATGGGCCTGTCCATGTGTTGTGACCGTGTAATTGATATTACTGATGGGCCCATCTATGTGTTGTGACACTGTAAATGATATTACTGATGGGCCCATCTTTATGTTGCAACAGGCATATGTGTTGCTATTGATGGGCCCACCCATGTGTTGTGACCATGTAATTGATATTGCTGAAAGGCCTGTCTTTATGTTGTGACATGGGTGCATCTTACTAGATGGGCCCATCTATGTGTTGTGACACTGTAAATGATATTACTGATGGGCCCATCTTTATGTTGCAACAGGCATATGTGTTGCTATTGATGGGCCCACCCATGTGTTGTGACCATGTAATTGATATTGCTGAAAGGCCTGTCTTTATGTTGTGACATGGGTGCATCTTACTAGATGGGCCCATCTATGTGTTGTGACACTGTAAATGATATTACTGATGGGCCCATCTTTATGTTGCAACAGGCACACATGTTGCTATTGATGGGCCCATCCATGTGTTGTGACCATGTGATTGATACTGCTAATGGGCCCATCTATGTGTTGTGACACTGTAAATGATATTACTGACAGGCCCATCTTTATGTTGTGGCAGGGATGCATCTTACTAGATGGGCCTGTCTATGTGTTGTGACACTGTCAATGATATTACTGATGGGCCCATCCTTATGTTGCAACAGGTGTACATCTTGCTATGGATGGGCCTGTCTAGATGTTGCGAACACCATAAATGATATTACTCCCAGGCCCATCCATATGTTACCAACTCTGTAATCTATCATAGATGGGCCCCTCTTTATGTTGTGACCCTATAAAGCATATGATGGGTGGGCCTGTCCATATGTTGTGACCTTCTTCATGATACAATAGGCAGGCCCATCCATGTCTTACAGTAGCTTAGCATACTTACTTGGTCATGGGCCTGTCTATATGTTGCAGCATCCTTACCCTCCACAGGCCCTCCCATATGTTGTGGAATTGCATTTACAGGCCCATATGTATGTTGCTCTCACTATAGGCCCTCAGGCCTGTCCATGTGTCATGGCTAATCTATTTAGATGGGCCTGTTGCAGGGTCTATATAAGTGTTGGCATTTTGGCATGCAGGCTACCTATATGTTGTGACTAAATGGACTACATGGGGTCCACAACCCACCTGCAGTCATCGCTCAGAGGGTTTGCATGCTGAGGAGAGTAATGAGGATCTGCTGAGTGAGAATTTCTAGTATTAATGGGCTGTTATCTATGCTTTACCATTTCTATGTTAACCTATGCATTGATTTATGTATACATGCAAGCTATGTGTTTTTTATGTGCAGGGTGAACGAGCATACTGTGATTGGGTGAAATCAGGAGCATGATGGGTGGCCCAAATTGACAGCTCTGGAAATTGTGTCAGCCTCATATAACATTTGGAGCAGGCACATCTGTTGTCAATATCTGTCAAACACAATCTGTATGTTGAAGTGTCTGGTCACAATTTTCTAGGTGTCAGGCTTGTGTCACTGTCAATGCAATCCTGATCATGTCTACAGGGTGGCCATGTATGTTACATCTGTAAACAAGGTGCCTGCCATCCCTGATGGCCCTATCTTCTAGTATGTATGTGACTGTCAAATAGTCAACCAACCCCAACACATCATGTGATTCATGTGATATGCTGGCAGCTTCCCTACATGGAAATTAGTGTTGCTGCAAAGTGAACTGAGGCAAAATATTAGACCAATTCGATCCAACTTCAATATGTTGAAGTGAGTTTGGATGAGTTCAATGAGGCCACAAATTTCTGACAAGATTTGTTGCCCTAGAGGGGGTCCATGATGATGGTCACAGATGCTAATGGTATCAGTGGTTTCCAGTGACATAGAACACAGTCCATGTCTGAGTAAGTGAAGTGGGTTGTGTGTCTTGCCTTAGCACACTTCGCCATGGGCAAACTTGCACATCCAGCCCTCCATTCAGTATCCTCTGCACCTTTTTCACACCCACCTTCCTAGATCTCCCTCTCTCAGGTCTAGTAGACAACCTTCAATTTTGCCTGTGGGCAAATTGCTGGCATCTGAATCTCCGAGTGAAGAGCAGACCTGTTTAGTACCAATCCCACCCTCACAGCTCACTTTTCACCCTTAGAATCCAGCATCTCCTCTGGACTGGAAAACCCATCAGGTTTTCGCCCATTCCCTTAGTTACCCTTCACATATTCTCTCTGCCTATGAAGTCCATGTGTCTACCCAGTAGCACACACACACCTTCCCTCTCATCACTAGCAAATGAATATTGCAATGCCCCACTATGATGACTTTCTCAGAGCCCCATGTGACCAGAGCTATTGGTCCGGTATGATCAGCCTAATGGCATCCAGGAACAGTATCGACACTTCAGGGATTATGTTCAGTTATCCCATAAAATATACAAGCTGTGTCAGGGGCGCCCCAAAAAGGGTTAGCAGGGGATTGCGCACCCCCCAGCAGCATTCCATCCAGTTCCGAAGGGGGCAGCATTATGTAAGCAACCGAGTTTGGCATATGGGACGCTGTTTGCACAATTGCGAGGTCATGAATGCATGTAGGGCACAAGTGCGAGAGGCGGGCAGCTATGCATGCACACGGTGCCTTCCCCCATTGCATCTGCACGTTTTTCCTGGGGTCTGAACAGTGTGATTGTGTAGTACTAGCATTCAGTATCTCTGGTATTGTTTCTGTCGCCCCCCCTGCATATAGATTAGCATGTCCCACTTCGGCCCTGGGCTGTTCACAAGGTATTTGCTTGTGTAGCTACATACATATCATAATGTATCCTCACAGATTTGGACAGAGCTTGCCATGTGCACCAGTGCAAAGTGCAGGTGTAAGCCTGTATGTGCTGCAGGGCTGCGACTGTGGCAGGCAATGTGGAGGGGTGGGATATGGCTTTGTAGCCAGGGACTGGGGGAGCTGACAGGTCCCCAACTCCCTCCCAGCAGCATAGACCTTTGCTTATTGCAAAATAACCAATGTTTATGCCAAACATTGTATATTTTACACCTTGGTATGGCACTCGCCACTTATTTCCAACTTATCCCTGCCATTCCGTGCACTTTACACACTTTGTAGTCCACTCTTTCTGTAGTCATTTGTAGCCCTTTGGCCTCTACAACATAGTGTGTCCGCCAACTAATAGACCTTCCAGATCCAGTAAGCTTACTAAGCCATCAGTGTTGGGCTCGTCACTGCCCATCCACCTGTGGCACTATGTGCATGTCCACATTTGTGCTCAACATGTCATATTTCATCAGTGTAGGTGTGTGCCATCAATGTCCACACTCATGCTCAACCTGTTTCCTGCCAGCTCTTCCCCATTGCCCTGTGGCATACACACTCTCTGACCACACATATCCCCTCCCAACATTCTGGCTCACTTTGGAGTGCATACCCATCCTGCTGTCAAAGACAAAGATGTTTGCATTTGTGTTCGCTCCAAATGGTGATTGGTGGGTGAATTTTCACCCCCCATCCTTTGTTTTGTGCACTCACTGAGTCATCGAAGACACAGATGCTTTCTACTCACTTTGCCCACTGATCAGTAGACTGTGCCTGCCCCATCATTGAACATAAAGGCATTTGCATTTGCTCTGCCCACCAATCAGTAGGTGATTTTTGGCCCCTGACCTTTGTTTTGGGCACTCACCTGGTTGTTGAAGATGACAATGTCCACACTCGCTTTTCCCACTGATCAGCAGATGGTTTTTGGGCCCCACCCTGTCGTTGAAGATGAGGTGTGTTTGTGTTCCCTCCATGCACACCGATCAGTAGGTGATTAGACATCCATGCTTGCTTTGCCCACTGATTGGTGAATGATTTTTGAGCCCCCACCCTGTCCTCAAAGATGAAGACATTCACATATGTTCTGCCCACCAATCATGTTGGGTGAATTTTTGCCCCTCCCCCCACTGAGGTCATCAAAGACAAAGATGTTTGTGTTTGCATTCAGTGTTCACTCCACCCATCAATTGGTAGGTGATTTTTGGCCCTCCACCTCTGATCTGTGCACTCACTGTATCCTCGAAGACACAGAGTTCATGCTCACCCCACCCACCGATTCATAGATGATCTCTGGGCCCCTGCCCTTGTTTTGCATGCACACCTCATTGTTGTTGGAGATGAGGATGGCTGGTCTTGCACACATGATTCACACCATGTGCCTGGACATTGGCCACACTGATGAATGTGTGCACAATGCCACTGCCTGTGCCTTTTCTGTTGTTGTGCCTGCACTGGGTATCCCAGCATTGCTTCCCTTCC
Source organism: Pisolithus orientalis (assembly GCF_024613125.1). NCBI lineage: Eukaryota > Fungi > Basidiomycota > Agaricomycetes > Boletales > Pisolithaceae > Pisolithus > Pisolithus orientalis. The sequence continues at coordinate 135,675 of NW_026260818.1, read as the reverse complement.
TCAAGCTGATTCACCATACTACATGAGAAGTCATGGTGGGCTTGTCACACAGGTGTCCATATCATTCAGCAGATTGCCATCCTGATTGGCTGTGCTGTCCTTCCAAAGTCATTGACTGCATCCTATACAAACTCAACAACCTTGTCCAGCCCTATGTTCATAAAATTCTAATCATCATCGAGCTGCTCTTGTAGATGAAGACTGCTATGCTCACTTTGACAGCCATGAGATCATTTCCAAGCCTCACACACACAATTTCCACCATGCATCTGGACATTGACCATGCCAATGAATGTGTGTGCAGTACCACTGGCTGTGTGTTTTCCACTGTCACACCTGCATGGGGCATCCCAGTGTTGCTTCCCTTCCTCAAGGCAGTTTGTCATATGACACAAGAAGTTGTGGCAGGCCTGTCACACAGGCATCTGTATCGTTCAGCAGACTGCCATCCTTCCAAAGTCATCAACCACATCCTATACAAACTCAACAGCCTTGTCAGGCCCCATGTTCATAAAATCCTAGTCGTTATCGAGCTGCTCCTTATAGATGAGGACTACTATGCTTGTGTTGGAGGCCATGAGGTCATTTCCAACCTCATGAAAAGTGGCCAGGCCTCTCACACACATGGTTTCCACCATCCATCTGGACATTGACTGTGCTGATGAATATGTGTGCAATACCACAGCCTGTGCCTTTTCTGTTGTTGCACCTGCACTAGGCATCCCAACATTGCTTCCCTTCCTCAAGGCCATTTTTCATAGCCAGAAGTTGTGGCAGGCTCATCATGTGGGTGTCCATATCATTCAGCAGATTGCTGTCATGATGGGCTGTGCCATCCTTCCCCACTTGTGCAGCCTTGTCAGCTGTGTTGCTTGTGGTCTCACAGACAAACAGCAGAAAATGCAGACAGTGACTGTGCTTGCTACTGCTACCCTAGCTGAAGTGGCTGCACCCTATGGAATCGAGTCTTCCAATGAGGTTCTATGGCCACTGTGGCTCGGTATTCACCAGCATTGCAGAAAGGGACTTGCTGCCTTCTTGAAGGTGATTGGTTTCATCATTCCTCTCATGGACCCAGAATATGCTTTGTACTACATGAAGGAGGTCATGGTCATCTTGATCCATGAATTCCAGATGTCAGATGAAGAGATGAAGAAGATTGTCTTGAAGGTCATTAAGCAATGTGCTGCCACCAATGGTGTAACTGCTCAATACATTAAGCAGGACATTCTTCTAGATTTCTTCAAGTCATTCTGGGTCTGTCACATGGTGCTGGACAGGCAAAACTATCATCAAATGGATGCAAAGAGCTGGGGTCTCTGAGATCACAGGGAGGATCATGAACGAGTTGAAAGACAAAGCAGAGCCATACTGTAAAATGGTCATGGAGACTATCACGAAAGTCATTGCCACTCTTGGTGACTCTGATATTGACAAACATTTGGAGGTCTGTCTGGTCGATGGCATCACATGCTCCTTCCAGGAGCAGACTACAGAAGGCCAAGTCATGCTGGATGGGTTTGGCACTGTTGTTGATGCTCTAGGTATCTGTGTCAAACTGTACCTTACACAGATCATCTCTACTATCCTCTGGCAGCATTGAACAACAAAAGCACCAAAGTTTGTCAACAGACCACTGATCCCACCATGCAACTCGCTATAATCATCATCAAGCAATGTGATGAGGACCAGCTTTTGAGCAAGCTTGGACTTGTCTTGTTTGAACAACTTGGAGAGGAGTACCCTGGCATGCTTGGTAGTATCATTGCCACTGAGGGTGCTATCTCAAATGCAGTCGATATGACACAAATGAACCTCCCCTCCCCCCCCTGGTGAAAGATCTTTGCAAGTATTTATTACCTCTTGATTACTCAACATCTGACCCAACATATAGTTCTTCAAATGACCCCCATTCTTCATAGCCATCATGAGAAGGCCCAAGAGGCATCTATGAACTTGATTGGTCATATCATGGATTGTGGTGCCAAGTTCATTCCAGCCCAAGAATGGATGGGTATCTGCTTCAAGTCATTGGATCTCTTGAAAGCCCACAAGAAAGCTGTTTGTCATGCTGCTGTGGACTCATTCAGATACATTGCAAAGAGCTTGGGTCCTCAAGATGTGCTGCTCTTGCTTCCAGTTCTCCTGTGTGCAGTATGGTTGCGATTGCCATCTGGGCATGAGCCCTCAACAAATACAGGATGGCTGAGTCAAACATCTGTGCTGGACATCTCAACACACTGATTGCCCCTTGTAGGTGCATGGAAATGGAAATGGCAATGCCTTGTTCAGTGCCAAATGACCCATCCATATATGTATTTAATATCTCCATGTGAGCCCCTTCTGCTTCACCCCAAGCTTGAGGGCCTCTGCCCCATGATCAACTGAATTATGAATTACAAGATGGAGACACCATAGTGGCAGCACTGGTTGTACATATGTTCACTATCCATTTCATCCATGTAATGTGTGTAGTGTGCTATGCATCCCCATAGTTGTGTGGGCCTGTGGTGTGGCTGCAACTAGTTACCTGACTTGAACCCTTCAGGCATGACCTCTGCTCTGGCCTTCAGCACTCAGTGCCTGGCTGTGATGCAGCTCCTTCTAAACCCCTGGCTTATCCCAGAAAATATATCTGACCTGATGGGTTGAAATCAAGAGTTGAAGAAGGCTCTGGTGGTGTTGCAGTCACCACAGAAGAAGTCAAGTTGGAAGAGGCAGACCCCTGCAGTCAACACCAACACTGCTGCAGCCATGTCTCTGAAGGACATCAACCAGCTGAAAGAGCAGGGGAAGCAGATGCACCTCAAGGCAGCAAGAACAGGAACTGCCCATGCTGCACATGTCTGCCAAGGTCAAGAGTGGCTCAGCAGCTTTGCTGCCTCCAGAATGGAGAGCCAGCCTGAGGATGCTGGCCCAGCCCTGACTCCCATGGCACCCAATGACCCATACAGCAACCCAGAGTTCAGAACAGCCTTTGAGAGCACACCAAACAGCTGCTCTGACAAGACATTGGCCTTGTACATGATGTGGAAGGGATTCCATGAGAATTTATGCAAGAGCACTGTGGAGAGCATCAGGGCAGCATTCAAAGACATTTGGGCAAATGTGTAAGCAGACCTTTGTCCCAGTGTTCAGACAGCCAGTGGGTGTGCAGACCACTGACTGGGCATTGGTGGATACTGTGCCATTGCCATCTAACAGGGACAGAAATACCTTTCAAGGCAAGTGGGGTTCAATGAGGCGAGGCAGCACTGGGAGGGGAACCCGGCAGAATCAGCTGATGTTCAAGACGTCCTGACTTCAATCAAGCACAAGGCAAGTGTGGAAGCAGGCAATCACAAGCACTCACTGCCCATCACACAGGATCATTTGGATTGGATGTTGCAGTGGGCATGCACAGTGTGCCCTGACCTTGATTTTGCCTTGAGTGTCCTTCAAATGACTTTCAGCATACCTGGCAGTGGGCCTGCACAACAGCCACTGTTGGAACTTCTTGGTCTCAAGGTGTGGACACTGGTGACACACCACCTTGAGCAACTCACATTTGCATCCACAGCATGGACACTATGGACAAGGTCAGTGAGGTGACTCCATTGTGGAGCATATTGTGTGACCCCCATCTGAGAGATACACACAGTCACACAGGTGCTATGAGCTGATCCAACTCAAGTGGAGGCACATCACAATCAACTGCATGATGGTGGACCACACACTGGAAAAGTACCTTGGAAATGAGCCACTGATGCTGTCCAACAGGTCTGTCTACTTTGAGGTCTACCTAGCAAACCAAAAGGGGTGGCAGTGCAAGGTTGACAAGGGGATGACCAAGGCTGATCTGTGCAGTGAGTCCACCATTAGCCTGATCGCCTCATTGGTAATGCACACAATGAGGCTGTGAGCAAGCTGACATTGAACTGAGCATGCATTTCCCTGCAGGCAACCAGTATAAAATCTTCCCCCAGCCTGAGCTCCCAGGAGCCAACTGCCTCCTGTGGCTGCCACTCTGGGTACACTGGCTTGAACATGTCCACTACCAACAACCACTTGACCCTGATGACAACATCTTCCCTGCGATGGGGGCTAATGGTGTTGTACAGCCCCACAAACCAATCTTGCATGATGCCATGCAACAGTGGATCAACAAAGCAATGACTGGCATGGGAATTCAAGGCTCCTTCTCGACCCATTGCTTTCAATGGGGTGGAGCACAGTACAGGTTTATGCTGGCCCCTGTTGGCGAGCACTGGTCCCTCAGAAAGGTCCACTGGTGGGGGGGCTGGGCTGAGGGGGAGCATGTAAGTGCCAAGTTCAAGTGTCCCATCATTCATAGCGTTGACCTGGATGCTTCACACCTGGTACTGTACTACTGACCTGCTCTGACATGGCCTCCAGCATAACACCCTCATCCAATACCTCCTAGATGAGCTTTACTGTTATGAGACAGACTACAGTGATGTGCTTGCTCCAATTGTACAGGATGTGCAGGATTCTCTGGTAGGCAAATCTGCCCTCATGCAACCTGTCACTGCAGAGGAGGTTCACACAGTCCATGTGTCCATCACCTCCAACATTCATGGCCTGTGGACCAGGATGGGGCAGGTCAGTGAGTCCATTCATGAGCTTGCCACTGTCATTCACCAAGGTATGGCTGGTGCTCTGTGGCAGCCTTGCACTGGATCTACAACTCATGGTAGCTATGCTAGTGTACCCCATTCCATTGCACCACCCTCACAGTCACAGCTGCTGCATGGGCATTCCAGCTTGATCACACCCACACCTGTCCCCTAGCTGGCACAGGCCTCTGCCCCGGTCCTGCCAGTGGGCCCAATGGCCTGAGTCCCTGCAAATTGCATTGTCACTGCTGGTGCTGGCCCAAGCCAGACAGCAAGCTGCCATGACTACCCTGTCATCCCCCTTGCCAAGCAGCCACCACTCTCTGGGCTCAGGATTCCAAACATACCCATCAAGCTGCTGGATGGCTCATGATGTCCCAGAAGGGACTCCTGGCAGGACATCATCACCCATTTGTTCATCAGCAATCCCCCACATGGCCTGAGTGTCCCATTGAAGGACTGGCCTGCAGACTGGTACCAGGGCCACAACTGCACCTTCACCTCCAAGTACAGCCAGTGGGCCATGATCACACTGGAGTTTATTGACATGTGAGTGCCCCTGTCCAGCCCTCTCCTTGAGTAGCCTGCCTGCTCACCCAATGCTTCCCATGCACTTGACATGAACATTTGATGTCCACTGCCATATGACAGCTTCAAGTGTGATGAGGCTCACTTCCTTGCAGCCTACCCCAAGGCAGAAGAAGGGCACATGCACCTCCTCCATGCCATCTGTTAGATTTGGCAAGTTGCACATAGCCTGTTCCGAATGCATCCACTCTGGGTCGTGAGAACTATTTTCCGCTTTAGACCCTTTTCTTACTCAACACTATTACTGAATGCGCAAACTAACTCTCCACATCCTTATGTTTATTGTATTTACAGTGTCTCGCACTTATGTGCGAGTCCTCTTGTTATCCACAAAGACCATAGCACATCTCACAATGAGACAATACTTATTGTAAATGGGTTCAACACCCAGTGTTTCACTTCTATTGTTACATTACAGTATTTAGTTCTGCACTGTAGACCCCATCACCTCAGATGTTGTCGCTGTCTGTGTGTGACTGAGGTGAGTACGATATCCTTCTGCTTACTTTACTATGCTTACCACGCACCTAGTTACTTGTATAGGTAAATATATACAGATGTTGTCGCTGTCTGTGTGCGACTGAGTTACTTGTATAGATACTTCTGTAAGGTTATGAGCCCCAAGCTCTAATAGCCTACAAACATCTCACCATCATTTTGATATTCTCGCTGTTAAATCGACCCTCATCTCCCCACAATGACCACTGCTATCCCCATCACCACTGACACACTCCTGGGCAACGTTCTGAAGCTCGATATCAAAGGCGCAAACTGGGCGATCTTCTCCCTTCGCTTCCAGACCGCTGTCGAAGCTAAGGAGCTATGGTCCCACTTCGATGGAACCTCTCTTTGCCCTGCCAGTACGACCTCCACTGATCAGGATGGATTCATGACAGTAGTCCCTCCCGACACTGATGAACTCGCTAAGTGGCAGAAAAGCAAAAATATGGTGAAACATTTACTTACTCAACAGATCCCTGATTCCACTGCCCTTCGGGTGCATAGCCTTAGGCAGCATCGCTGCCATGTGGAATGAGATCATTCGTGAGTACACCTGAGAAGGGAGCTTACACTCAAACAGATCTGTGAATGAAGTTTTTAGGCATGCAATGCCCTGCCAATGGCGACGTCCGCCAATTCCTGGACAATCTGCATATGAAGAGAGATGAGTTGGCAGCCATCGGTGTACAGATTGAAGAAAAGGACTATCGATCGACCATCATCCAATCCTTACCTAAATACCTCGCCAGCTTTGCATCTGGTCAGCTTGCAACCTGCTTGTTTGTACAGCCCAACGCAAACTGTCGACCCCGATATTCTCATCTCCCTTATTATTGAAGAATCAGAAAGACAAAGCTGCAAGGAGATGTGGCACTCACATCCTAAGCAAAGAACCTGTGAAGGCGATGTAGCCTTGGCCATGACCCCTGGAAACTCCTCTAATCAAGGATGAGGGAGTTGGAGAGGTCGAGGAGGAAGCTCCAGAGGGCATGCTCGCCAGCGTGGACCCTGCTGGAACTGCAGGGTCGAGGGAGCACTACAAGTCTCAATGTCCTGATCCTGATAAAAAGAAAGAAGCTACATCCACTGCTACAAATGGATCCACTCACACTGTGACACTTGACTCTGATGAAGAGGTGCACCTTCTCAGGCCCATGCCTTGGATGAGCTGGATGATGAGGTGACTGCTCCCTGATCTATTGAGCATATCCTCAGATGACAATGACGAATATCGGCAACACTTCACCACCTGCTGACAAGGACTGGTTCAATGAGGTGGAGGAAGTGGATGGCGAGGACTCACCTTGCAGAAACAGCTCGAGTCCTGATGAGCCCACTGAAACCTCCCCAGAATTCACAAACCTTGTAAACGACAGCCCTATTAATGCATGTGTCATTGAACTCTATGATTCCGGATCCACTCGTCACATCTCCCCCTACAAGGAGAGATTTGAGGCCCTAACGAGCATACCGCCTAGGTCGTTCTCAGCAGTGAACAAACAACTCTTTAATGCCACAGATATGGGGGAGATGGTCATAGAAGTACCAAACAGGTATGATGTGACTAAATTGAGACTTACAGAGGTGCTATATTCACCCGAGGTAGGATACACCCTCATATCTGTTGGCCACCTTGATCAGCTAGGGTACTCTATCACCTTCGCTGAAGGCACCTGCATCATCAGGAACCCCACTGACGACATTGTTGGACGTGTCCCCAGGTCCAAAGCCGGTCTCTATCGCATCATTCACAACGACGATCGCGACCAAGTGAACTCCATGACTGAAACGATTACCATCATGGAGCTTCACCGAAGGATGGGTCACATATCTCCAACTGCTGCCCGCCACTTAGCTGAAAAGGGACTCGTGTCAGGACTGAAATTTGACTTGTCAAAGGATGAACCGACCTTCTGCAAAGCTTGTGTATATGCGAAGGCTGACCAGAAAGCCTGTCGCAAAGGAATGCATCAGGAGACCTGAGCTACTGAATTTGCAGAAGAAGTGCATACCTGACCTCTGGGGACCTGCACCTGTTGAAAGTCTCAGGAGGATGGCAGTTACTACATCTCGTTCACCGACTGACAAGACACTGACTCACCTATATCCATCTCCTCCATCAGAAAAGTGAAGCTTTCTCGGCCTATAAAGATTTCGAGGCCTGGTGTCGCACCCAACATAACACCTGCATGAAGACTCTTCATTCCGATCGAGGCAGCAAGTACCTAGGAAAAGAATTTGTGATGTACCTCAGGGCAGCTGGTACAAAGCAAAAACTCACTGTACACGATACCCCAGCAGCACAATGGCATCGCTGAGTGCACCTTAACCGCACGTTGCTGGAGAAAGTACGTGCCATGCTACATGAGAGTGGATTACCTTGTGCCCTTTGGGGCGAGGCAGTATGTCACGTCATCTGGTTGAAGAACAGAACCCCCACTAAAGCACTTGATGGAGGAACACCTCTCGAAGCTGCGACTGGGAAGAAACCTGACCTTAGTCTAGCCCACACATGGGGCTCAAACGTCTGGGTACAAATTGAGGGTGGAAGCAAGCTGGGAGGATGCATTGCTGAAGGCCAATGGGTTGGAATAGACAATAACAGCCCCAACGGATGTCACATATACTGGCCTGAAAAGAAGTCAGTCACTGTCGAAAGAAACATGTACTGGGACCCCTCCTCGGCTGAGCTGTTACCTTGCGAGGGGGAGGAAGAAGATGCATACTTACCAAATGCGATGCTAACGTCTACAGCACCCATCGCAGAGATTGCTGCAGCTCCATCACCTCCACCAGTCGCTCCAGCTCAACCCATGCCTCCACTGCATCCAGCCGATCCACCTGTCACGAAATGAATCCGAAAACCCAGCCAGCGCCTCGCAGAGATTCTCGCTGGAAAAGGTAGTACCATCTGTCACAGTACACCTGAAGTACCAAAAGGAGTTCAGTTACCTACCGTTGTCGAGGAACGTTCAAACCCTGTCAGGCTCGAGGGGGAGCAAGAGACTGCTGCAGCCCTACTTCGCATCTATCATTGAAGACTTGGATGACAACCTATGTCGGATTGACCTTGCTATGGCTATGGACTGAGATTACTGCCTGAAAACAGAAGCTCTCGAGCCCAGCTCGCTAGCTGAAGCTTGTCACCATCCTGATTGGCTGCAATGGGAAAATGGAATAAGAGAGGAGTTAGCGATGTTACAGGATGCAGGAACTTGGGAACTCGTCGACTTACCCCCCAGTGCAAATGTTGTAGGTTCAAAATGGGTGTTCCAGGGCCAAGAAGGATGCCTGCAGGAAACATCAGTGCGGCACAAGGCCAGACTTGTTGCCCAGGGGTACTTGCAGGTCGAAGGTGTCAATTACTTCGATATGTTTCGCACCAGTAGCAACTGCTCACAGTCCATCCATGTTGTACTCGTGATGGCTGCTCACTCTGATCTACAACTCCATCAGATAGATATCAAAGGAGCGTACCTAAATGGCACACTCACCAACGACGAAGTCATTTACATGTGCCAGCCTCCCGGATTCGAATCTGCTGATCACCTGCACAAGGTCTGCCGCCTTCACAAAACTTTGTACAGCCTAAAGCAAAGTGGTTGTCGCTGGTACCAGAGGCTAGTTGAGGTATTAGTAGACGAGCTCGGGTTCACCCAGTGTTCTGTCGACCAAGCCATGTACTTCTGACGTCACAACACTGGCAAGCTCATAATCATCGTCGTACACGTTGACAACTGCACTATCACTGCCACACTTTCAAGCGAGATTGATGAGTTCAAAAGGGACATCAGAAAGTACATCGAGATAACTGACCTTGGCAAGCTCCATTGGTTGCTCGGGATAGAGGTCACCAGAAACTGAGATGAACGCACTATCTCACTGTGCCAGCATCCCTACATCGAATCGATCATCCAACGCTTCGGCTTTGATGAGTTAAAACCCATATCAAACCCCATAGAACCTAGCACAAAGCTGCACTCTGGTCAGTCACCCTCCACTGGCACTGAATATGCTGCGATGAAACACATACTGTATCGCAAAGCCATTGGCTCACTGATGTATGCCTCCCTGGGTACCTGTCCTGACATCTCATATGCCATGACCACCGTCTCCCGTTTCTCCGGAAATCCTGGGATTCCCCACTGGGAAGCAGTTAGAAGAATATATCGTTACCTTCTTGGAACCAAGAATTTGAAGTTGACGTATGGTGGGACACCCAATGCGCTTGTAGGATATGCAGACGCAGATGGAAGTATGGTGGAAGACTGCAGAGCGGTCTCAGGGTACGCTTTCTTGATAGATGGTGGTGCCATGTCATGGTCCTCAAAACGACAGGAAATCGTCTCGCTGTCGACAACTGAAAGCGAGTACGTGGCAGCCACCCACGTGGCCAAGGAAGCCTTATGGCTTTGGTCGCTCATCAGAGAGCTGTTTGGGCCACTCGCTGAACCAACCACGTTGTTCTCAGATAATCAATCAGCTATCGCGCTCACCAAAGATCATCAATATCATGCATGCACCAAACATATCGATATCCATTTCCACTTCATCTGCTGGGTCGTTGAAAACGGCAAGATCTGCTTAATCTACTGCCCCACCACCGATATGGTCGCCGACACCCTGACTAAAGCTTTACTGTCGCCCAAGGTGAAGCACTTCGCCGTCGAACTCGGTCTACGTCCTACTTGAGGGGGAGTGTTAGATTTGGCAAGTCACATGTAGCCCATTTCGAACGCATCCGCTCTGGGTCGTGAGAACTATTTTCCGCTTTAGACCCTTTTCTTACTCAACACTATTACTGAACGCACAAACTAACTCTCTGCGTCCTTATGTTTATTGTATTTACAGTGTCTCACTTATGTGCGAGTCCTCTTGTTATCCACAAAGACCATAGTGCGTCTCACAACAAGACAATACTTATTGTAAATGGGTTCAACACCCAGTGTTTCACTTCTATTGTTACATTACAGTATTTAGTTCTGCACTGTAGACCCCATCACCTCAGATGTTGTCACTGTCTGCGTGTGACTGAGGTGAGTATGATATCCTTCTGCTTACTTTACTATGCTTACCGTGCACCTAGTTACTTGTATAGGTAAATATATACAGATGTTGTCGCTGTCTGCGCACGACTGAGTTACTTGTATAGATACTTCTGTAACCATCAACAGGGCACAACAGTGTTGGAGTTTATCACTTTTACCTTAGTTGTGGTTCACTGAGCACAGCATTACATAATCCAAAAGCGGACACTTAGCAGTTTATTTTTTTTCCTTACTGCACCTCAGCTTCAACCAACTTGAAGTCTGAGTATATTCCTCTCTATAGACTTGACAATCCTGCAGCTTGTCATCCTCCAAAAGACATGAGTGCCAGCAGCTGGAGTCGCAGGCCTGAAGCACTGCTGGGCCACCTGCAGTGTCCACTGCTCCCACTTCGCCATTCCATTCCATCAATATTTGACCCCAACCTGTCACATTCGAGCTTCAGAACTGCAATGTAGCCTACCCCCACCTCCTCTAATCACATCCACAGCTCACTCACAGTTGCACTCCCAACCTTCGCTGCTTCCAGCTGTCAGCCCCTACTTGCTCTCCTGCCATCATTTCCTTTGTTCATCTTGTTTCTCCTTCTCCTTCTCCTTCTTCTCCGTTCATTTCTATTCTTCTTCTTTCCTGTTCTTTGCTTTGCCACCCTTGCTTTCTCGCCTGTCCTTTCATGCCTCTTTTCTCATCTAACTTGTCTCACAATTGGTGTGCCCATTAGCACACTCACACTCATGCTTCCTGTCACATCCCGTCCCTCGTTTATGCACTTACTAGCTGCTACTGCTACCCTTTACATTCATGGCCCATGCACGTGCCCGTTAATTGACACAGTTGCACAGTCCCGCACCGCCGCTCCATCCCTTTCCCATTTCGGGCCAAGGAGGCGGGGGGTCAGGGTTAAGGTTAAGGTGACCCCACCTCGTTCGGGAGCCGTCGGCACACGTCGGGTTAGGGTTAAGGTCACGTGACCCGGCATGACCCCACCTGCCTCATGGGGCCGGCACCGCCACTCCACCGCTTGTATATTTTCCGGGATAAGTAAGTAGAACGATAGCGCCGTCCGGATTCCCTTCTACTACAGAGGCCACATGTAACGATGAGTATGATGCACTTATACATGTGAGTGAGCTCTCCTATGTGCCGAACTTTCCCGACTGAATTTGAACCGGAGGCTGTGGGAGGCACATTCGCGTGCGACGAAAAATGACCGGAGGAATGTCTAGTTGCAGTGATCTTGCAAACAAGGTGCCCTGTTTCAGGCTAAAAAATGGATTCGAGACTGGGGGGTAACATGTACTCATTTGTAAGGTGGAGATCATTAACAAGCAACAGGTATTCTTGGTGTGAAGTACGACCCACGAGCACTTCGCTTTAGGGCATGCGAGGAAAAGGAATAGTCATGTGGAGCTTGGTGTTATCAAAGCCCCGAGGTCCGGGGCTTGGGGACTTGGGCTTTCCCGAGAATACTAGTCCTGGCAAGGCTACATAGACATGCCGGCACAGCTACGTAAAACTCATGCGTTATAAAGACGAGACTTAACATGCCTTAAAGAACTCCGTTGCTGGACTTACATTTGATTCCATGCATCGAGAGAGTAAGGCGACCAAAGACATCATCGTCATTGGGGCAGGTTTGTCATCCTCCCAGCACTCAGGCTATTACGCAACATAGCAATTGCCTATGTACCAACACTGATAACTTGCAGGGGTCGTGGGCTTGTCCACCGCCATTAGAATCCAGGAAGAGGGTGGTTGTCGAGTTACGATAGTTGCCGAGACCTTCCCAGCTGACCCAAAGACTATACGATATGCCAGCCACTGGGCCGTAAGTCGCAATGAACAGCGAAATTCGAGTTACTAACACATTTAGCCAGGGTGCACATCATGTCAGTGCGGCTTTTGATGACAAGCGTCAACGAGGTGACCTCTCTTTCCGAAGAGATTTAACAATCGAGATTTAACTGCTGTCTTAGAGATGGATAAGGAGACCTTTGAGATCATGTGGAAAGATTCGGCACATGGCGGACCAATACAAGGATGTTTCTTTCGACATAACCACACGGAATTCAGATCTGACGGAGTGGACCCTACAGAATGGCTTGATTACATGCCAGAAGTGAGTCATTTTGGAGCACTGCTTAATGGTTTTGACGCTATTTCCGCTGTAGTTCAGATCTGTTTCTAACAACGAACTCGTGCCCGGAGCGACACGCGGTTGGACCTTCACTACCTTTACCTTGTACCCACCTGTATACCTCAGCTGGCTCTTGGGCCGCTTCTTAACCAACGGAGGTACGATTGTACGCACACAGTTACAACATATCAGCCAGGCGATGCATGGTGGTATTAGCGGGTTGCCTCAGAAGCCCGATGCTATAGTTGCCTGTGTTGGTCTCGGAGCCCGCTTCCTCGGGGGTATCGAAGACAAGGAAGTCTACCCCGTTCGCGGACAAAGTATCGTTCTAAAAGCGCCATGGGTCAAGTACAGCAGAACACTATCATGTGCGGACGGATCATACTTCTACATGATGCCTAGAGTCACTGGTGATGTGAGTGTGATCCAAAGCTACCACTGGAAGAAGCTAGATAACGTTCCCTTATGTAGGTCCTGGTGGGAGGAATCAAATCGGCAGATGACTGGTAAATCTTCTGCTGGCATGGACGTCTACTTTCGATTATCTCCTTTCTCCTTTGCAGGTTTCCTATTCCTCGAGAGGAAGGCAGAGACTATATATTAGCAGGAGTTCTCGCTATTTGTCCTGAACTTGCATCGCCCAAAATCTGCGCGGAACGGGTACCAACGATAGACGATCTTCGACCTCTTATCGTAGAGGAAGGCTGTGCTCTTCCTCCTAGTAGGAATGGCGGAATCAGACTGGAAACGGAGTGGTTCAAAGCTAGGTCCTCATTCCAAAATTCCCGTTGTGTACAATTATGGGTAAGTCAACTCACCGCTGCTGATCATTCTGAATCCTTAATCTGTACAGGCACGCTGGTATGGGCTTCCAGTCCTCTTGGGGATCGGCATCAATTGCTTTGGATTTATTGAAGGAGGCGCTTGCAAGTGGAGAGCCCAACACCAGTAAGGGAACGAAACAAGGAGCGTGTCCATAGAACGTCAAAGCAAAAGTCTCCCCAGATTTGTAGTCATTCATGTCATATGATGATAGCAAAGCCATTTATCGCGAACCTTCCTTGCCAGGTTATTGGAGGGACACCTGGGGTGTAGAGTACGAAAAGGAGGGCTAATGATACATGATAATACGGTATGTATGCGATCAGCAAACAATACCGAACCAAAACTTCTTCATGATGTATGTCTCTCCATCTTTCGAGAAGTCAGCACGCCCAGCAAATTTTTTCCCTTCAATGAGATGCGGCAACCAACATATGTCATCTGCCCACATCCTGCTGTACGGAATCGAGGGTAAGCCTGTCTTCGTGAGAGAAGACAATCCCAAGCGATCGTCGTTCCCATTAACGCTGTTCTCTGTCAAGGAGAACCATTCCGGTCGCATCTCGTCCGTCCTGTGATAGTTATATGATCGGTTAAAACACGCCCGACTTTGAAGAAAAAATGGGAATAGCCAACTGACTCTGTGGGTATGCCGGTATACGAAAGCGCGGAAAATACGTCGATGTGGAAGGCCCACTCAGTCCCCTCGGTCAAGAAGATTAACGTGCCAGCGTGTTCTAAAGGCGCATCGATGCCAGCCTCTTCCTGTAGTACGAATGTTTGGCAGTCAGTACTTGCGCCGCCGTTTTCGGAATTTTCCATCGCAACGTATGCAACCTCGGTGAACACTTACCTGGAGTTCACGTCTGGCAGCCTCGACTGGCGTTTCACCAGGCTCTACCTTCCCTCCAAAGCCGTTATATCTGGCGGTGGGAGATGAACATGCCAATGTGTAGTCAGTTCAACAAATGTCCAGAATGCAGATCGTACAGGTTAGCTCCAAATCCACGTTTCTTGAAACCGAGCAACAACTATTCAAGACGTCAATGAACCAACGGGATAATATGTCGCCGACAACGACCTCAGTATTTACCTTGTCGTCGCTGATGACGAACGCGTTCGTGTAAAAGCGCGTTTGGGTGTACAGCTGCCAGTTAGTCTCGCACCCACCTTGGACGAACTCTTTCAGACTGCCGTTCAGGCCAGGTGGAAGGACTGTAGCATCCATGTGGTCACTTTGCGAAAGGTGAAAACTAGTCTGAGCAAGCCCCCTACCTCCCCCGCACACGACGACTTCCTCGCTTGCTGAGTCGGCGGCTGAGCAGCCGAAAAACGATTACATACATATTATGTGGCGGTACTATCATCGTTGTCCTCAGCGATTTTCCAACTTCTTGGATCCTGCCATCCTGCAGCCATATTGTGCACAATATCTGATGTCCACTACTTTCATCGTACAGCATTGACATGTACAAGCCGCAAAAGCGAGCATACTTGGTTCTTTGCGTGCGCCGTCATCTGCTTTTGGTCCGGGATATTATCTGTCTGTTGCTTGTTCCAAGATGCACTCTGGGATTTGCGTCATTCAGCTGAGAGTTTCTTGTTGCCTATGCAGTCCTACTTTTGGTCGACAAAGTGAATGACTTTGGTGCAACGATTTCTTGAATCGGAGGTAGGTGTAACATAGTTTTGCATTTCTATACCATTGGTACATGGGATTGATCGCTTCTGGCAGTACAGTGCTGCTTTCTCTGTTGATGTAACAGCTGTTGATTTACACTCACTCGAGCCAAATTATCCTTTTGTGTTTGCTTGCTATCTTCTTGTATCTGGTGTGCACCCGGATCTCGTCCCTTTTCTCTTTGCTTGTCACTGAGAGTCTCTTCATCTCCCTGAATAATTTTTCTTCCCCTTGCTATCGGGCCCCAGCAATGTGACAATATGGCTTATTTTTTCTCTTCAGGGTCAGGCCTTCAAAGTCTGCGAGTGTTACAGTTGTAGGGTTGCTTTTCTCTTGTCCATCATGGTAGGTGCATAGATGAGTTGCATCTTTGAAGTATGACTGATGAATGAGTCTCAGATGCCTTGGAATGCTCGAAATCTTACATACGTACTGGAATGGCAGGTGTTGGGGTATTTGTGCTTGCAAATAATGAGGAAAAATCTTCGTTGATGGGGAGGCACATGGGGACCAGTCAGCAGCAAGGCCAGTAGCATGCACCAACAATTTTTTAATGGCTGGCTGGGTCTACACCATCTTATGCTGTGCTAACAGGTACCAACAGATGCCAACCCACCCAATGCCCAAGTGCCAGAATCAAATAGTGACCCCCTCTTGTTAACATACATACAGGCTTGGGGAGATACAGCCATTTGCACTCTAGCTAATGCTCAGCACTTTTCTTGCTATATGTCTCAGACTTTCCAAGAGCAACATGTTCTTCCACTGGGGCCAAGGTCCATAGGAATGGCTGTACTACAGCAAAGGCTGGAATTGAGATCATCATCATCAAATCTAGTCATTGCCATAGGGCTGCCATCATCCCAGATGGGTCAAGTAGATGCTTTGATGATTTAGCCTACCTGGTGAGAAATCACATAATTCAGTCACTTGTAGTCCTAAAAGTGGGTCATCTGACATGTACATTTTGTCCTGAAACTGGGACTAACTGACATTGGCCAGTGGTCCCTAGGGGTGGGTAGGCTGGACTGTGAAGGTGGGGTCAGCCTATGTCATAAGATGATGGATCAACTGCCCTGGAAGTGGGGTCAGCTGACATGACTATAGGATGGATTGATGACCTGGAAGTGAGGTCAGCCAACACAGCTATGGAATGAATTAGTGACCTGGAAGTGGGGTTGGCCAATGCAGCTACGGGATGAATTAGTGACCTGGAAGTGAGGTTGGCTGATGTGGCTATGGGATGAATTAGTGACCTGGAAGTGAGGTCAGCTGACATGGCTATGGCATGAATTGGTGACCTGGAAGTGGGGTTGGTTGATGCAGCTATGGGATAGATTAGTGTCCTAGAAGTGAGGTCAGCTGATGCAGCTATGAAATGGATTGATGACCTGGAAGTGGGGCCAGCTGACATGGCTGGGGGAGGGGCTGATGTCCTGGCAGTGGGGTCAGCTGATGTGGCTGGGGGAATGAACCATGACCTGGAGTTATGGTTGGGCAGACACTTTGCAAGAAAGACCAATATCTTGATAGTTGGTCAGTGGGGCTGGCCAATCTTATTACTCAGTATGCTACTTCCTTGGTAGTTAGCTGGCTGAACCCACATGGTTGTGGAAAAATCCTATATCCTATCCTTATCCTGTGGTATTGAAGTTAACTCTACCAACTTGGCCATTGTATTGAAATTAACATCGGACAAATTTACTCAGTTGTGTATCAGTACTTAAGGAGGAGTTGTCCTGCAGGAAATTACTTTTTTTTCTGAACATTCAATGTCATATGAAATTTGAAAGCACAAAGCAGGTATTTTTGATTGTAGTACATGCATATCATATGTATCAATGTATGGTATTTTACAAAGATTCCAACAGCTAGGATAATGTTTTGCCCCTTTTCCTGTGTCAGTTTGGTAGCCCCTTTGGACATGCAGATAGTATAGGTTTGGGGAGGCTGAGATGTGCCCTGTGTGTCCTTCCCACAGCCAGGATTCTTGCACTCATAGGAATAAGTTTGCCCTGAACAACCAGCTTCCCACTTCTGAATGCTATAACACTGAGGGCACTGGGCAGGCAATTGTTGTCCCCAGGGCCTGATGAACTTGTCAGTCCAGATGAATTTCTCCACCACTACCTTCTCCTGCCACAACATCAAGGATGATGTTGGAGTGCCTACCCAACATACCACAGTCATTCAGGGCATACCTGACTGCCCTTTGGACATGGAAGCCTTGAACAAGGGTGGAGTCAAGGACACTCATGAGGAAGGGAGTGGTGGTGACTAGTTGAAATCTCTCAGCATCAAAAAGCAACATGGACCTTGGCTTGAAACTGATATGGTATCAGCCATAACCACCAACATTAAAATAAACCTACTGTTGCACAGCTGCCTTCAGTCCTTGGATGCTCTCCTCCTTCCTTACAGTAGAACCACACACAAAGAAGATGAGGTCTCCACCCTTGACAATGTTGGAGAAGGGTAACAGAAGGCCTTGCAGAAACTGCAACTGGTCAGATGGGAGTGACAGTCAAACAATGGTGACTTACCTCAAAGACCTCTGTGGCTATTGGAACCTTATTCTCCATTCCAGAGAACAGATCCCCCCTGTCTTCATTAGTATGGGTAGTAAGGAAAATGACTACCTTAGCAAAGGTAGTCAGACTTGAAGCTAGCTCTGATGTTGCAGTGTCATAGGCAGCTCTGGACTCCTTGGTGGCAAGGTTGAAGGGCAAATCTGAGAAGTGGTAGGTGTCTTGTGTGAAATATCCCTGCAACATGGTGTGAAGGATATGCACAGGGGCATGGCCAAGCTCCAGAGACTCAAGGTGGAGGTGGATAATGGCAGCAGAGTTACCAGCCACTTCAGAAGTGGTGGCATGCTCAAACCCCCCAATGACCACAAGAGGGTGTTTCCAGGACTGGCTTGCCTGACAAGTAGAAGCCCTGTACTTGGAGTTAGAAGTGATTGGGGTGGATATGCACTTACAAAATAGGGCTGAGGACTTTCAAATCTTGTCATTTTCCAATGACAGGCAACACACCTGAAGTTCATTCAGAGTTTGAGTCAATGGAATTAATTCATAAAAGGGAGGTTAATGCACCTGAATGTCACAGGAAGCTGGGTGACCTCTTCAAGGCAATCCTCAGGTACTACAACACACTTGTTACACACTACCCTTCTGCAACCTGCCTGATCACAAGGCCACAATGTCCCTCCATCCCTGCACATCACACAGAACTGCATAGAATGTTAGAAAGATGGATGGAATATAACAACAGACTTGCCAAGTTCCTCATCCTTCTTTTCTTGGCAACAGGGGCCTTCCTAGCATGGGCCTTGCTTGACTTGGCAGCTTGTTTTTCCCTAGCTTGCAGACCAGCAAGAGATACCCTGGGAGCTCTACCTCCAGTGGTCTTCTTAGCTGTCTGCTTGGTCTTCACCATCTTAGTCTAGTATGCCAACATTAGTGAGTGGCAGCAACATGTGACACAGAAGGGAACAGTAGCATACCTTATTATCTTTACAAGACACAAAAGGGGTAGGGGTCAAGCAACAAGATAACAATAAATGCATTTAGGTTGGCACATATATCATGGAGTGGGGATAGATATCTGCATATTTATGGAAAAGACAAGCCAATGTGATCTGATTTATGCAACTACACACAACACTGGGCACTGGATAAGCAGGCCAGAGAGGGGGATGTGTGAGTATCATCTGGACACCATGAAGTAGAAGTCCAACAACATACTGTACCTTATTGGATGAGACACAGCAAGGGAGATGCAGTGTGGCAGGCGGGAGATATGAATTGATAGCCTACTAGTGTGTTTTGTGAGTGGTACAGGGATGCTGGGAACTGGGACAACAAATTTTTTTTGTGGATGACACATGGTGAGAGGGTGTGTTCTGTGAGTGGTACAGGGATGCTGTGAGCTGGGACAACAAACCTTTTTTGTGCATGAGACATGGAAGGAGGGTGTGTTCTGTGAGTGGTACAGGGACACCAAGAGCTGGGATGACAAACCTTTTTTGTGCATGAGACATAGTGAGAGGGGGTGTTTTGGGAGTGGTACAGGGATGCCAGGAACTGGGATGACATGCCTTTTTTGTGCATGAGAAATGGCAAGGGAGTTTTTGTGAGTGCTACAGGGATGCTGGGAACTAGAATGACAAACCTGTTCTGTGGATGAGACAAGATGAGGGGGTGTTCTGTGAGTGGTACAGGGACACTGTGAGCTGGGATGACATACCTTTTTTTTGGATGAGACTCAGTGAGATGGGTTTTGTGAGTGGTACAGGGACACTGAACAATGCACAATAGAAACTGAGAACACTGGCAGTGTCCTAGTGTGTGATGTGAGTGTTATAAAGATGCTGTAAGTGGTGCAATGACATACCTTTTTTGTTTTTTGAAGGGAGATGCAGCATTGCAGGGATGATGTACCTATTGTGTTTAGACAGGGAGAGGTGTGAGAGGTGCTGAGCAAGAGAGTGACATGTGACAATCTTGAGGGAGAGATTATTTCATGGTGTCATGCTAGTGCATTATGTGAGTATTATCCAGACCATGTGATCTAGAGGATGATGACATACCTAAAGTTTTGCTGAGATGCAGTGGTGCCAGAGACTGGGACAGCACAAGGATGGTCTGTGAGGGAGACACTGCATGGCAGGAAGAGAATAGCAAGAGACTGTGTCAATCTGGATACTCAGATGCACAGATCTTAATTTTGGACAGGTAAACACTGTCACATAGTGGGATCTATGATAATCTTGACACAACCTTAATTGTGACATGAACAACATCATGGCTGTCATGATTATCACACCTGTTTACCTGTACTTTGGATGTGTCTCTGGAACATTACATAGTACTATTTATGGAGTGGTCAGTTGGCACTGGGCCAATTTCCAGTTTCAATAAATGGCTACATGTAGTAAATAATCTGGTAGTGCTACTACAATACATTTGCTGTGAAATCCCAAGAGTAGCCACCACTGTTGCTCAGCCAATGGCATGAGTGAGTGCTTGCTTGGCTTGACACTGCAATTACAAGAATGTCAAATGAAAATTTAGTATTTAGTATATAGAAGCCAAATCTGGTGACAGTGGAGTCACATGACATCACTATTCACTACGTATAGTACAACAAGTATTGACTCAGAGGCTGTTGCCAGCACTCATGGCAACTGAACATGCACTGAGGCTGAGAATGTGACATGCATAGAAGCCAAACTTTGACAGCAACCTTGCTAGTTGGACTGTTGCCAAATAATGGCACATAAGACTCAAGTATATAAATCCCCCCCAGTGTTAAGTCTGGTTCATCACTGGTCCAAAGATGGTCTGGAATCCAGTGTGAGTCAAAGTGTAGTTCAGTGGTGGAAACCAACCAAAACCAACACAAAAGACAATGAAAGCGAGTGGTGGTGTGCCTACATGGTACCTAGATGGTGGAACCTTCTATTTGGGTGGGGTTTTGTGAATTACAACACTCAAGGATGAGTGCTGAGGGTTGGGGGTGCTCCTGATGAAGTGGGAGCAAGAATGCAAGAGGATTGCAATGGGGTAGACTGCTGTCAGCCTACAGCAGGATGAATGACAACTTGATTTGATGCCCTAAGCTATTCTGAGCTCAGGGAGGACTTGGAGCAACGTATATTGATGATAGACAATGATAAGCAAAGTAGACAATAGTTAGACCCTTAATAAAGTCTCAACTATCAAAACTGATGAATGATTTACTGAGAGATGATACATAAAATGCAAGCAAGAGGGGCTCTCTGATGTCTTCTTTTTATTTTTATAGCTATCTAAGTACAGTGATTTATACACTACAGGGGCATTGCCTATGGAAAACAAGGTGTAAACACTTGGTAAGTGATTGGTAACTGATAAGTAAGGAATGTAAGCAGTGGGTAATCATCTTAGAAAGCATTGGTGAGCATTGGTAAGGATAAGTAAGCCAGAAAGTGAAGAATCAGTAAGCAAAGGCAAAAGATTGGTAAGTGTTGGCAATAGGTTAGTCAAGGACAGTCAGAATTTCAAAATATGAGTCAAGTAATGTCAGAAAGTGGGAAAGCACACTGGAATCACATTAGGGGGAGACTGTGCATGTCCCATCTCAAAGAGATCACTTCTAGGCCAAGGTGGGATGACAGAGAGGCAGTGCTGGCTCTGATGCTGATACATTACATCCAAAAGTGGACAGGGTGAGTCAGGTGTCAACAGGGGTCAAGCTTTGGGGGTCTGTGGGGTGACAGGAGCATAAGGAATCACAACTTCCACCCCCAACTGTCCTCTCAGTGGAAGCAAATAAAAAACTTCATGAACAAGGCTCTATTGGAAGAGAGGATGAAGGGGCAGCATCTTCTGCTGTATCTTGCAACAAGAAGGCAAGATGTGCATCATACTCATCATGGATGTGATCAGGGAGAGTGGAGAACAATAGATTATACTGTAGCTGTTGCAATTTTGGAAGAATGAAGGATGAGACCAGTATGAAGATGTTGCACAGAGCAGGGAGGAAGGATCCATATGCTTCTTGGAGCAGGGAGACTGAAACAACCACATAAGACCTTTCTAGCTGAATGACAGACTTGAGGCAACCAAAGAACATCCTCCTAGAGGTCATACTGACAAAAGAACATGCCTGTCCAAGCTGGATGGGCTGAGAGGGGGCAGACAAGGATGGGATGTACCAGGATGCTTCAGGACAGAAGCTGGTAGGAACTCCTGGTAGATATACATAGCCATGGTCCCTAGAGAAAGGGACAAGAAAAATGATTGACATGGAGGTGGCCATATCAGAAGAATTAGCAAAATGATCATCTTTTGGAGGGAGTGCTATAGAAATGTGTGGAGTGTGCAGATCCTTCCCAATTTTGGAAGGTAGGATTGCATGGCTGAGCACTATAAGTGAGTGTGGGAATGTTGTTAGTATCTGCAGAAATGGTGGAGATATGTCAAAAACCAAAATGCCATACACAGGTGATTACAGATTTTCATTAGCACATAACTCACTTCCTTGTTTTTTTTTCTTTGGCATTGGTGACTCATTCTTGTGTGAGGGATGACTGCCAACATTTCTGGCTGTCCTTCTTTGCATGAGGGCTATGGTCTTCATCTCCATTCATCAGCTGTATCCATGTCCACATCACCAAACACCTTTGGTGTGTGACATCGACCAGCAAGAAGAAATGCAATTGTCCCCAATTGTGACCAATGCAGGGAACCAGGGAAAACAGAAAAATCTGAATGAGATGGAAAAAAGAATGAGTGAGGATAAAGGTAAGAAATCAAAAGTAAAAGGAGAAATCATGAATAGTCATCTGAGTTGTAGTCATTATTGTCATTGTGTTCTTTGTTTTCCTCATCTTCATCTTCATCATCATTTTCATCATCATTGTTATTGCTGTTACTGCCTTCTTCATCATGGATATTTTTTTCCATAACCTCTGGTAAAGGAGTGTGTTGAGAATAATAGGGAATGAGTTGAAATGCTGTGATTCCTTGAGCAGAAATGGTGCCATCAAGTTCTTTAACAACATAGGAACCTCCCTTGGTGCAATGAACAACCTCATAGGGACCAAGGTAGCAGGGCTTTGATTTATGATCCAGTTCCTTCTCTATCTGAGTGTTGCAAACCAATACCAAGTCTCCTGGCTCATAAGCAGACTTCATCAACTGTAATGCATACCTCTTCTCAAACTGACCCTTGGAGCACAAATGAGACCTCTGCAGAGTGGTGAGAGCAGCATTGATGTCCTCTTGTCTCTTCTCCAACTGATGCATGCAAAGTGCAAGGAGCTCCTGAGAAGTCATTCCAGACTGGAATCCTTCAATGAGATATGTAGACTCAAGGAGATCAAAGGGTAGGACAGGATCAAGACCATGGAGCAGGAAGTAAGGGCTAAATCCAGTGGAGTGATGTGTAGTAACCTTGTCTGTGAAGAAAGCATGATGAACCTTGGAAGGCCAGAGTGAAAGGTCTCCCTTGCAAGCCTTGATGATAGCTTCTCTGATAACAAAGTGTCCATGCTCTACAACTCCATTCACTTTTGAATTATATGGGGAGATGTGAATCTGTGGAATAGAATAGTGCTTCATGAGCTTCTCAAAGGCACCCTTGACCTTGCTGCCATTATCAGTGATAACCTGTGCAATGACACCATAATGACAGAAGATCTCTTCCCAGAAGAACTTAATGAGACTGTCTGCATTAGCATGTTGAAGTGCATGACCTTCTGCAGCAAGGGAAAGATCATCTCAAGCTGCAACAAGATAGTGATATCCACAAGCTTTGGGCATGAGCATGACATCAACATAAACCTTCATAAAGATTCCAGGGGAAGTGGAGATGGTGATGGGAGCCTCTGCCTTATGAGTGCTTCAGATCTGGAAAGAATGGCAAGAATGGACATGATGGGCAACATCTTGATAGAGCTGAGGCCAATAAAAGTGCTGTCTGATGGTCTGAAAGACTCCAAAGACTCCATGATGACTGAGTTCTTCATGAGCATGACTGAGGATCTGAGCATGGAGATCTGGGTCAAAGATGACCTTAGCTGGAGGACAGGGACCTTGAAATGTAAAGAGCTGGTCTCCACAAAGGAAGAACTGGAGGGATCTGTGAATGAAACACTTGTGAGCAGTACTGGAAGGGAATGGTGGTAGTTCTGTGGTTTAAAGGAAGTGGAGGATTCTATGTAAAAGGACATCCTGGGATGTATCATTGGAAAGGAAGGACAGGAGGATCATGACATTGTAGGGAAGGGGATGGGCATCTGTGAAAAGAACACTCTCCAACCACTTGTCAGCTTCTTCTGCATTGACCTCACCTTCTTCATATTCCTCCTCAGTGGGCTGATGTCTAGAAAGTGCATCTGGGGCTCAATGTTGAACAGCAGGGACATGGATGAGCTTAAAGTCAAAGAGTAGGATACCCTCAATCCAGTGATTGATGGTCACATTAGGTTGAAGATCTGGATCATTGAGCATACCTTTGATGTACTTTGCATCAACCTCTACCCATAGATGATGAACACCATAGAGATATAGGCAATAGTGACAAAGCACTCTGAAAAGACCATAAAGCTCAAGCTTGGGCTGACTGTAGCAAGATTCATGTTCATTGATGGGGAGTGAACCATAGCAAGCAGGACATTTGTGACCTTCATCATCATACTGAGACAGAATGAACCCAATGGCGATGTTACTAGTATCAACAGAAAGAACAACTGGCAGGTCAGACAAGTAGTTGATGGGGCAAAGGGCAGGAGCAGATGAGATGGCAAGTTTCAAGGCATTGAACACATCTTGCTGGCCCTGACCCCAGACAAATGGAGCATTCTTGCAATAGAGATCAACAAGTGGGCAAGCCAACATCCTTGGGAGTGGCGAGCATTGGCCAGTTGATGACCTTCTTCACCTTATTGTCATCAGGAGAGCAACCATGAGGATGGCATGCTTGGCCAAGAATGACAACACAAGGCTGGCAGATCTGAGACTTCATGCCAGAGAATGTTCCACTGGCATGAGCAAACTGATGCATGACTCTATGGACATCTACAACATGTTCCCAAAGGAAGCAACAGATGCCAGGATTCTTGGGTAATGTTTTGGCATTGCCATCAGCATCTTCATACAGGTTGCAGGGCCCTTTATGGGCAGGTCATTGATGAAAACATTCACAACATGAGGGATTTCATCCTGTAGAATAAATGCTGTACAGTTCTGAAATTCTGATGGCAAGTTGGTGTAGCCTTGAGGCATGGCAGTATGGCACAGTAGGCCAAGAGGCATCATGAAGGATATTAGATCTTGGCTATCAGGATGGAGTTGGTGTGCATCAAAACCTGAAAATAGATCAAAAATGGTGTGGCATTAATGACCAGCAAATGGCTCCACAAAGTCATCCAATATCAATGGAACACTGGCATCCTGAATGGTAACCTTATGTAGAGGCTGTAGATCATGAATGATGCAGATCTTTCCATTCTTCTTCATAACACAGAACCACTTGGAGCAATAGGATGACTGGGCCAGTCAGTAGAGTCTGGCAGCAATCTTCTCCCAAAGAAGCTGTATGACACATTCTCTTATGCCAGGTGGAATCAGAATGTTATAAAACTCCCATGGTTCATGTGGTAGGACAGGGATGATGTAAGGTGAAAAGTAGTTGGAGCAGGAGTTTCCTCTCTCTGACTCATTGAACATCAAGGTATGTTCATTTAGCTTCATCACATGTGAAAAAAAGTTTTTCCTCTTCTAGCCAGAGAAAGCCATTGGCATTAACCTTCATGGAAGTCCAGGCACTCTTGAGTAAGCTTCCTCATGGGAACAAAGGTCAGAGGGTGACAAGTGAGTGGTGTGAGTGATGTGAGGGGGTCTTCTGGAAATCAACAATGGACTCAAGCATCTTCTGGATAGACTCCTGGCACTAGGTTTGACCTTATGGTCAATGCACTTGTAAGCTCCATAAACTGACTGGCTTACTTTGCAGTCTAAGACACCTGTATCTGTTACAAGTTTTCACCTAAAGTGTAGTAAATCAAGAAAATCAGATAAGGAATGGAAAAGTGAAGCTGTTTTTTGGTTTTCTGAATGGGAAGTGGATCTGGTGTTGTCAAAAGATTGACAACAAAGAAGAGGAAGCATCAAGATAAAAAGAGCTTTGAAATTTGAAACTGAGGGGAGCATAGTAAGTGGTGTTACAGGAGTATACAAGCAAAGAAATCTTTGTGGATTTAGGAGTTTAATGACTTCTCAGTCAAAGTGAGCAGCCAAAGAGTCAGTAATACTGTGAGTACAAGAAGAAATGCACAAGTCAATCACCAAAGTTCTGAAGAAATAAATCATGGGTGGTAGGAGTAAGTGGATGAATACATCTGTTTGGATCACATGGTGTCTCTGGTTCTTCTGAGCCACAAACATCCTGGATGGTGACATACTCCTTGCCTGAAGTCAAATCTGGAGAGCTGGAGGTAGGAAAGTGGTCTGGATATGATATTGCTTCAAAGGGAGGAGGATGCCCAGAGGCTGCAACAAAACTGATGGCCTTAGCAAGCATATGGAGGCCAGATTCCTGCAGTGCATTTGGATCTACCTCATCTTCATCACCTGCTACAACCAACATTCCTGGAGTGTATGATACATCCAATGAAGTCAAACAAGAGGAAGAAGGGTCCAATCTGATCTTGTTGTCATTGCCTGACTGATCCTCTACAGCATCCTGTAAATGAGCAACCCATCCAGTAAAAGTATGATGCATGACAACATTGTTGTAAGGCACAGGCATCACAATTGGTACCTCATTGATGACAGCATCAGGTACAGTGTGAAGAACTGCAGGAGGCAATGGTGTAGGCAGGAATGAAGTGAGAGTTAACACCAGTATTAAACATGTCTGAGGTGAGAGGAGAAAGCATTGTGGGTATATCTCTGGATTTCCTGACTGTTTTCTTGGACATTAGAGACAACCAACTTGCAGTATGAGGTATCAATGATAGACAGCAAAGCCTCAGAGTCTGGATTCACAGTATCTTCAGAGAACAGGAGGGAAGTGTGACAGGAAGCTTCATTGGGCTCTTCCTGTGAGATAATGGGTGCTGATGATGAAGGAGAGGGAGTCTGAGGTGGAGCAGTGATGTCATTAGTTAACACAGGAGAAGCAGGTGGATCTAAGTCAGATGGTGGTTCCTGAGGCAGTGTTTTGCTCCTCTGAGTTGGAGATGGCTCTGGGATGATGGGGATAGAATTGGACATAAGCAGACCCATCAAGCTCATGATAATGGTCAACATGGGCAGGAACTTCTTGGATTAAGCAAGTATGGAGCATCAGGAAGTCCTGGAAGTAGTTGCCTGATTCATTGACACTTCTTTCTCCAGCAAGGGCATGTTGTGAATCAAGATAAAGGGGTGATAAATTGGGAGTATGACATGTAAGACTGGTGAGAAAGGCAACAAGTGACTGATGCTCTTCAGCTCTGATCCTCTGACAAATCCTGGCAATGATATCATTATGCTCCAGCCCACTCATCTCAGTGGACTCCAACTCTTGCAGAAGTCAATGCACAAACTCTGAAAGAAAGGGACTCAAAGGAGGTGGAAAGGTGTGAACTGGGATGGGCTGGAATGCTGAAGTGACATCAAACCCATCTGCAGTTGATTCAGGATACAGGAGGGTGGAATGAAGTGACTGAGGGGGTGACTGCAAAGTTGATGGGGGTGGAGTGAAGACTATAGGTGAAACTTGATGAGGAGAGCCTACTGGTACATCCATCATGACTTCATTGATGTCTTCCTGAGGATGGACAGGCTCTAGAGTCACCATAAGTGTATCTGCAACAGTTCTGAACTGACCTTCAGTGACACACATCTCCAGGGGTGGCTCTCAGTCAGCTCCAAAGACAACAATGGTCCCAGACTCTCTTTCTATGATGCTAACTGAGTTTCCAAGGGCCCAAGGATGACCTAGGAGGAGATCAAAGTCAGCATCGGTGTCTGGGATGACAAAAAGATTGGTCTAAGTCCTGGCAGCACCACAGAAGAGGGGGACATCTTGTACTAGGCCTTTCAGTGTCGAAATACCCCCCTTTGCATCTTGCATATTGACAGACTGTGACATATTGATGGGCATGTGAATGACAGATTGAGCTATACCTGATCTGACAACATTCAGGGTTGATCCAGAATCAATGACACCTGTCACTTGTCAACCATTACAGGACAGATTGATGGTGATCAAGGGGCTAGATGTCAATGCCAGATAAGAAGTCATAGGGGGAGTTCCATTGACAGCTGTCACAGATTTGATGGGCTATTGCATCAGTGGCTGTCTTTTGAATTGCATCAGTTCCTGGAGGTCCTGAGAAACATCCCTGGAAGTGCCAATAACTTCCCTAACTGATACAGTCAAGGTCAAAAGAATCTGATCTACAATGGCCTTGGAACTGGCAGATTGTGAAAGTGAAGAAGATAAGGATGTGGTAGCAGTAGGCTTGGGCTTCTTAGGCTTCTCTGCAGAGTCAGGGGCTTGTTCTGATGGCTTTGGGACAGAACTGTTAAGTACAGGTTTACCCTCAGGTGACCAGGCTTCAAGACTGGGTGACAGGGGCTAAGTCTGGGTCACCAAAGTCAAGGCCAGGAGACAGGGGCCAAGTCTGGTTGGACTAGAGTTAGGGCCAGAGGTCAGGGGCTAAGTCTGGAGGACCAGACTCAAGGCCGGGAGCATGGGAATAAGACTGGTAGCATGGGAAACTGAGAAGTCCTGGAGTGTGTACAGGGGAAAGCTGGTCCAGGGTTGGATCTACCTCCCTTGGTCTCAGCTTATGTGCTGTACCCTTATGCAAGCTGGGGAGAGGTCCAGGACAGGGGCCAGGGATAGCCTAAGGCTTGGCCTTAGCTATTGAGTAGACTTGAGGGGTAATACTAAGTTGATATTCTGACTGAGGTGCTACTGAGTATGTACAGAGGTTAAATACACAAGGCCAGCCTGGAGTAACAAACATGAAGCCAGACTTGTGAATAAGCTATTAGCAAGATGATTAGCAAGAGTGTGGACAGCCATAGGGGCTGTGCTGAGGCTAATAGTCAAAGTCTGGGTGACCAGCATAACCAGGGACAGAAACAGGATTTGTACAGTAAGCAACAGTCAGATGAATGGACCAAGCTAAGTATAGTACAAACAAAGGGAAACAGACTGGAGTTATGTCTGGGTGACCTGGACATGGACCTGGGAGGACTGGGGTGGAGCAGCACAAGGCTGGGAGGCCAGAGTGGACCAGAGATAGGGGTAAAAGACTGGACTTGAGTTATTTAGGCCAGAGTTGGGTTTCTTAGGGCCAGAGTTAGGTTTTCTAGGCCAGACTAGGACTGGACTTGACTGGAGATAGGGGATAGGGGTCCAGACTGAACTGGGATTGAGCCCAAGAGCCATGGATATGACAAGAATCATCTTCCATGATAGCATCATCTCTGGTTCCATCAAAGGCAGGGGCATGAACATTGACTGGTACAAAGACAGGAGCAAGTGGTGCTTTCTGTAGAGCAGAGATAGATGCAGAGTACAAAGGCTTTGGCACCTGATTCTCTTTCTCCTTGCCATGCAAACAAGGTGGGACAAGGACACTGTTGAAGATGGCCTTTCTCTTCTCCTTGGTAATCTTGGTGGAATGATCCACAGTAGTGACAGGGGGTTCATCTTCCAACTTGTAAATCTCAGCACTGGATTCTTCTTCAACATCTTCATGGACAAAAAAGTGAACCACATTGGCAGGCTGAGCAGCAGCCAGAGTGCACTCATAGGCCTGGATGATGGTCTCATCACATGCCAAGGAACCCTTCTGAACAAGATCATTAACTGCTTCACAATTATCAAGACCATGACCTTTGACACCACAGCCATGACAAGTGATGGTCCTTCTAGCAGGATGAGTCTGAGCTGGTGGAGTAGTAACAGGAGCAGCAGACACAGGAGTAGGAGCAGGAGCAGGAGAAGAATGAAGAGATGGGGCATGAAGGACCTTTGCAGCATCAGGATCCATTTTAATGGCTTGATAATACAGGAGGGAATAGTCTGGGTCACTAAGCAACACATAAGCCAGGGATTTGATCAGAGTTCCAACCTCATCCTGTTTGCAAGCAGTAGGAGCTTCTCTCTCCAAAGTTTTGAGGTTTCTTCTGGCTTTGTGGGCAGGGAGTAGGGGTTGAACACTATCATCTCTACCATCAGAGCAATGAGAAGTGCTATTCTGGGCCTGAGGAGCATTAGGGGCAGCTCTGGGGCCAAGGAAATCAAGATCATCTGCATCAAAGTGATCATGACAAAGGACCTCTTCAGCAGACTGACATACATCTTCATAACCAGCCCAAAAGTAGTGATTGTGCTCATCAACTGAGATTCTTCCCTTGTTCTTCAACCAACCACCAATACAAATGAAACCATGATTGTAAGCCCTAAAGTCTTGAAGCAACATGATGGGCTGTAGCCTAGACTCCAAAGCAAAGCTCTTGAGATGCCTTTCAAAGAACCTTTCATTGAACAGATCAGCATTGAAGTACTTGAGGAGATCAGCCTTCAAGTTAGCCCAGTTAGGAGCATAGTAGTGAGCCATTCCTTCAATAATCTCCCTAACATGAGCATTACAGTATTGGAGGATTGACTTGACCAGTTCCTGGTCAGAGTTGACATTATGGAAAGCACAGAGTCATTCATAGTGGTCCAGGAAAGTGCAAAAATGGGTATGGTCTTCTTGGAAGAGTTCTGGAGCAGATTTCATGCCAAGCAAGGGCAAAGTAAGGACAGAGTGAGCAGGAGGAACAGCAGCAGCTGGAGGAGCTGCTGAAGGCATGGGTGGATAAATAGCAGGGGTTGTAGATGACATAGAAGCAAGATATATGGTGGATTTACAAGCAAGATTCAATGAGATAAGGAGAATAGGAGTTGGGATTGGAAAAGTGATAGACTTTGGCAATTATGATGACCTAGGAGGCAGGAATATGAAGGATGTGAACACAAACAAGGTTTTTATTGATCCAGGAATGACCACCCCTTGCAGTGGGCTCCAGATGTGAGTCAAAGTGTGGTTCAGTGGTGAAAACCAACCAAAACCAACCAAAACCAACACAAAAGACAATGAAATTGAGTGGTGGTGTGCCTGCATGGTACCTAGATGGTAGAACCTTCTATTTGGATGGGTTTTTGCAAGCTACAACACTCAAAGATGAGTGCTGAGACCCAGTCAAAACTGGACAGGACACAGGAGGATGTAGGCTGCTAAGGTCAGATCTGTGGGATTTTCCTTGGACAAAATCAGACAAGGTGTGATAGCCATCAGTGCATCATATTGCAATATGTTATGGATTGCATTACATTAGCAATGCAATGTCTGGAGTCCACATAGTACAACATACAGCATACCTTACATTCCCAATAGTACAACATACAACATACATTGCACACATCACATTGCTGAGTTTGTCTTCTCAGTGCTATGCAATACAAAGGTGTGTGGCATATCTATGGGTTATGCTATCAGCCTGATAATAGTCTCTACAGTTTTCTTAATACCAAACTTCCTAAGTCTGAACATTCTCAGCAAGCCCACCATGTGTTAGTGAAACATGGTACAGGCAGTGGAGACATGACACAAGGACATCATAAGTGGGCATGTTCAGAGCATGAGGTATGTCCCATATATTCTTCCAATTTTCACTGACTTATACCCACAATTTACAGATGGATGGGCATACTGATGGTGGTCCACACACACTAGAGGTATGTAGCATTGTTTTTTGCTCTTGGGTTTATACTGAATTGTCTAGGTGGGGGAGAATGACATCCCAGCTCCTCGAAGACAATCTGCAGTTGTCTTCTTCAGACCAGAAAGGCTACAGATGGTCAGAAACCCCAGAAGTCCTTCCACCCGCTGCTTCACCCCATCAAGTGCATGAAGATGAGCAAGGCCATGGAGGGTCACTGCTGCTGTATTATACCTGCTGGTCCCAGCCTGCTGCCTGCCCACAAGGTGCTGTACCTTGGTCATATAGTACCTGATTAGGGTGTGTATAGTACAGATCCTGTATGGTATGATGAGATCCTGTGGGGTCAGAATGCAATATGTTGTGAAGTGACTACAAATGACAAGATTGGATCAACACATATGAAGTCAGATTGGGTCAGAGCTGGGCTGCTGTTGTCATAACCTGTGCTATATACACAGTATCTACTGAAATATGACAAGATCTGATTGAAAGGAAGAAAAGCCACAGTTGTTCTCTGTGGGTCTGCCCCATCATGCAGGAAATGGGATGGCACAGGGTGACATCTGACCACATCTGACTTTTTTCCCTATTAAGCAACATTGGCAGCTCTTGTCCTTGTACATCCTCCTATGTCCTGTCCAGTTTTGACTGGGGCTGAGGGTTGAGGGTGCCCCTGCTGAAGAGGGAGCAAGAATGTGAGAGATTGTGATGGAGTAGACTGCTGTCAGCCTACAGAAGGATGGATGATGACTTAATTTGATGTCCCAAGCTAATCTTAGCCCAGGAAGGTCTGGATGTGAAGATCCTTGATGATAGATGTCAATAGGCAATGTAGACAATAGCTAGACCCTTAATAAAGTCTCAACTATTGAAGCAGATGAATGAATTACTGAGGGACAATGAATGGCAAGCAAGAGGGGCTCTCTGATGTCTTCTTTTTTATATATAGCTATCTAAGTACAGTGATTTACACAGTACAGGGGCACTTGCCTATGGAAAACAAGGTGTAAACACTTGGTAAGTGATTGGTAACTGATAGGTAAGGAATGTAAGCAGTGTGTAATCATCTTAGAAAGCATTGGGGAGCATTGGTAAGGATAAGTAAGCCAGAAAGTGAAGAATCAGTAAGCAAAGGCAAAAGATTGGTAAGTATTGGCAATAGGTGAGTCAAGGACAGTCAGAATTTCAAAATATGAGTCAAGTAATGTCAGAAACTGGGAAAGTGCACTGGAATCACATTAGGGGGAGGCCAGTGCATGTCACATCTTGAAGAGATTGCTTCTAGGCCAAGGTGGGATGTCAGAGAGGCAGCACTGATCTGATGCTGATACAGGACATCCAAAAGTGGACAGGGTGAGTCAGGTGTCAACAGGGGTCAAGCTTTGGGGGTCTGTGGGGTGACAGGAGCATAGGGGATTGCAACTTTCACCCCCAACTGTCCTCTCAGTGAAGCAAATAAAAACTTCATGAATGAGGCTCTGTTGGAAGAGAGGATGAAGGGGGAGCATCTTCTGCTGTATCTTGCAACAAGAAGGCAAGATGTGCATCATACTCATCATGGATGTGATCAGGGAGAGTGGAGAACAGTAGATTATACTGTAGCTGTTGCAATTTTGGAAGAATGAAGGATGAGATTGGTATGAAGACATTGCAGGGTGCAGGGAGGAAGGATCCATATGCTTCTTGGATTGGGGAGACTGAAATACCACATAAGACCTTTCTAACTGAATGACAGACCTGAGGTGACCAAAGAACATCCTCCTAGAGGTCATACTGACAAAAAGAATGCACTGTCTGAGCTGGATGGGCTGAGAGGGGGCAGATGAGGATGGGATGTACCAGGATGCTTCAGGATGGAAGCTGGTAGGAACTCCTGGTAGATATATGTAGCCATGGTGCCCTAGCAAAGGGGACAAGCAAAATGATTGATGTGGAGGCAGCCATATCAGAAGAATTAGCAAAATGAGCATCTGTTGGAGGGAGTGCTGTAGAAACATGTGGAGTGCACAGATCCTTCCCCACTTTGGAAGGTAGGATCATGTGGCTGAGCACTATAAGTGAGTGTGGGAATGGTGTTGGTATCTGTGGAAATGGTAGAGATATGTCAAAAACCAGAATGCCATACACAGGCACTTGAGAATTTTTATTGGCACTTAACTTGCTTCCTTCTTTTTTCTTTGGCATTGATGACTTGTTCTTGTGCAAGAGATGACTGCTGATGTTTCTGGCTGTCCTTCTTTGCATGAGGGCTATGGTCTTCATCTCCATTCATCAGCTGTATCCATGTCCATGTCACCAAACACCTTTGGTGTGTGACAGCATTCCCACATCACTTCATTCACATTGCCCTTGTTTGGCACACTACTTGGTATCTGATCAGGTCTTCTCTCTTACTGTCATGCTGTCAGGGACTCTGTCCATAGGCTAACATCACTTATAGTGGCTACCTTGAGTCTGCTTGTACCCACCCTGAAAACCCTTCTGCTTCCACTATGCTATTTAGCTGGCAGGTACTGTATGGCAGAAACAACTTTTGAGCCCACTTAGAATTTGATTGGAAAAATCTCTGCATAACATGACATCTAAAAGACATCTTGTGATGACTTCAATGACTCATATCTCTTGACCTTCTCCTTCTTGCCTCCTCTCACTCTTGTGCTAGTCTAGGTTCCCTCAGGATGATCCTAGGCAGACTCATTTACTCACCTACTGCCTATCAGTATTCTAGCTGGGAAAGATCCAGCTCCTCACAGCAGGTTCAGTGAAGACATTTTGCAAGCAAATGTGACCCTGCTTGCTCATTTGTTCACAAGTTTTGTCCTCATTGCAGGTTTGACCTCTGCCATGTGTGTATTGCTTTGTCATGCCATCAAATCCCTGATGTCCTTATTCCATGTCAAAGTTATATGGCATAACAACTCTCCAGGGGAATCACCACACACCAAAGGTGTTTGGTGATGTGGACATGGATAAAGCTGACCAAAGAAAATAGAAGGAAGTGAGTGAAGCACCAATAAAAATTCTCAAGTGTCCATGTATGGCATTCTGGTTTTCAACATATCTCCACCATTTCTGCAGATACCAACACCATTCCCACACTCACTTATAGTGCTCAGCCATGTGATCCTACCTTCAAAATTGGCAAGGATCTGCACACTCCACATGTTTCTACAGCACTCCCTCCAACAGATGCTCATTTTGCTAATTCTTCTGATATGGCTGCCTCCACATCAATCATTTTGCTTTTCCCCTTTGCTAGGGACCATGGCTACATATATCTACCAGGAATTCCTACTAGCTTCCATCCTGAAGCATCCTGATACATCCCATCCTCATCTGCCCCCTCTCAGCCCATCCAGCTCAGACAGTGCATTCTTTTTGTCAGTATGACCTCTAGGAGGATGTTCTTTGGTCACCTCAGGTCTGTCATTCAGTTAGAAAGGTCCTATGTGGTCATTTCAGTCTCCCCAATCCAAGAAGCATATGGATCCTTCCTCCCTGCACCCTGCAATGTCTTCATACCAATCTCATCCTTCATTCTTCCAAAATTGCAACAGCTACAGTATAATCTACTGTTCTCCACTCTCCCTGATCACCTCCATGATGAGTATGATGCACATCTTGCCTTCTTGTTGCAAGATACAGCAGAAGATGCTCCCCCTTCATCCTCTCTTCCAACAGAGCCTCATTCATGAAGTTTTTATTTGCTTCACTGAGAGGACAGTTGGGGGTGAAAGTTGCAATCCCCTATGCTCCTGTCACCCCACAGACCCCCAAAGCTTTACCCCTGTTGACACCTGACTCACCCTGTCCACTTTTGGATGTCCTGTATCAGCATCAGATCAGTGCTGCCTCTCTGTCATCCCACCTTGTGTTATGCTAAGACCAAAGTCAAGGCATAAGGGGAGCTCAGCTGCAGACTAAGGGTTTCCACTGAGCAATGGCTGCAGTAACCTCTGTAAACAACAGAGGATTTTAGGGCAACACCTGTAAGAGTGGTCCTGGTAAGGGACACTGAGGGTGAAGTTCTGAGAATGCTTGTGTATGATTGAGCAGCTCAAGTCTGGAATTCCAGGACTTGAGCTGGCAGTCTAAATACTACAGGGAAACAGACCATGAGGTGTCTGCATGTAACAAGCTAACTACACCATTGATTGAGCAATGATGACACATGTCCTAAGCATGTAAAGAGGCAGTAATACTAGTGGTGGAGGCAGAGAACCATCAGATCAGAGAAAAGATGACTCTAAAAGGAAAAGAAGTCCATTGGAATGAACACAGGGTAAATGTACAGTGAAACAAGAGAAAATAGGGGTGAAATGTAACATTACCCCCCTTCTAAGCATTGAAGTCCCCAACTTCAACTACTCTCCATAGGGCTCTCCAGTCATGTTGCTGATGGTGGAGTCATCAAAGTCATTTTCATTGTCATATAAATCATTATCCTTGCTCCCAACAAGGGTACAATCATCTACCAGTGCAGGGGTAGAGATTCTTTCCTGTAGCAAACAGTGAGGGCATATAGACAGACATTGGGCTTGGGTGTGCCCAGGACAGGTGGTGCAGCAGAGAGGGCATTCATAAAGGCTGCAATTGACCCTGACATGTCCAAGGTGGCAGCAGACATAACATGCTTGTTGATAGTGTGGATCAGACAGGATGAGAGGATGATTAGCCTCAGTAAGTGCATTACAGCTGTTTGCAAAACAATGCGGAAAATCTGTTTGACAATTAGTCTGTTCGGATATAGCTGGGATAGGACCCCTAAAACCACCTCTATGGTAACATTGTGTAGTGTAAGCATGTACTTAGACTTCATCCCTACGGCAGACTTGTTTTTCAACATGTCATCGCCATCACGATCCCCCACTCCCATCACAGAAAAATTACATTCTTTCACAATTTCACTTTCTGTCTATGGACCCAAGAAAAAGGAGAAGGGAAAGACTGTGCCAAAAGCAACCATGAAGACAAAAGAGCTGACTTTTGCTGTCAATGATACTAACTACCTCGATTTTCTACAGCATGTACTGGACAAGCATGGTCAAGGACAATATAGGGTCTCAAGCAGTAAACATTTTCCCTTCAAGTTTGTACCACCCAAAGAGCAGAGGTAAGTCATTTCTCACTCTGCAAATCTGTGCTAACCATGCTTTACCTCAGCCAAGCTGTCAGTAATGTGATCAATCTCAATAACGAAGTTGACTACAAGGATATGGTCAAGAGGATTCATAGCATTCACCCTGGCCCAATGAAGATCTACGTCAATATGAAACATGTGGAGAAACTTCCAACTATCAATGGCTCTGGAGATGAGAGCAACTCGTCTGGTGAGGATAGTGGAAAGCAGAAACATTCAGACCTTGATATGCGCCTTGCCCGGTGGCGCATGAAACTCCTGAGCCAGTACAAGAATGAGAACAACAAGGGAATGACTTACATCGGGCCAGCAGGGCCAATCCCCCTTTCACCTGCGATGGTACTGGACTGGTGCCATGCATTGGTAAGTCTTTCACTACTCATGAACATTCTATCCCTAAACTATCTGTAGGATGAAGGGCAGGCTACATTGTCGGTTCCCCCAAACCTCGAGTCTTTCAATTGGAGCAACAAAGTGCCATTTTTGCATCCAGCCCACAAAGTGCAAGCCCAGGCATCGCAAAATATTGATATCAACTCTATTACTGGTGTTCTCCTTCTTCAGACACTTGCAAATTCTGGCCTCTTGTCACCCAGTGTATCTAGTGCCCACACTTCTCCAGTTCCACCTCCTGCGACACCCACATGCATGCCACAGGATCCTCCCATTTCACCACCCATCCCATCTCCATCTCATCTCTCCTGCTTTCTTCGCTATGCTGAATCAAACCTTGGTGTTTGCAACGCCACCCTCTATGAATGGGAACTTGAACTGCAGTCAATCAGGCCTGACATCCTCATGGATATCGATGACCAGACACTTGCTAGGGCTGGTATTGCCACTGGTGACATCATTTGTCTCAAGAAGGGAAGTTTACTTTGGTGGAATGGTCCTGATGCAAAGAGGAAGTGTAGCGACACTGGGGCATCATCAGGCAACTGAGCCGAGTGGGCCAAGCCTTATCCCCACCCACCAGGCCATCGAAGAAGATCACATATGAGAAGTGATTCAAGGATGGTGGTGGGTGTCATTTCACAGCATCTCCGATGACTGATTGACAAAGATGACGATGGTAGCAAGCCAGCCCCACTTGACTATGACCTTTATTATCACTGCTGAGAGTCAAGATCAGTGGTTACCTGTGCCCCAGGGTTTTCGTCATCAATGAGACTGGGGAGGAATCAGAGGATGACGTTTTTTCTACATAATGCCTACATACCTTGCTTCATGTAACGCCTATGTTGCATACATAGGTATTGTATCGATTGCAATGTCAGCCTAGAGGCCATTTTTCACATTCATACTACATTGAACCTGCACACAAAATCGACTGGTAATTGAAGGGGGAATCTACTTAGACACAGTGATACAGTCACTACACTATGTACCCAGACACGTGGAAATAACCCTCAGCCTTTTCAGGCATAATACTTTGACATGTGTGAACAATCACCATCATCGATAAGTTGTCTGAGTGGCGACACAAGTATGCCTTGATCATAGAAAATGCTTGCTTGATGGGGTTGTAGTCTGGTGAGTATGGCAGGAGATAGATCAACTTGCAGACTGTGAGATGTCAGCAAAAGAAATATCAATTGATGGATAGTCACATATGATGCATATCTTCAACTAACTTGCAAATTTCCTCACCATGGTGAATGCAGCAGTTGTCCATAATAATAACGCTGTGGGGGCCAGGATATGGGTTGGTAAAAGGCATCTGTTGGATAGATTAGCATGTACCGGCTTGAAGATGATTCACTTACAACATGCTCCTTCAGAAATCGCAGAAATTGCTCTCCATCAACAGCACCCTCAATGATATCATATGTGATGATGCCATCAAGCGTGATGGCAGGGAGAATAGAGTAGCGCATTCCACATATGAAGTACCTCCTGACTTGGCAATGTAGACCTCTGACTGTTTGCCCATGTGGGCGAGTGGAGGTATACTTGTCCTTGGAAGCTTCATCAATGAAGATGAGCATATTTGTGTCTGGCGCTTCTGCTGTGATGCAATTCATGTAGAGCATGTGCAACTCCTCGTTCCTCTCAGAGGCAGATGTGGAGACGATCTTCTGAGTGATGTGGAAGCCCTGAAGAGTTTGAGAAAGTGTAGATGGAGTGATATGAACTTGACACTTGAGCCAGAGCTCCTCTCGAAGCTCATCTAGGTAGATTGTGCTGCGATGTTGAACAACAGCAAGGATAAATGCGATGTCTTTGAGGCTGAGAATGCAACAACGACTGATGGTATGGGAATAAGTGTTTGGGTTGTACATGACACTGTACTTGGTGTGAAGTCTGAGAGTTTTGTAAATGAGTGTTTTCTTGATGCTGTAGCCATTTTAGAGAAGGACAGGAATACAAGACTTGAGGTCAATGGATACCATGTGAGAGGGCATGTGGGCAGTATGTTCAATTCTTAGTGTACTATGGTAACAGACAGTAGCTACCCACTAAGGTACTTCTGGGGTCCTATCCTGGCTATATCCGAACAGTCTGATTGTTGAACAGATTTTCTGCATTGTTTTGCAAACAGCTGCAAGCATGGGGGACAGTGGCAGCTGGGCAAGGGTCTCAACCTGATTCATGGTGTAGGTGAGTTCTGCTTCAGACATGCCAAAGGTGACCTTGGGGTCGACTACAGATGATGATGACAAGCTATGGGACTCACATGGTTGGGGGTTGGGACCTGATAAACAGCAGGCACAAGGTCTGTCTGCCCTTCAAAGGGAGCCAGACAAGCAGGAG
The DNA here is from genome assembly GCF_024613125.1 of Pisolithus orientalis. Taxonomy (NCBI): domain Eukaryota; kingdom Fungi; phylum Basidiomycota; class Agaricomycetes; order Boletales; family Pisolithaceae; genus Pisolithus; species Pisolithus orientalis. Next base: position 96,120 of record NW_026260818.1, on the reverse strand, counting down.
GACAATGGTAATGATACCAGAGGGGAGGATGACATGGAGGAAACCAGGGGAGAGGTTGCAGTTGACGGTCTTCGAGACCCAGTGGGAGGGGGAGCAATCAGTGTAGGGTATTGATGAACATTGTAAATGAGGTCAGTGCCTCCTAGGATATCAAAAAGTCTTAGAAGCAGGGGGACCTGCTCATATGCAATTTTGTTCAAGATGGTTCATGTGGGGGACAGAAGAGGGTTCTGTTGGTTTATGTAGTGGGACAGCTCTTCAAGCCAAAGCGTTTGGATAGTGGCATGGTAGATGAGGTTGAGAGGAGAGTTTTCATCAACTTCATGATAGACAGTGCCAACAATGGCAAGGGTCAGCAATGAAAAGGCAGTAAGAAGTGATCATTTGGTTGCTGGCAGGTTGTTGCTGGCAACAGGTGAAGGGGGTATGGCGATGAGAGAGTTCACAGGGGTAGGTGTAATGATGAGGAGGCATTTCAAGGGTGATGTTTCTGATAGTATGAGAGGAGCATCAAGTAGGTGATTTCTGGAGGGGGAAATGTTTGGGGAAGTGTTTCTTATATGCAGAGAGCATATCATCTGCATGTTCTAGGTGTGCTTCTTTTTGCCATGAGTTTTTGGAAAAAGGGTAACCCTTCCATTTGATTAAAAAGGTGTGTCTGCAGCTGGACCTTTTATGGCTGACTATTGCTTCAACTTCATACTCCTCTTCTTCATTGAAAAGGTCAGGTGGTGGAGCCAGGAAGTCTGGCCCATGGATGTCATTTTTGCGACAGGATGATAGGAGGGAGGTGTGGAAGATGTTGTGGATCTTCCACTGTGTGGGAATCATGAGGCAATACATAATCAGAGATAGGACATTGGAGATGATGAAGGGTCCTTCTCTTTTAGGAGCAAGTTTTCTATTTTTGTAGGAACACTTTAGGTTCCATGCTTCTAGCCAAACTTTATCACCTTTTTGAAATGGGGTGAAAGGTCACAATGAGCAGTCTTTCATTATTTTTCTGGCCAGATCATGTGCTGAAAGGGCTTCTTCCCTGGCCTTTCAGAGTTCCTTGAGTCTGGACTCAGTGGCAGGAAGGTGAGTTTCCATGATCAAGGACAGAAGTGGTTTCAGTTCATAGCCATACATGAGGTAGAATGGCAATTGATGGGTGACAGAATGAGGGTGGTGATTATGTGCAAACTCTGCCATAGGGAGATTGTCCACCCATTGAGTGGGGTCATTCTGGCAGAAGATGTGAAGGTATGTTTCAACCTCCTGGTTTACACATTCCATTTCTCCATCAGTTTGAGGGTGGTATGCCATTGACAGAGCAAGGGAATACCCTAGTAGGGATGCAAGTTACTTTTGCAAATGTTGAGGCAAATTGAGGGCCTCAGTCAGATATGATTTTGTCATACAGCCTAAAGTGGGAGTAGACATTCTGGAAAAAGAGAGCCACAATATCTGCAGCAGAGGTGGTCTTCTTTGTGGGTGATAAAATTACCCCCTTTGTAAGCACATGGTCTACCACAACCAAAAGGGAATCACAGAAATCTATAGCAAGATCTCAGTCAAGTGTGCGAGTGGCAAACGTCTGTATTTGCATTACCTATAGCAAGATCTAAGGTAACGACTGTGAGTGCGAAGTACACGAACATGGGAACAAGACACTATACCCACCTCAGTCAAGTGCACAAGTGGCAAACGTCTGAGGTGGTGTTACTACAGTAACGAGTTAAATACGCTATACGAAACAAAAGGGTGAGACACAGGTGTTGAACCCAGTATTGAAACTACAAGCACAGTCATAGGGCGAGTGCTTGTACCATTAATTATACATATGAAACATTTGGAGACAATAAACCAAAAATTACCGTGCTGTATTGTCAGCGCTCGAAACAACTAAGTACAGTGGTCTTGTAGACCTGTAAATGGGAAGTGTTTCCCATGGTAAGGAAAAGTAGCGTCAATTAGTGAACAAAGGCTACGAGCGACTTGCCAAATCTAACACTCCCCCTCAAGTCAGGCATAGGCCGAGTTCAACCGTGAAATGTTTCACCTTCAGAGATGGTAGCACCTTCGTTAGCGTATCGGTGATCATGTCTGCAGTCAGGCAATATATGAGGCAAATTTTGCCATTTTCTACGACCCAGCGAATGAAGTGAAAATGGATATCGATGTGTTTGGTGTGTGCAGTGATACTGATGGTCTTTAGTGAGTGCGATGGCTGATTGATTATCAGAAAACAACTGTGGTCGGCTCGACGAAGTGGCTGAAAAAGCTCTCCGATGAGCGACCGAAGCCACAAGGCCTCCTTGGCCATGTGTGGCTGCCACGTACTCGCTCTCAGTCATTGAGAGTGAGACTGATTTCCTGTCTTTTAGAGGACCACTGACACCACTCCACCTGTCTATTAGAAAAGCGTACCCTGAGACCGCTCTGCGGTCTTCTGCCATGCTGCCATCTGCATCTGCAGTACCCAGGTCAACGCACTTGGTGATCCCCCATACATGAGTCAGTAAGCCTTTTGTGCCAAGAAGGTACCAATAAATTCTCTTTACAGCTTCCCAATGAGCAACTCCAGGGTTGCCCGAGAAACGTGAGACAGTCATTATGGCGTATGAGATGTCAGGACGAGTGGCAAGGGAGGCATACATGAGCGATCCTACTGGCTTCATGATAGGGTACATGGTGCATCATAGCGAATTCAGCACCAGTTGACAGTGACTGCCCAGAATGCAGTTTGGTACTGGGTTCCATCGGGTTCAACATGGGCTTGAGCTCATCGAAGCCAAAGCGTCGTATGATGGACTCGATGTAGGGGCATTGGCACAGGGAGATGGTACGTTCATCTCTATTTCTGGTTACTTCAATGCCAAGCAGCCAGTGAAATTCCCCAAGGTCGGTAATCTCAACATATTTTCTGACGTTGCATTAAGCTCCTCTATCTCATTTAGGGACATTGCAGTGATGGTGCAATCATCGACATGGATGACAATGATGACAAGCTCACTGGTGGTGCATCGTCTGAAATAGACGGCCTGGTCGACTGAGCACTGGGTAAGGCCCAGCTCATCGAATGAGGATCTCCACTAATCTTTGGTACCAGCAACGGCCGCTCTGCTTCAAACCATACAACATCTTTTGGAGGCGACAGACTTTATTGGGGTGATCGGTGGATTCGAAGCCTGGGGGCTGTCGCATGTGGATTACTTCATCATTGGTAAGTGTACCATTCAGGTATGCGCCTTTGATATCGATCTGATGGAGTTCCAGGTTTGATCACGCTGCCATGGCAAGGACGGTTCGAATGGATGCAAGCATTGTGACTGGGGCGAAGGTATCGAAATAATCAATGCCTTCGACTTGAGAGAAGCCTTGAGCGACAAATTGGGCTTTGTACCGTACCACATTTCCAGCAGTGTCTTTCTTTGCATGGAACACCCATTTGGATCCAACTATGTTGGCACCATGAGGTGCATCAACGAGTTCCCAAGTACCTGCCACATGTAACATTGCTAACTCTTCTCTTATCCCAGCCTCCCACTGCGGCCAATCTGGCCAATGATGAGCCTCAGCCAGTGAGGTAGGCTCAAGGGCTTCGGACTCAGCGGTGACTTCGTTCATGGCCATAGTGAGGTCGATATTGCAAAGGGTGTCATCAGGATCGTCTACGATGGATGCAAGCAAAGCTGCGGCTCTGTCCTCCCCCTCAAGTCTGGTGGGGTCGGCTTTGTCTTCGACTGTAGTGGGGAGCTGGACTCCTTTTGGTATATTAGGTATACCATGACCGTTTGTACTGCCTTTACCGGTGAGGATATCAGCAAGTCATTGGCTAGGCTTTCAAATTCATTTCGTGATGGGTGGTTCAGCTGGAGGTGATGGGGGTGCAGGATGAGCTGGGGCGATGTGTGGAGGTGTTGGAATTTCTTTTGTCTTTGGGACAGGAGCTGGAGGCATTAGCATCATGTTCAGTAAGTAGCTGTCTTCTTCCTCCCCCTCACAAGGTAACGACTCAGCTGAGGAGGGAGTCCAATATACATTCCTTTTGACAGTAACTGACTTCTTTTCAGGCCAGTACATGCAACAGCCGTTGGGACTGTTATCATCGATCCCAACCCATTGGCCCTCCGCAACACACCCTCCAAGTTTGGTTCCACCCTCGATTCATACCCAGATGCTCGAGCCCCACACAGGCTCGACTGAGGTCTGGTTTCTTCCCAGTCATGGCTTCGAGGGGTGTCCCACCGTCAAGTGCTCTGGTGGGAGTCCTGTTCTTTAACCAGACAGCGTGGCGCACCGCTTCACCCCATAGAACACGAGGCAAGCCGCTCTCATGCAGCATGGCATGGACTTTTTCAAGCAAGGTGCGATTGAGATGCTCAGCGACTCCATTGTGCTGTGGGGTATTGTGTACGGTGAGCTTCTGTTTCGTTCCAGCTGCCTTGAGGTACATCACAAATTCTTTTTCGAGGTACTCGCCACCTTGATCGGAATGGAGGGTCTTCACACGAGCGTTATGCTGGGTGTGACACCAGGCCTCAAAGTCTTTGTAGGCTGTGAAGGCTTCACTCTTCTGGTGAAGGAGATGAATATAGGTGAGTCGCATCTTATTGTCGGTGAAGGAAATGTAGTAATGCCGTCCACCAAGAGTTTCTATGGGTGCAGGTCCCCAGATGTCACTATGTACTTCTTCAGCAAACTCGCAAGCTCATTCTCCAATGCGTTCCTTCACGACAGGCTTCCTGGTTGCCTTCGCATATACACAGGCTTCACAGAAGGTCAGCTCGTCTTTCGACAAGTCAAACTTCAAACCTGATACAAGTCCCTTTTCAGCTAGGCGACAAGCGATGGATGGAGAAATGTGTCCCATCCTACGGTGAAGTTCCATCACAGTTATTGATTCAGCTGCTGTGTTTGCACTGTCACGATCATTGTTGTGGATGACATGATAGAGCCCGACTTTAGACTTAGGGATGCGACCAACAACATCATCGGCAGGGTTCCTGATGGTACAGGTACCTTCAGCGAAGGTGACGGAGTAGCCTAGCTGGTCAAGGCAGCTGACAGACATGAGGGTGTATCTGACCTTGGGTGAGTATAGTACTTCAGTGAGTCACAGTTTAGTTACATCATACCCGTTCGGCACCTCTATGACTAACTCCCCCATAGCAGTAGCGTCAAAGAGTTGTTTGTTGGCAGCCGAGAATGACTTGGGTGGTATCATTACCAACGTCTCGAACTTCTCCTTGTAAGGGGAGATGTGTCGAGTGGATCCGGAATCATAGAGTTCAATGACAGGTGTACCGATGGGGCTGTCATTTACGAGGTTCATGAACTCTGGGGAGGTGTTAGTGGGCTCGACTGTGATTTGAAGTGTCGCCATGGGGTGAGTGCTCATCATCCACATCCCCCATCTCGCTGAACCAGTCTTCGTTGGTGGTGATGAAGCAGCATCGATCAATGTCATCGTCATCTGACAATACGCTCAGCAAGTCAGGGAGCGAACCCTTGTTGTCGAGTTCATCCAGGGCATGCACCGAGAAGGCACCCTCTTCATCAGAATTGAGCGTTACAGCATGCACAGATCCCTTGGTGGCAGCAGGTAAGCTTTCTTTCTTTGTTTTGTCAAGATCAGGGCATTGAGATTTGTAGTGTTCCCTCGACCCACAGTTCCAGCAGGGGCCTCGCTGGCGAGTGTGCCCTCTGGAGCTACCCCCTCGACTACCATTTCTTCCATTTCCTCTCCCCCTTCCGAAAGAATTTCCGGGGGTCAATGACATGGCTTCTTCGCCATCACAATTCTTGGCTTTGGATCGTGTGTGCTGAGTCTCTTTGCGACTTCTGCACTCAGACTCTTCGATGATCAAGGAGATGAGAACATCGGGGTCGATAGTTTGGGTCGGGCTGTACAGGCGTGCAGGTTGCTAGCTGTCCAGACACGGAAGCTGGCAAGGTACTTAGGCAGCGATTGGATGATGGTCGAGTGGTAATCCTTTTCTTTGATCTGTATGCCGACGGCAGCTAACTCGTCTCTCTTCATACACAGATTGTCCAAGAACTGGCAGACGTCACCATCAACAGGGCACTGCAAGTTTAGAAACTTCATGCGAAGGTCAGGTCTGTGCATAAGCACCCTTCTCTGTGTATTCATGAACGATTTCATTCCACATAGCTGTGACGCTGTTAAGGCTACGCACCCGGAGTGCAGTGGAATCAGGGATCCATTGGGTAAGTAAGTGTTTCGCCATATTTTCACTTTTTTGCCACTTAGTGAGTTTGTCAGCATCAGGAGGGACTATGGTTACGAATCCATCCTGATCAGTGGAGGTTGTGCTGACAGGGCAAGGAGAGGTGCCATCGAAATGGGACCACAATTCCTTAGCTTTGATGGTGGTCTGGAAGCGAAGGGAGAAGATCGCCCAGTTCGTGCCTTTGATGTCAAGTTTTGGGACATTGCCCAGGAGCGTGTCAGTGGTGACAGGGATGGCAGTAGTCATTTTGTGGGGGGGGGGGACGAGGGTCGGTTGGCAGCGAGAATATTGAAAACAATTGTGAGACATTGTATAGGCTATTAGAGCTTGGGGCTCATAACCTCACAGAAATCTATAGCAAGATCTCAGTCGAGTGTGTGGGTGGCAAACGTCTGTATTCGCATTACCTATAGCAAGATCTAAGGTAATGACATGAGTGCGAAGTACATGAACATGGGAACAAAACACTATACCCACCTCAGTTGAGTGTGCAAGCGGCAAACATCTGAGGTGGTGTTACTACAGTAACGAGTTAAATATGCTATACGAAACAAAAGGGTGAGACACAGGTGTTGAACCCGGTATTGAAACTACAAGCATGGTCATAGCACGAGTGCTTGTACCGTTAATTATACATATGAAACATTTGGAGACAATAAACCAAAAATTACTGTGCTGTATTGTCAGCGCTCAAAACAACTAAGTACAGTGGTCTTGTAGACCCATAAACGGGAAGTGTTTCCCATGGTAAGGAAAAGTAGCATCAATTAGTGAATGAAGGCTACGAGTGACTTGCCAAATCTAACAGGGAATCATAGCCTCTGGAAAGGGGCAAGCCAGTAACCAGATCACAAGAGATCTGTTGAAGAGGGCAGGTTGAGGTCAAGGGGATGGGCATAAGGGGTGGTGTCATCAGGTGAGTGTTGACTTTATTTTGCTGGCACACAGCACAGCCTTCAACATATTTGCAGACAAAGGATGTGAGTCCTGGCCACCAAAACTCAGAAGAGATGAGTTGTTGGGTTTTCAAGATACCAGGGTGTCCTGCAGAGGGGTGATTGTGGTGGTTGGACACAATGATCTGTCAGAGAGGGGGATCATCAGGGATGTACACTTGGTCTTTATAGAGTAGTATCCCATTATCAGTTATTCAAGGATTGAAAACCTGGAGACATTGACATTATCTCCATGGATCCCTGTTCCCAGTCAAGGTCTTTACCAACCACAAGAACTTCAAGGCACCACAGAACCTGAATTGTTGCCAGGCTCATTGGCTTCTTGACCTAGCAGATTTTGATCTGCAACTTGAACATGTCCCCAGAAAAGACCTGGCCACCCCTGATGGACTCTCCTGCCAACCCAACCATGTTCCTGATGATGATGAAGACAACAAAGGAGTAACCCTCCTTCCCCAAACCCTGTTTGTCAACCTAATTGACACCAACCTTACTTGAAAGGTTGCCTCCTCCTCTATGAAGGACCCCATTGTCCAGACAGCTCTTCAAGCCATAGAAAGCACTGACATGCCACTCCCATTCAAATCCCATCTCTTGGACTGGAGGAGTTGGATACTTGAATGCATCAGCAGTAATTGCAAATGTTCAGGAGGTATCAGGCATTTGGAGGGTCAGTTGAGCCATGAAGATCCTTTTCAGGAGTTCAAAGGTGGTTTGGCATTTCTTCAACCATTCCCAAGTAACAGTTTTCTTGGTTAGGTTGATTAGGGGGCAGGCAATGTCTGAGTAGTAGGGAACAAATCTTCAATAGAAGTTGGCAAATCCTAGGAAGGATTGCATGTCTTTTACCTTTTTTGGGACTGGCCATTCTGCAATACCTTGGACTTTGACAGGGTCCATGGCAATGGTATTTTCCTTGATGATCATCCCAAGGTATTCCACCTTGGTGAGATCAAAATGACATTTTTCTAACTTGAGGGGTAGTGACAACTCCCTCATTCATTCAAGAACATGACAGTGTTAAGTCCAGTTCATCACTGGTCCAAAGCCAGTCCAGAGTCCAGTTGGGGGTCAGAGGGTAGATGAGATACCTAGAGGATTGGACTGTTGTACTTAGTGACTGAAGGCACAGTGCTATTCCCTTCTGTGGGCTGTAGTCCAGTCAAGAGGCAGAAGACAGAGATCAGAGAGACCAGGTTAGATGAGACTAGATTGATTTCAGAGTGAGGCTAAAACAGATTATCCTATGGCTTAAATACTAAGGGTATAGTAAGTGTAACATAGCACCAGAGACCAGTTTGTGCTGGTACAGCAATGGTTGGTAAACTGATTGGTAAGTAACATTACAAAGAATATTATCAAGATCAAGCAAGACTATGAACTAAGGATTACTGGGAACTGGGCAGGACTTGTGGCTGGGCTGGGTGTTACACTGGCCCAGTACCAACTGAGCAGACAACTCAATTGGGCACTGCCTTGCAGTGCCTCACAAGCTAACACATTTCTGGGTTGAAGGGTTAAGGCCAGGACCAGGGCAAGGGTTGGATGAGACCAGTTGAGAGCAGGGTAGAGCCAGTCTAGGGTGGTCTAGACATGGTTGTGACAGATGGGTTCTTTTCTTATGTTCTTTGGCATTGGTGGAGAAGATGAGGAGGTCATCCATGTAGATGACTAACCATCCTTCAGCAATCATGTCTCTAAAAGAGTCATTCATGAACTGTTGGAAGGTGGCAGGAGAGTTGCACAACCTGAAGAACATAACAGTTGGTTCAAAGAGGCCTTTGTGCATGATGAATGCTGCTTTCCATTGGTCTCCTTCTTTGATATGGACATTGTTGTAGCCCAATCTTACATCCATCTTAGTGAAGATAGATGCTCCCTTGAGTTTATTGATGAGATCTGAAATAAGGGGAAGGGGATATGCATCCTTCACCATATTCATATTTTTATTCAGATATTGGTAGTCTTGACATGGGTGGAGGGAGCCATCTTTCTTTCCAATGAAGAAGAATGGGGCAGCTTGAGGAGACTTTGAGGGGTGGATTTTGCCTTCTCAAAGGTTTTCTTCAATAAACTTCTCCACAGACTCTCTTTCTGAGGGAGAAAGTGGGTATGCTTTAGCTACCTTGGGGGCAAAGTCCTTGACAAGGTTTATGGCATGATCATAGGCTTGCAATGGAGGTAGTACTCCATCAGAAGGTTTCTCAAAGACAGAGGCAAACTCCTTGTAGTCTTCAGAAAGGACTGCCTTAGGCTTCTTCTTTGCTTCTTCCTGTGCCAACTCAGTGGCAGTGGTGATTTTTCTGAGAAGGCTATTCCTGGGATTAACCTTCTTGGCTACTTCAATGAGTTTTCCAAGCAACATCATGAAGTGAGTACCTATGGTTTTGTCTTCCAGTTCTTTGTAATCCATGAACCTGTTGATCCCTTTCTTCTCAACAGGGGATACAAGGTTCACAGTTGGTTCTTCAACAGCAATGGAAGAGATGTTGTGCAAGAGTTCCTTGGAACAGTCAGTCTTTTCATCAATGGAGAGAGTTCCCATTCTCCAATTGATGACAGGGTTGTTTTCTTGTAACCAAGGGAGGCCAAGAATGACATTTTCCGATCCACAGTTAATGATGTGGAAGAAGGACTGATGAACAAGTCCTTTGACCTTGAAGTACAGGGTGGTGGAAAACAAAATCTTTCCCTTGGAATTCTGGGATCCATCTGCATTTTTGGCAAGGATGGGTCCAGCAAGTCATTGAGTGGGGATTCTGTGTTTTCACACAAAACCCCAGTTGATGCAAGATATTTCAGCACTGGAGTCAACCAGTGCAGTGGTGTTGACAACTTTTCCAGTTCTTTCTGATGTGTAAAGGGAAACAGGGATTTGCATAGTATGATCTAGGGTAGAAGATACTTTTTCAGGTGCAACAGAAATATAACTGTCCTTTTTACTGAGAACATCTGGCATCAACACAGAATTCCCTTCTAAAAATCCTTTCCTAATGCCCTAGCAATATTGACTAGGGTGATGGAGGGTCCAGTGACCTTTTCTTCATCATCACTTTCTTCAACCTCCACAATCTTTTGCATCTTTTTGACCTTCTTCTGGGGGGTCTTCCCTCTGTCTGGACATTCCCAAGAGAGATGTCCTTTGTTTCCACACCCAAAACATCTTCCTTCTTTGATGTGACAGTCTCTTTCTTCCTTGGAGAGTCTCACTCCATCTACATCCATAGCATTTGGATCTTTTTCTTCAGAGAGGTTGTTCTTGGGGTAGAACATTCTCCTCTCTTTCTTTCCAGAAAGCTTGTTCACCTTTCTCCATTTGGCATCAAACTTCTGTGCATGTTCATACCACCCATTGATCTTGGTGGGGGTGGTTTCCATCATATGGATTCTGTTTGCAATGAACAGTTTGAGTCCTTGGGAGAAAAACTCAATCAAAGCAACATCCTCCATAATGGTGGAGTCAGCAGTGGCAGTTCAGAAGTCAGTGATATATTGTTCCACTGAGTCTTTTTGTTTCATGGTGTGCAGCTTTGTGATAGCAGCACCAGCAGAGTCAGGGGAGGTGAATGGTGCTTTAAAGTCTTTGATGAAGTTGGTAAAGGTGCTGAAATTTGGGGGATTCTTTTCCAGAGATGTTTTCTGGAAGGTTGATGCCCAGGAGTGAGCAACTCCTTTCTTCATATACGACAGGGAATAGATGACCTTCTTGGTGTCGCTGTTGTAAATTTCTTCATTTACCATGAGATAAGTCTGGACTGAAAACAGCCAGCTCATGGCATTCTTTTGGTCTCCTTCAAAATCAGACAGGGCACCAATCTTCAATTCAGTGGCTTTGATGGCAGTAGTGCCAGTTGTAGCCTTTGACAATGAACCAGACATCATAATTCTGGGTGGGGGCAGGGGTGTAGGAAGTGTGACAGGAGGGGGTACTGGTGGGATAGGAGTACCAAGCATGGCAAGGGACTGGTTAAAGAGGTTTGAGAGGATACCTGATGTAAATCTTCTATCCAGCTGTTCTGGTTCATTGGAGGAGGTGTCAGTGACAGTGCTCTCCTGTTCATCATCATCAGATGATTCCTCTCATGTGGGTCACAATGGCACCCAACATCAGTTGTTTCTGGGGTTCATGGTGGAGCACTAAACAGTGTCCTTTGGCCAATAGGCTGTAGAGACTTGAGCTTTTGTTATGCTAAGACTGAAGTCAAGCATAAGGGGAGCTCAGCTGCAGACTAAGGGTTTCTACTGAGCAACAGCTGCAGTAACCTCTGTAAACAACAGAGGATTTTGGGGCAATGCCTGTAAGAGTGGTCCTGGTAAGGGACACTGAGGGTGAAGTTCTGAGAATGCTGTGTATGATTGAGCAGCTCAAGTCTGGAGTTCCAGGACTTGAGCCAGCAGTCTAAATACTACAGGGAAATGGACCATGAGGTGTCCACATGTAATGAGCTAATTATGCCATTGGTTGAGCAATGACAACACATGTCCTAAGCATGTAGAGAGGCAGTAACACTAGTGGTGGAGGCAGAGAGCTGTCAGATCAGAGAGAAGATGACTCTAAAAGGAAAAGAAGTCCATCAGAATGAACACAGGGTAAATGTACAATGAAACAAGAGAAGACAGGGGTGAAACATAACACCTTGGCCTAGAAGCAATCTCTTCAAGATGTGACATGCACAGCCCCCCCCCCCCTAATGTGATTCCAGTGTGCTGTGAGTCAAAGTGTGGAAAGTTGGTGAAAACAAAACAAAACCTAACACCAAAGACAACAAAAAGTGAGTGGTGGTTTGCCTCCACAAAACCTGGAGTGCAGAAAAATCTAAAGTAGGGGAGTTTCAATGGCAGGTGCTCCTAGTACAAGTCATCAACAAGTTATGCAGAGTAGATGAAAGAATGATGATAGGATGAGGGATGCTGAACAGAGTGAGGGTATTCAGCCAAAAGGACTCCTGGCACAAGTTGTTGACAAGTTATGCAGGAGTCAATGAACAAGGGATGACCATGAGGGGGATGCTGACTAGAGTGACAAGCTTCAGTAGGAAGTGCTCCTGGCACAAGTTGGCAATAAGTTACACAGGAGTGGAGGAATGACTAAGCAAAAGTTGCTGACTAAGCACAGATGATTTTTCAGATGATGAATGGAGGTAGACCCTTGATGGAGCCTCAACTAACAAGTATGATGAATGGGGACAGACAGACTCTTCCAAATGAGCCTCAACTGTTGATGACAAGTTGTGCACTGAGATGAGCTGAACTGACTGACTGGATTGCTTGTTGGGTTGTAGCTAAGTACAGGGGGTTTATATACTGTGGGGGGAGCACAGGCCTATGACAAATGAGGCACAAATGCTTGGTAAGTAATGAGTAAGGACTGTAAGCAGTGAGTAAATCATGATGAGTAAGCAAGAAATGAAAAGTAAGCAAGCATAGAAGGATTGGTAAGTATTGGCAATAAACAAGTCAAGGACAGTCAAAATATCACAGTATGAGTCAAATAATGTCAGAAACTGGGTAAGCACACTGATATCACATTAGGGGGTGGTGATGCAAGTCAGATCTCAGTGGAGATATCTCTGGACCAAAAGATTGGATGACAGATGGACAGTGTTTCCAGATGGGGAAGTATTAATTCCAGAAAAGGATGGCATGAGTCAGGCATCAAAGGGCTAGGGCATTGGGGGTCTGTGGGGTAATGGGAGCACAGGCAATTGCATCTCCCACCCATTCATCCTCTCAGCAAAGTTAATAAAAGCTTCATGAACAGGGCTCTGATGGAGGAGAGGGAGAAGGGGGGACATCTTCTGCTGGACCTTGCAGTAAAAAGGCAAGATGCATGTCATACTCATCATGGATGCAATCAGGGAGGCTGGAGAACAGTAGATTATGCTGCAGCTGTCACAATGTGGGGAGAATGATGGATGAGATTGGAATAAAGATGGTTCAGGGTGCAGGAAGGATCTGTATGCTTCATCAAGTGTGGAGACCAAAATGACCACATAAGACCTTTGTAACTGAGTGACAGACCTGAGGCAACCAAAGAATGTCCTTCTGGAAGTCATACTGACAAGGAGAACATGCTGACCAAGCTGCATGGGATGGGATGGGGCTGATGACAATGGAATGAACCAGGGGGCTTCAGGACAGAAGCTGGTGGGAACACCTGGCAGATATACATAGCCACTGTCTCTGGCAAAAGAGAAAAGTGAGATGATTGATGAAGAGGCAGCCATATCTGACAGCCTTAGTGAAATGAGCATCTGATGAATGGAGTACTGTAGAAATGCATAGGGTGTGAGGATCATTTCCAAAACTGGAAGGCAGGATGGCATGGCTGAGCACTTTAAGCGAGTGTGAGAATGGAGTCGATATCTTTGGAAATGGTGGAGATACAACAAAAACCAGAATGCCATACATGGGTGCTAAAAACTTTTGATGCATGCTTAACTCACTTCCTCTTTTCTCTTTAGCACTGATGACTCATTCTTGTACAAAGGATGACTGCTCATGTCTAGCAGTCCTTCTACACATGAGGGCTTTAGTCTTCATCTGCATTCATGGCATGCAACTCATTGATGAGCTATGCAGAGTCAGCTGTAACCATGTCCACAACACCTTTGGTGTGTGACAGCACTTACCTAGTTTCTGACCTTGCTTGACTTCATATTTTGAAATTCTGACTGTCCTTGACTCACCTATTGCCAATACTTACCAATCTTCTGCCTTTGCTTACTGATTCTTTGCTTTTTGGCTTACTTATCCTTACCAATGCTCACCAATGCTTTCTAAGTCAATTACACACCACTTACATTCCTTACTTATCAGTTACCAATCACTTACCAGGTGTTTACACCTTGTTTTCCATAGGCAATGCCCCAGTACTGTATATAAATCGCTGTACTTAGATAGCTATAAAAAAGAGAAGACATCAGAGAGCCCCACTTGCTCACATTTCATCATCTCTCAGTAAATCATTCAGCAGCTTTGATAGTTGAGACTTTACTAAGGGTCTAACTATCATCTACTTTGCTTATCATTGCCTATCATCAATATACTTTGCATCCAGACCTTCCTGGGCTCAGAATAGCCTAGGACACTGAATTAAGTCATCATCCATCCTTCTGTAGGCTGACAGCAGTCTACTCCATTGCAATCCTCTTGCTTTCCTGCTCCTTTTTCATCAGGAGCATCCCCAACCTTAGTACTCATCTTTGAGTGCTGTAGCTTGCAAAAACCTGCCCAAACAAGAGCTTCCACCATCTAGGTACCACATAGGCACACCACCACTCACTCTTATTGTCTTTTGTGTTGGTTTTGGTTGGTTTACACTACTGAACCACACTTTGACTCACAGCATGTTAAACAGAATATGCAGTAGAGCACTTATGCTCACTGGTTATACAGACTTATGTGTATTTTATGCACTACTCTGAGGATGCCTCAACCATGAAATTCCTTGTTGGTGCCATATGGTAAGTTAGATCACCCTGTGGCATTAGTCAAATCTACTCATGTGAAGTCAGGATTCTTGATACCCTACATGTCTTGCTCAGTGGGTATTCAGTGCTTCCACATGGATGGGTGGCTAACTGTTGATTAGTGTGCCATTCATTGTACTACTACCTGGTGAGGCTGATGCATCTGCTCCTTATGACTGTCTTGCTTAGTCACTGCAGATAACCAACTATGGCATTCCAATGAGTCTGGAATATACTGTGTGGTTCATTTGCTTTCCATTCCAAAGCTGCTCCCCTCTGAGGAGTCATACAGGTCATTTTTAGTAAGCATACCCAGTTTTCTATAAGGCACCATTTTGGAATATTCCCCTCACTTAGGTAAATGTGAGTCCCTTCCATCTCACAAGCCTTTGCAATGGGATTCAACTGTGCTGTAGATACTTGTGATTTTCATAGTTCCCCTTTTGACACCTGACACCTGCTGTCCCCTTTTGGATGTCCTATATCAGGATCAGATCAGCACTGCCTCTCTTTCATCCCACCTTGGCCTAGAAGTGATGCCTTCAAGATGTGACATGCACAGCCTCCCCCTAATGTGATTCCAGTGCACTTACTCAGTTTCTGACAATGCTTGACTGATACTTTGGTATTCTGACTGTCCTTGACTCACCTATTGCCAATACTCACCAATCTTTTACCTTGCTTACTGATTCTTTGCTTTTTTGCTTATTTATCCTTACCAATGCTCACCAATGCTTTCTAAATTGATTACTCACCACTTACATTCCTTACTTATCAGTTACCAATCACTTAGCAAGTGTTTGCACCTTGTTTTCCATAGGCAATGCCCCTGTACTGTATATAAATCACTGTACTTAGATAGCTGAATAAGAAGATGTCAGAGAGCCCCTCTTGCTTGCATTTCTTTGTCACTCAGTAATTCATTCATCATCTTTGATAGTTGAGACCTCATTAAGGGTCTAACTATCATCTACTTCACTTATCATTGCCTTCCATCAACCAGCTTCACTCCAAGTCCTCCCTGAACTCAGTACAGCTCAGGACATCAAATTAAGTCATCATCCATCCTTCTGTAGGCTGATGGCAGTCTACCCCATCACAATCTCTCACATTCTTGCTCCCTCTTCCTCAGGAGCACCCCCAACCCTCAGCACTCATCCTTTGGTGTTGTAACTTGCAAAAACTGCTTCCTCCATCTAGGTACTGCATAGGCACACCACCACTTGCTTTCTTTGTCTTTTGTGTTGGTTTTGGTTGGTTTATTCCACCAAACCACACTTTGACTCACAGTGTCCACATCTAGCTAAGCTAAATATGCTATTGGGTGAACAATAACATTGCATGTCCATAATGAGGTATGAGAGGTAAACACCACTGGTGGAGGTAGAAGGCCATTAGGACAGAGAGAAGACAGCCAGAAAAGGAATGCTAGTCCAATGGAAGGAAAACAAGGCATACAGACAGGCAAGACAGGGGCAAAATGTAACGTTCAGTCTAGCAGCAATGCCTTTGAGATGTGACATGTACAGCCTCCCCCTAATGCATAACCAGTGCACTTACTCAGTTTCTGGCATTCCTTGGCTCATACTTTGATGTTTTGACTGTCCTTGTCTCACTTATTGCCTATATTTACCACTCTATTGACTTTGCTTAGTGACTTTCACTTTTCCCTTATTGATCACTACCAATACTTCCTGAGGCTTTCTGAGTTGATTCCAATGGCTTACATTCCTTACTTATAGGTTACCAATCACTTACCAAATGTTTGCACTTTGTTTTCCATAGGCTATGCCCCTGTACTGTATACACATATCTTTTGGTTTACCACCCAATTTTCCTCATATACTTGCACCAATTCTTCCTTGTGAAGCTCACCAAAAGTTTCCTCTTCCAGCTTAATCCTCCTTTCAAGTTTGCTCATACTGTGTGTCCTCTTGGACATTGTCTGTTAACAGTTGCAGCTTCACTGCACTTTTACCTCTATCCTGTAGAGGAAGGGGCAATCAGGAGCCATATAGCCCTCCTTGTTGCCATGGAAGCAGGTGATCCCTGCTTGGAACTTCTGGGGTGGTTTCCTCTTATCATACAGGTGATCCAGTTCTTGTTGACAAGATAAATGGTCTGCACCATCCTTCCTCCAGAATCTTTGCTTTTCACTGGAAGATTTGTCTTTCTTTGATAAATGTTACATATGTTTTTAAAGTTTTCATTAGACAAAGAGCATTGATCACTCTTCTTGCTGTGTGGGTATAAACCACTTTGTCCCTGGGAGATTTCCCTCCAGAGCCAGTATGGCTCATTCTCATATGCATGCTTATGGCATCCTGCACCATTTCCACACAGAATACCTCTTCAAGGATTTCCTTGGTTGTTGATTGCTCAGCTGATACTCTGCAAGCTTCAAAGATGCTCTGAATTATCAAGTGTAGTAGTCCTTGCAAGAATTTCCTCCTGAACAAGTAGTCATCTGGGGGTTGTAGCATTCAGTGCACATGATGTTATATGTATACACATCTTGAAAAATATTGTAAATAAGTGTTATTTATATGTCTTACAACAGTGTGAATACCATCTGGTACACTTCATGCACAAGAACTTGAGATAACCCTCCACCACCTTACACTAGGCACATTGTAGTGGAGATTGGATATTGAACACACCATACAAATTGATGATAAGCAATTGTCCCATACCCAAACATGCTACTCTTATTTGTGACCATTCATAGACTCTATTGGCCTTCTGGCTGTACCAACAGTCTGCTTGCTCAAAATATCTTAGAATTGCAACTCTGTCAAGTCCAGGCCTACTCCAACCAACTCTGACACTAGGCAAGGTCTGGGGAGAGGTTCAGAAGCAAGTCCAACAGGAAGAACTGAACTCCAACTGGCAGAGTGTTGGCAGGAATGAAGTCCACCAAGATAAAGGTGGAGCAGAGTGAGGGCATCAGGTTTAGCTCATGTGCTACCCCCTTGCACAATCTCAGCCCTTGTATTTCAGAGGGAGAGTACTGACAGACAGAAGACAGAGACAGAGGGAGTAGGAACTAAGTCAATATTTGTACTGCTGAACAGTGGAGTATGATACATGCTTTTATACTACTACTACTACTACTACTACTACTACTACTACTACTACAGAGGTACAGTAACTGGAATCAGAACTGACATACAGAGACTCATAAAATTTCAAGTAAAACTTCCTATATGACAAATGAAGGGTAGACAGAGGACACACAAACAGGTAACACAGAACATCCCAAAGAGGAAACAGTCCAGGTGCCAGACCATGCAGCATGCACACTGCAGAGTACCTGATCATGCACTGTCAGGGAGAAGTCCAAAGGGTAGTCACATGACTCCTCAGAGAACAGCCCACATGGTCCAGTAGGAGAGCAGTACAAGTCTGACAGCAGTTGGAGTGGAGATGACTCGTAAATGTCAGGGGATGGGCAGAGTTGGTGCAGAGTGAGCAAATGACTGGTGGAAAAGGGGTGAAGAGTGAGTGAGGACCTAGGACAAATGCACAGTCATGACAAACTCCATAAATTGTGAAAATGTCTACTTACAACATGCATATGGATGTTTTGTGGTTCAAGGTCAATAACACTGGAAATGTTTGTGAGAAAAGTAAGATTGTGGTGGCAGATTGGATGTATATGAGACTTTGGACATTGTTGTACAAATTGCCAGATTCCAGCAATCTATATAGGGTTATACAACAGCAGCATGAATTCCCAACTTCTAACAGCAAGAAATCAGGTCTCAAATTTGAAGGTTGTACAGGACTATAGGAGAGGACATGCATGTATACAATAACAAACAGATTCCAAATTTCACAGGATTCTCCACAGCAAAAGGGGATTTCAAAAAAGACACTGTTAGGCATTGAGATGCTGCAGATCAAATCTTCATACTGGTTAGTAGATGGCCACCAAGGGACTTACCAAGAACAGTGAAGTGCAGAAAGTTGAAATTATCTTTTTTTTTCATTTCAGGAATTTCTTTGCTGTGGACAGATCAGATAGGACTTCCATCAATGTGGTAAAAAATGTGTCTTACACATCTGGTTTGCCTGTGCTATACCCACAAGCACAGGGCATAAATCATCCACACTTTCACCATGCTGCTGGAAGGCTTCTGTAATGCATGTATTAACAATATCTTGGACACCTGATTCCTGATACTTTCTGACAATCACTGTCAGATCCTGCTGCAAATCCTTCCTTGCAGTACCCTCATCCTTGACCTGTGACTGGAAAAATAAGTATTCAAAGACAATTACACAACCTGTAATCATGAGCCTTCAGATCAAAGCAGTATCAAAAGAGATAATGATAATTTACCAATGCCATGTTCAGCAAGTGCCTTCAGGGAAGGCTCCCTTGATGTGGACAATGTAGGGATAGAGATAGAACCACTTCCATGTGTGATGGGTTGCTATGACCAACCAATTCAACACATCATAGGCAGCTAGCAAAAAAACATGAAACATACCACCTGAGATATCAAGGGTAAAATGGTAACCAATGTTAAAGTAGGTTAAACATTGTCAGCATTTCAGAGGAATTATGACAACTAACATCCTGGGAAAGATACAGGAGGAGAATTAAGAAAAAAGGCATACTCCATGCAAAGATAGCACCTACATCCTAGCACAAAATCTCAGTAGTATTACAGAGATACATGCAGTGATCAAGCTCACCATCTATATATTTGACAAGAAGACCTTGTAAACCACATGCTAAATGGGAAATTTCCACAACACTCACTCTCTAAGACCCAGAGGTCAACAGTGAAATAATAAGGATTATGAGCATATATTTTCCTCCAGCAGATTCTGCCACAACATCACTCACATCCTATGAATGCAAATGCAATAGGGTAGGAGAGAAAATCAAATTCAGAAACCATCCATGGCCACCATTTTTTATCCATTCACTTGCATTCTATGCATGCAAGCAAAGCAAAGTAGTGGTGAACACAGTCAGCATGCATTCACCACCATCTGCCATGACTCCACTCACTCTCTATAAACCCCAGTCCAACACAACAGCCACAATCACCTTCAGCATCAGTACTATTTACACTTGCAGAATTTCACACACCTCCTATAACCTAATTAGCCTCTCATTCACCTGAAATATTGGCTGCTTACAAATGGGAACCACATTGAAAGGGCACATGCTAAGCTGTCCAGTTCAATCTGACCAGCCACATGTTTCATGCTCCCCCTCAATGTCCTTTCTGTAGTCAGCACCCAGAAGAACTTGATTTTCCCCACTCACTTCATTATGGCAAATTCCATGCAGAGTCCCAAGTTTGACCACTGTGATGACATAAGCAGTTGTTGCAGCTCTTCCTCTTTCAAAGCATTTGCTGTGCATTTCAATAACTCTTCACAATCTGCACTCTCCTGTTGCATGTCTGGAGACACATGCTAATCAGCAGTTTTTTGGTTCATAACTTACTTACCAGTGAGTATCACATAGGTTTGAGGTGGAAACTTCAGTCCATTCAGCTGCCCTTGGATCTGTTCCAGACATTGCTTCTGCAACTGTTTTGCTGCCACTGGTGCTTCTTCCCGTGCATCATCTACAGTTAATCCATTGTCCTCAAGCTCCATGAATGCATAAAGCTGTAAGGCATCAGCCTTTGTTAGTAGCACAATCACAGGAACTGTGCCAATCCTAAATCCTTGCACTAAATATGATATGATATTTGTGTACACATACCATGTCCCGAATCACATGCATTAAAGAACTTCCTTTCAACACCTGTGACCATCCTGTGGATGTCACTCAAAGGAATGCAATACCTAAATCAATCACAAAGAGCAGGTCAGTGGACTCCCAGTAGCACTAGTCAGACATGCCCCTACCAAATTGCATGTATTCTCTTCTCCAGTTCCGTAGACTTTGCCTGATCTGTAACAAATTTCTGCACCCTATCAAACTCTGCCGAGCTCCCCACCTCAAGTACAACTGAGTCACGGAACACAAAGCCCGGGTTACTTTTAAACACTAGCTCATTCTCAATGTTATGATAGCGACGCTGCTTAAGTTTAACGTGAGCACCATGTAATTTCACGTGGCGGCCTTACCCCCAGTGAACCCTGCACTGCCCCAGTATCAACCTGGCAGAATGACATGTTGACAAATGCGAAGCACATAACACACCCACATACCTTCTCTCCATTTCCATTGAAGATCTCAGGCTGGTCCGTAGTGCTACAGACCCGCTGTAAAACAGTTGTTTTACCCGCACTTGCTCTGCCCAAGACAAGAATGCGAAAACGAGGGATGCGATCGATCTGCTTTTTGGCCTCGGCAGGATCTAAGTGACAGTCTGAAACCCGGGTAGGGACGATTGCGTGCGGGGCAACATGAAAAAGTGATTTCAGTGGGAATGGAAACTAGTAACACACCTGCATTGCCAGAGTGGCGCGGCGAGCGCCACGAGGAACGAAGAGAGCTCGACGTCATGGTGATGTGAAGACGAGAAAACAGCTCTTAGGATGTCTTGAGCAGTATGCGTGCTATGACTGTAGGGGAAGATAGTGGTGAATTGCGAAAGGCAAACGACTGCGGATTCGAGTGGCGTTGAATCAAACGTGCCTATCTGTGGTGCACAGCCTGATGCACGTGTGAACTACGACCACCGAGTTCCTCTTGGACCGTCCCGTTTCTTCTCGTCGTCTGACCGTGTCCCCGTGTCAGCGAGAGAAAGACTCGACCATCGGTCCTTCCTTGCTATCTTCAATTGCTCATAGCAATCCCAGGGGAGCTCGTGCCGTACTCTCTTCGGTACTCACCAGTGAGCGCTGTGTTCTGGCCAACCCCTTAATCCCCCTTAACTCCACCTAGATGAGATTCTATTCTTTACGCCGCGGGGGACTGCAACCGATAGTCATGGAAGTGGCAGGCCCCCTGGTATAAAATTTGCATGACAATCTAATTGCACATTATCAATCCCCATGCCAGTCATTCATATGCCATTACGCAGTTTTCCCGCCAAACACCAATAGAACAACATTTAAAGCGTGTGCCTTGGTGCTTCTTCCCTTGACGGAGTTTTCGCCGCCCTCTGAGAGGCGAAAACATCTCCAAAGCCACAAATACATATCACGTTACCCCTTCCCCACATATCGCTGCTCCTCATACTCCCTCCAGAGCAACTTCATGAAAGTCTTGCCGCCGGAATCAAGTACAGAGACTATCAAGGCATCTCGATTGTACTCGCCGAGCATCTCACATAATGAAGATAGGCCAGGCTCGAGTTCCCATCGTATCTCTGGTGTCAGGATACACATCGAGTCGTCGTTCATAGAGTCGATGCATGCCAAGAGGACGTGCCCTACATACTTTGCGAAAGGCTTTGCCAAAGATCCCGCTTTTTGTGTTTTGACAGCAATCGCGGTGTGTTGTGCTGTGTGCACACGAGAGACCTCACGTTGTGCCAACAGGTACCAATAGATGCCAACCCACCCAACGCCTAAGTGCCAAAATCAAATGGCGGCCCCCTCTTGTTGACATACATACAGGCTTGGGGAGATACAGCTGTTCGCACTCTAGCTAACACTCAGCACTTTTCTTGCTATATGTCTCAGACTTTCCAAGGGCGACATGTGCTTCCACCGAGGCCGAGGACCATAGGAACGGCTGTACTACAGGAATGGCTGGAATCGAGATCATCGGATCTAGTTATTGCCATCAGAGTTTCCATCATCCCAGATGTGTCAAGCAAATGTTTCAGCGACCTACCCTACCAAGCGAGAAATACTGCTCGGGCAATGCAATTTCTACAGATCATGGCAATGCAACCCTCGTCCTTTAAAGACAGGGCAGCGTTGTTCCAGTATCAGATTCATCCCGCCCTTGCCACCCTCGATTATTTCTCTGCCCACCACTCATACAAGTTACCTAAACGACATGGGCATCCCGGGCGGGTTCGGTGAAGACTTCTCGTAAGCAAACGCAGTCGTGCTTGCTCATTTGTCCACACAGGTTCTATCCTCATTGCAGGCTTGGCCTCCGCCATGTGTGTATCGTTTTGTCACGCTGTCAAATCTCTGATGTCCTTATTCCATGTCAAGGTTGTATGGCATAACAACTCTCCAGGGGCGTGTTAAAAGGAACGTGCAGTAGAGTACTTATGCTCACTGGTTATACAGACTTACGTGTATTTTATGCACTATTCTGAGGATGCCTCGACCATGAAGTTCCTTGCTGGTGCCATATGGTGAGTTAGATCACCCTGTGGCATTAGTCAAATCTACTCACGCGAGGCCAGGATTCTTGATACCCTACATGTCTTGCTCAGTGGGTATTCGGTGCTTCTGCGTGGATGGGTGGCTAATGGTCGACCAGTGTGTCATTTGTTGTACTACTACCTGGTGAGGCTGATGCTTCTATCCTTATGACCGTCTTACTCGGTCACTGCAGATAACCAACTACGGCGTTCCGATGAGTTTGGGGTATACTGTGTGATTCGTATGCTTTCCACTCCAAAGCCGCTCCCCGCCGATGAGACATACAGGTCATTCTCAGTGAGCATACCCAATTTTCTACAAGGCACTGTTTTGAAATATTTTCCTCCCTTAGGTATCTGTTCTAGTGAATGTGAGTTCCTTCCGTCTCACAGACCTTTGCGACGGGGTTTAACTGTGTTGTAGTTACTTGTGATTTTGGTAGTTGAATTGTAAGTGACTCTGTGTTATGGGTCGATGCTCATAAAACGAACGCTACTAGCTTTTTCGCACATAAAATATATTGCCGTATGTGACATTCGATGTCCCCCGAAACTTTGTTAATCGGTATCCAGTTTGTCGCCCTCAACTGAAGTGGTTGGTGACCGCTCCGATTGTGAGTACATTTGTTCGCGATGGAAAGTATACCGTGCGTTAACAGAATCGCGATAGATAGTATTCGTGCTCGCTCACTTCGGCGAGTATATATATATATTGCGCTCGCAAGCTACTTCTGACAATACTTCAACAGGTTTTGGCATAGGTTTGTGCTTTGCTTCCACTACGAAAGACCTATTGTAACGACAAAGCAGTGACAGTTTCTGCAATGTACTCTAGTTTAACCAACCATCCTCACTGCATAAATGCTTATTCTCGTGCGTAGGTTCATCGATAAATTGACAAGCGTCCTTTCGCAGACTAGGGTAGTTCCCTTAAGACAGGAGTCAGTGCATTGGCTCACTCGTCATTCCTAGTTTTACTCCGTGACACCTGCGGCGGCCACCGTTGCATTAGCTGAGGTTCTGATCACGGTGTCACTTTGTGTACTTTTCTATGACAGTGGCTCTAGTTCTGCGTTCCCAAGGTGACTCCAGCCCGTATCGGTTGTTCATCTCTAAGGAACGCTGCTTTAGAACGAAACGTCTCTTCCACATGCTTATCATATATGCTGTTAACAGGTGCTTGTTGACGTTGTAAGTTTCATCCCTCGTTCATTTGTAACCATGACTTCCTTTCATTGTAGACTGGTTGTCATTGCGGAGCTCAGTGTGGTACGTATGGCACCTTGAAAGATGGCTATATTGTTTTCACACTTCCTTCAGAACGTCGATCAACAAGATGCATGGGCGATGGGATTGAATTTCATCGTTGGAAAGCGTGAGTCTTTTCTGTCTCGTACACGATGGACATAACACCCCATCTCACTGTTCAGTAGTATATGCCAACTCGCTTCTAGCATCGCTGAACACCCGGCAATACCTTCGATCCCAGGCTTCGGGTACCCTGTCCGATCTACCTCCAGTACTGTCCACTTCACAAACCTGCCCGGCGTAGAGAGTTCAAAGAACGGAGCAAGGCGGTTCTGCGTATGCGAAAGGCCTGTCTTCGAGGTTACCACGCACCCAACACTCGATAATGCTGCTGCGTCGCGGAGAGGGGCGGAAGTGCGATACTAGTGGTCTCATCCACCATCTGCCCTTCTTCGCTGTAGGGTCAACCGGCGTGATGCTGATATGAAATATCACTCCTATGCACGATCCCCTTCTTGCCTCGTGTGGCTAAAGGCTTCCAATATACGGTACATGTACTTCGTCTTTATGTAAGCATATGCTTACCTTACCGCTTACCACTTGCCACTCATGCACCGTTCACACTATTGCTTCACGTCGTCACATCTCCTATTCCCTTGATCGCACCCTCGTCTGGGCATGTGGATCCCTCCTGCTGTGTTGTACTGTTTGGACCCTGGGGGTATATATACTGGTGCTGCATGTATGTGCAGGTTGTCTCTTCTTTTCCCCTCTTTCCTCTCACTTGCTCTGTTGAGCATCTTGTATCAGTGTACATGCTTGATTGTCTAATCCCCACACACCTGTCCATGTTCTGTTGTCGTTGTGAGCCATTCTGAGTGTACTCACCCCACAGTGGTGAGTTCCACTTTTTTTGAATGTGCCATAGCATGTGTTGACACCTACTAGAGGTGTCAAACTGCTGTCCCATCACATTCCCTCTGTCCCCATACCCTTGACTACCCATAGTCAAGGGAATAACCCTCCACCCACAACATTGTTGTCATTGCCATTATCTTCATCTTCATCTTCACTGTCTCTGTTGCATGCCACCTCTACTCCCCCACCATCTACACTACTGCTCATGGCCCCACCCAGCATCACTCCACCTCTGCCTATCTCCCCTTCACACATCCCATTACCAGCATCCCTTCCACCATCTCCAACTTCCACAGATAGCTTGTTGTCATCTGACAGCTTCACAGTGGTTCTCCCTGTCTTCATGATGTCCTCAACACAGTCTCAGGTAGTGCAATGTGAAAATACCACTCCTGGAAAAACCCCTCCCTTCTTGACAGTGGGTGACATTACCCTGGAAGGGTTGTGAAGCTGGGAACTAGGTTGTGAGAATTACTTTCAGCTGAAAAGTGTAGCAGAGGATGTTCAGGTTGCCAAGGTTGCAGGACACCTTCTGGATCCTCATGTGCAGGACTGGATTAGCAACAATGGCAGTTGACTGACTGCCCTCTCCTTCTCAGAGTTTATGGATGAAGTTCATATGTATTGGCTTCCCAGCAACTGGGTGGAAGCTATCCAACAGAAAATGCTCTCATTGATGCAGGGTAATAAAGCCTTCCACTTGTGGGCTGTTGAGGTGGAGAGTCTGAATGTTCTGTTATGGGGTAGCAAGTTCCACCTCACTGAAGACCATCTTTGCTTTCACCTAGAGTCTCACATGCACCCAGATCTCACTGCAGAATATTGCTTGACTGGTGGCTGCCATGAGAAGCAGTTCTGTGCTTGGCTTGACCTGGTCCACTTGCTTGATGAGAAATGCATTCATGATGCTGCAAAACTTGATGCAGCTCTTTGTAGAAAACCTTTTCAGCCTAGCCATTCAGCTAGCACTGCAGCATTGGGTTCAAAGGCACCAGATGGTTGCACCTGCACTCACCCTCCTGCCCTCACCATCAAGGAATGCCAGCTCCTTTGGGACAACTTGGGCTGCTTCAAGTGCCACCATCTCTTTCAAAACCATACCACACATGATTGCCCAAATGATTTCCCTGATGCAAAAAACTACAAAGCACTGACTGCTGCTGACATTGAGGACACTTGTAAGAAATGTGCCAAACCTATTGCTGCAATCATCAAAGAGGAGCCTGCAGTGAAGTGCTCCTGCATCACCAAAGTGGATGATGACACAGATGCCATTGCTGTCGTCATGCCCTCTGCTACACTGGGGGATGGAACTGACTCAGGTGAAGAGTACATCACACCTCTTTCCATTCCCCATCTCCAGTGGTCCTGCCTCCTGGAAGGACCTAATGTGACCTTCCCCCTACCTGTGAAGACACTGATTGACAGCAGTTCTCATTTAGTTCTGATTGATGAAACCCTTGTCTTGAAGCTAGGGTTACAGCACCATCAGTTGCACAAGTCCCTCGACATTTTGGTAGCACTTTCTTCTGGTAACTGGGAGGTCATGTCTCTGCAGAGTTATGTTGTTCTATCTTGTCTTTCCCCTGATGCATGCTTTCGTTCTCAGTCTGTTCATGCAATAATTGTGCCCTGTTTATGTACACCACTCTTGTTAGGACTCCCATTCCTTGCACATAATCAGCTTGTCATCAATCATGCTCTCCATACATGCATTAATAAAGATACTGGTTATGACTTGTTGAATCCTCCAACTCCCATCCCAGCTCCTGCCCCTTTGCCAGTAACCCCTACCATTCAGGCTGTCAAGCAACTTAAGGGTGCAGTCCTTGCAGAGCTACACAGCATTCTGCCCACATATCACAAACTTGTGGAGGTGGCATCCACCCTGGTCTGTGGGGTGGATGTTATTGGCATGGTACAGCATTGCATTGAGGTCCTTGCAGCTGCTGAGGAGCTGACAAAGTGTGATGCATGACTCAAGGTTGAGTTTGCTGATTGCTTCCCAAGTGACATCCCACCCACAGATGCCCTGCCTGATGATGTGCTTTTCTGGGTCCAGCCCAGGGATGCCAACAAGGTGATCCAGCTTCAGTTGTACAATTGTCCAAAGAAGTATCACAAAGCATGGGAAACATAACTACAACAACATCTGGATGCAGGGCATTTACAGCCTTCCAATAGTACTCACTCTTCGCCTGTGTTCATTATTCCAAAGGCAGATCCTGTTGCATTGCCATGCTGGGTCAATGATTTTTGACAACTCAATCTGAACACAATCCCTGATAACCACCTGTTACCCCACATCAATGAGATCCTTTGTGATTGTGCCAAAGGCAGGTATTTCACAAAACTGGATATGACCAATGCCTTCTTTCAGACAAAGGTTCATCCAGACAACATTAAATGGTTAGCCATGCACACACCTTGGGGCCTGTATGAGTGGACTGTCATGCCTATGGGGGTGTGGAATGCCCCTGTGGTTCATCAGCATCAGACATCTGCTGCCCTCCATCATCTAATCAGTCACATTTGCCATGTATATCTTGATGACATTATTATCTGGTCACAGACACTCGAGGAACATGAATGCAACATTCGTGCAGTCCTCCAGGCCCTCTGTGATGCTAAGTTATATTGTTCTCTTAAGAAAACTCAGTTGTTTTGTACTGAAGTTCTGTTTCTTGGCCATCACATCTCTGCTCATGGAATCAAGCCCAACTCTTCCAAGATCACAAGGATCCTCGATTGGCCAGTACCATGATCAGTTATGGACATGTGGGCCTTCCTGGGCCTTGTTCGTTATGTTGCAGATCATCTTCCCAATCTTGCAGAGCACACGCATGTTCTGAATGCATTGACAACCAAGGCTGCAGAACTCAAGTTCCCTGTCTGGAATGATGACCATCAGTGGGCCTTCCAGGCCATCAAAGATCTTGTGGTCAGTCCCCACTGTTTGATGATGATTGATCATGATAATCCAGGCAACAACCACATTTTCCTTACATGCAATGCCTTGGACTTCTGTACTGGGGCAATTCTCTCTTGGGGGCCCACTTGGGAGACAGCTTGGCTGGTTGCTTTTGATTCCACCCCCCTTCATGGTGCTGAACTCAATTACCCTGTGCATGAGAAGGAACTCCTTGCCATCATTCATGCCTTGAAGAAGTGGAGGGTCGAGCTGCTTGGGACCCCAGTGTTGGTGTATACTGACCATCAAACCCTCCAGCACCCTGCCCTACAACATGACCTCTCCCAGCATCAAGCTCACTGGCAAGAATATATGTCCCAGTTTGATCTGATGATTCATTATATTCCAGGCAAGTGTAATGTGGGGGCTGATGCCCTGTTGTGACGCTTGGATGATGCCCCCCCCATGGCTGCAGTGTCCACAGTCAAGGTGGACAAGTCACTGACAGTGGAGATATTGAAAGGATACATGGAAGATCTCTTCTGTCGGTGACTCTTCTCTCTTCTTGACTCACTTCCTGGTCTACAGGAACAAGATGGCCTATTGTACCTTGCAGGTTGCTTGGTGATTCCCCATGTACATTCACTATGAGAATGCTTCTTTCACCTTGCCCATGATGCCTTGGGCCATTTTGGCACAGACAAGACCTATGCAGCCCTCCATAATTCGTTCTACTGGCCTAACATGTGCCATGATCTTGCTTCTGCATATATCCCAGCTTGCACTCATTGTATGTGCAACAAGTCTCCAACTATGGCACTGGCTGGCCCATTACATCCCCTGCCAGTCCTTGATGCTTGTGGGGACTCTGTGGCCATTGACTTCATCAGTCCCTTACCAGAGGACCATGGCTTCAATATGATCATCACAATGACAGACCACCTTGGTGCTGACATATGCCTTGTGCCTTGTTGAAGTTCCATCACTGCCTCAGAGTTTGCTACACTTTTCTTCAATCATTGGTATTGTGAAAATGGCCTTCCCTTGGAGGTTGTTTCAGATCACAATAAGCTTTTCTTATCTCACTTCTGGAGGTCCCTTCACAAGTTGACAGGAGTTAAACTCAAGATGTCTTCATCATACCATCCCCAGACTGATGGGGCAAGTGAGCACACCAACAAGACAGTCAATCAATGTATTCACTTCCATGTCGAATGTAGCCAGAAAGGCTGGGTCAAGGCCCTGCCTTGCATATGTTTCCATATTATGAACACCATTAGCAATAGTATGGGGTTCTCCCCATTTCAGCTCCACCTTGGTCATTCCCCACATCTTTTACCCCCTATCTCCACTTTGGACACTGAGACGACAGAACATGCAGATGCTGCTGCCTTTTTGGCTCATCTGGAGATGGACATCCTCGAAGCACATGACAACCTACTCGCAGCAAAGGCAGCTCAAGCTCATGTGGCTAATCGATGCTGTGTCCCCAACCCAAGGTTTTTGGTTGGGGACAAGGTTTGGCTGTCTACAAAACATCATTGTCATGAATATATTACTAGTGGAACAAATTGTGTAGCAAAGTTTATGCTGCAGTATGATGGTCCCTACACCATCTTGTCAGCTTTGCCTGAAACCTCCTCCTACGTCTTAGATGTGCCTCATGCAGCCAACACATGCACTATGCTCCATGTCAGTCAACTATGCACCTTCATGCCTAATGATACAACACTCTTCCCCTCTCATGAGCTACCTCACCTGGGCCCTGTGGTCATGGAGAATGGACAGTTGGAGAACTTGATTGAGCAGATCTTGGATGAGAAGCAGGTTGGGAGGTCAAAGAAGTATTTGGTGCAGTGGTTAGGGTATGGACTGGAGGATGATGAGTGGCTGACAATGAAGGATCTGGAGGATTGTGAGGTGTTGGATGTTTGGGAAAGGGAGCACCTGCCATAGGATGATGATGTTGAGGTTGACAAAGAAGAGTTGAGGTCAGGTTGATGAAGAAGATGCTGAAGAAGATGCAGGGTTCATGCTCACTCATGCTCCCTCTCCCCCCAGTTGCCTTTTTTTATGGGCTGGGAGGGTGTAAGCATATGCTTACCTTACTGCTTACCACTTGCCACTCATGCACTATTCACACTATCACTTCACATCATCACATCTCCTATTCCCTTGATCATGCCCTCATCTGGGCATGCAGATCCCTCCTGCTGTGTTGTACTGTTTGGACCCTGGGGGTATATATACTGGTGCTGCATGTATGTGCAGGTTGTCTCTTCTTTTCCCCTCTTTCCTCTCACTCGCTCTGTTGAGCATCTTGTATCAGTGTACATGCTTGATTGTCTAATCCCCACACACCTGTCCATGTTCTGTTGTTGTTGTGAGCCATTCTGAGTGTACTCACCCCACAGTGGTGAGTTCCACTTTAGCAATGAAGACCACCTAGTTAAAAATGACAAACTCAGAACAGAACTCAGCAATCCTAATCTGCATGGAATCATATCAGAATACCCAATATCTGCAGGATTGCTGTGAGGCCACACACCTGAAGAAGTTTGTGGGGTTGCAGAGGGGAAACCCAGAGAGGGATCTGTAGGGAACCTCAGTAGTCTGTCAAGCTACTGAGGGACTAGGTAAATTTTACTAGTCTATGGGTGCACTCTAACAGCTTATGTGAGTGACACAATCATGTGCCTAAGTCCAAGTAAGGACAGGGGTCATTTCACTCCAACACTCCCCCTGAAATGGCATGGGGTAAAACTAAAGGTAAAACATAACCCAAAGTATCAGAAATGAAATATACCAAATGTATAATCAAATGTGCAATGAAATATGTGAATTTTGGGTGTGCAGCTTGACTTGTGTGCATGCGATGTTGGCACGTCATCTGATTATGTAATCTCGCTGTGTACAGTCGCATGTCGTCTTGTCGCATCTTCCAGCCACTGCACAAGCCTTGCAAGTGCGCTCACTTGCTCGAATATATATCATTTGGCTGTCCATGCATCCTTGGAGTCCCAAAGTCGACTCAGCATGGTCCTGCATGCCTCAAGGCATTTCATGAGGGCTTGGGTATGGTAACATGGATCCTGGGGGGCATCTTGCCTCGTTTCAACTCCACTGACCTCTCTAGGTACCATTTTGATGCATCTGCATTGATGCCTTGGCCTGTAGATTCCATGGAGGTGCTTCACATGCTCCGTAGGTGATTTTGATGATGCAGGTATGTTATCTTTTGTGTTCATGCTTTGGCCATCATGCTGACTAGCCTCTGCAGGTATCAGTGCTTCCTCAAGTCACTCTGAGTCGCCATTGCTGCTGCTAGCTATGCTGCTATCGTCACCTCATTCGCCATCACCACCATCAAGCATCTCACTCTCCATGCTCGCCACAACCAGCATATCTGTCCCCAACACCTCAAGCAGGCTTTTGATGCCTTCGAAAGCAAAAGCTTGCCCTGGAACCTTGAATTTGATGTGTCCATGTCGATGTTTTGGTACAGAGGTCCTGAAGAGGTGTTCCACACATCCCATGGGTGGTATTGATGATGCAGGTATGTTTCTTGCCCTTGGTGAACAGTCTCTGTTGCAGTACTGAATGCTGCTCCCAGCTAACATCCTTGTCTTGACTCTGAGTGAGTCAACAGCATCATTGCTTGTTGCATCATCTGTGCCACTCTCATCCTACATGCTCCCCTTGTCACTGGCCTCCCTTGGCCCTGATTCTGTGTCCAGCAGGCATGCTTGTGCCTTGGCTGTCTTAGCGCTGGTAGGCCCTGTCTCCAGCCTTGTTGTGCTCCCTTTGACATCTCCACTGACTGTCTGGGAAGTTTCAGTGCCTCCATGCACTTCTGGCTCCCTAGCTTCATCATCAGGTAAGCTCTTGAGCATGTGCCAACCTTGATAGGATTCTTGTGGTATTGCTGGTGCACAATTGCACTCATTTTGCAGCATCTTGACCTCTTGCACCTTGCTGGACCCCACTGCATGCTGTTCAATAGCTGTAGTGCCAATTCCTTCCTTTGGGTGCTCCTCTGGTGTGTACTGACACCCACAGGTCTCATTTATTATTGCCAATGTGCAACCCTGCTTGACATGCAGTCCTGTGCCTCCAGGTGCACTGCTGCACAGCTCTGGCCTGTTGAGGGTGTCTCCATAGGTGTACTGAGTCGCAGCCATGGGTAGTGACATGTCCTCAACTCTGTGTGGGCCAGTGTTGTGACTGCCACCACTGTCCTGGTTGTTTCCAGCCTTTACTGGCTGCACTTGCACTTTTGGTGCATCCCTCCCATTCTCAACTGTTCTGCCACTGACCCTTGACACTTCCAGCATCTTTGTAATCATGTGCTGATGGCTCTCACTACCAGCTGACTTGTTTGTGTGATCTCGAAGATCCTTTCCACTGGTGTTTTGGCCATTTGCATAGCCACTTGCATTACCACCATACTCCCCCTCGAGTGGTACTCGTCCCTGCTCAGTTGGTGACTCCAGTATGTAGTTTGTCATAGGGGGTTTGGGTTGACTGTGCTCTGTAGGCATTCATAGTAAATTCTTGGTGGTGCACACTTCCATTTGAAGAGTTAGGTCTGGCACTGGCTCAATAGCCTCACATTTGCATTGCTCAGCTGTGACCTTGGGTTTGGCATGCCCATCTGACTCCTTGCAGCTTGTCTCCCCCACTGCATGCTGTTTAGCAGCTGTAGTGCTGACTCCCTCCCTCAGGTGTTCAGCTGGTGTCTGGAGACTGTTTGGCAGGTCTCTGGCACTCATGCATGCCCTTCTCTTGTGTGCATGGTGACCAGGGTCACTTGTATGGTGCTGCAGCACATCCATGCTGCCACCTGTGTCCTTTGTGTTGCTGCTAGGGTCATCTACACAGTGTTGTGGCACATCTGTGCTGCTGCTCAGTTGATCCATGGTGCTGCTCACACAGCTGCTATCCCTCTCCCCCTTGAGCTCCATTCTCCGAGTTTGGGGGTGGCTGGATGCTCCATCACTTGGCAGCACTTTCACCTTGATGATCCTGGCCAGCCTATCATTGTCAGCCCTTTCCAGTTGTTTGTGTTCTGGCCTGTTTGATGTGTGGCAGATCTCTGTGTCCCCACCATCTGCCTTGAGGTTCACCATCTCCTTGGCTGTGATATCCTGGCTGTCAGTCTCATCTGTGGCTTCCTCACCCAGACCTCTCTTCACAGCTTTGTTTTCACTAACCATCCCAGATGTCTCACCCTTGACTTCAACTGATTTCACCCTTTCGAACTCGACTGGAGATGTACACTGACAAAGTGCATCTTCAGTGGACTTCATAGTCTTCAATTCAACTTCTCCGCCCTGCAACATGACTCACTGGACCACCTCAACTGTAGCCTCAGCTTTTACTTCATCACCACTTCTCACCTCATCATTACTGTTCCCCTTGAGCATCACCTCCTTAGGTGGCTCACTTGACAGTTCATCAGGCTTCACATGTGGTGCAAGTGTCTCATCTTGTGGTTCTTGTGCATATTTGCACTCACCATTTGTTCCCTCTGGT
Source organism: Pisolithus orientalis (assembly GCF_024613125.1). Lineage (NCBI taxonomy): Eukaryota > Fungi > Basidiomycota > Agaricomycetes > Boletales > Pisolithaceae > Pisolithus > Pisolithus orientalis. The sequence goes on along the minus strand of NW_026260818.1, from coordinate 62,592 downwards.
TCATCCTTGCCAGTGCTCAACTGTTCAGCTGGTGTGCTGACACATTTCACAGGAATGGAGGTAGGATTTGGGTCACCATATGTAGTTGCTAGGTAGTTGAACATTTCATGGGCTGTCTCATAGTGTTTGATGCACAAAAAGATGGAATCAGGCATGTTCCACATCAGAATAGAGTCTGTGGTTCCACTACACTTTAGCCATTCTTTTAGTTCATCACTACCTGGCCTTGGTTTTGGCTTCATGCCAACCAATACTTGCTCCACATTTTGGATTCATGCAACCTCAAGTATCTTCATGTAATACTCTTTCCAATTCTGTCCATTCATCTTGAGCTCAGGGATGTAGATGAAGCCTTCCCTAGTCCAGTATCTCTTCACTGCCATTCCTCCTAGGTTCTGCCACTAGGCAGGGCTCACAACCTGAAGAAGTTTGTGGGGTTGCAGAGGGGAAACCCAGAGAGGAATCTGTAGTGAACCTCAGTAGTCTGTCAAGCTACTGAGGGACTAGGTAAATTTTACTAGTCTATGGGTGCGCTCTAAAAGCTTATGTAAGCGACATGATCATGTGCCTAAGTCCAAGTAAGGACAGGGGTCGTTTCACTCCAACAGCACCAAGAAGGGGTCTCTACATTGACGCCTTCTGTTGTAAAGAAACCGGAGTATGGTGTCATCTGAAAGACGTCGGGGGGGAGGTAGCGTCATGCTATGGGTAATCTGCAGATACGGTCGAATGGGTGGGCCAGAGGGTCTGCTAGAGCGGTCCACCTGGCGTTTTGGGACAGTAACTATCGTTGATGGGATTTCGAATTCAAATATTTAGGGTTGGAAACGAGCGGTCGCTTTGGAAGCGTCGTTCCGAGTGCCGTCGTTACTGAAGTTGGCCTCGCTGATTGGTATGCATTCATATTGCTGATCCGACACTCAGTGTCCAAGTACTACGCTGATAGCTACGCAAGACCAATGAGTTAACGAGGGCACGTCACACGCAGGTAGGCTCGCTGTTCGTAGTAGATCCAGTGATAAGGTTGAACAGTTCGTCAAGCCAGGCGTGTGATGTACCACTAGTGGATCCCAGTGCGTGCTTCATACAGTGGTCAAATGCTGTGCTACTCCATCATGGCTATCATCGAATGAAGAGCAACACTTACCCTTGCTGGCATTGGCCGCTTCCGTCAAGCTGTCCTAGAAGAAATTGAACAAAATGGCTGGGCTTTTCTTCCAATCATGTAACTTTGTGCAGGCCTAATAATTGTCGTACTGATTAGATACTCCATAAAAACACATAACTCGTAAGGGGCAACAAAGAAACAGATAAAGAAATAATCAATACGCGAAGTACAATATTCGACGGTACCCATACAGAAGCATAAATGTCAACTGCCACGCTCAACGTAACCTCCGTGTCTCTCTCTCGAGGTTGACGAGTTCGTCAACCACACGGTCACGCGCATCTTCTAGTGATAATGAACACGCGTCCGATTGGGTGTCGCTGCTTGTGGCACTCTGTTCGAAAACGCTCGAGCCTAGAATGCAGCGCAGCCGACGACTTCGGGCATCCTTGGGTTGTCCACTCTGCGGGCTCGGCGGGGGCGAGAGGAAGGACGTATTAAAATCCGCGAGGGAGCCCAGAGTACTGTCGGATTGTCTGCGAGGAAACACTTGTTGATGAAGGATAATAGCAGTCAGTAGCGCCTGCAAACTCGAGTCCACAGAACCCCACTCCAAGGCGTCAACGTCCAATGTCTGCCTCATCTCGCCATACTCTCTTGAAAACACTGCAAAGCGCGGCGATACCACCATCGATGCTACACCCGTATTCGACTGTTTCCCGCCACCGCTTTTCCTCGTCTTCGGAGGAAAAGTCTTCTACTACGCCTTCGTGGGCCTCGGCGACGCGGTGAACGAACAGCGATGACGCATGGGCAAGCAATCTCCGGTGTAGCAGCGTCGAACCAAGCGTAGTAATGGGGGTGGGGCCGTTCACGTCTGTACCTTCCGAAGACACCGACAAGCACTCCAGAGCACCTTCCAGCGTCATCTCTTTAAAGATTAGGCGCTCGAACGTGAATACGTGATGGGCGTTTGTGTCCACAATTCTCCATGCACGATTCCACAGGCGTTCTGCCCTCGATTGTGCAAAGGGAAGGGGAAGGGAATATACAAGGAGCGCGAGTGTGCACAAATCCGACACAAGATTTGGCGGGGATTGCTCTGTGGCGGAAGTGTGGAGGCCCGACGAGAGGTTGTTGTACACCTGCAAGCGTAGAGCAACCGAAACCCTTGCATCTCCTGATTTTAGCACGATCAGTTCTGCAAGACGCATCCATGCTTGGCGCTTCAGGCGGTGTTCAGAGTCGCGAGGAGACCATAATCCTATAGCTCCGCGGAAAAGACCGGCGACGCCAAGGTTAACTTCCAACACATCGATCAACTTTTGGTATTCATCTTTCGACCCCTTCGAGTTCAAGGTAAGGAACAAAGGGCTCGATTCTTCTCTGGAGCCCCTACTTCCAGCGCGTACAGGTTCCCTCGTTTGAGGATGAACCTGCTTCCGAATCAGAGTCGCTCACGTCTGGGGAGACGGGAGGCGTCAGGGAGGTCAGACACCTCATGAAGTGACTTGGCAAGCAGTACTAGGCTGGCTAATCACGAAACGGAAGGGTACGAACCGCAGGATGCGCGATTGAGACCATCGGGTAGGCAGTGGAATCCACGTGAGGACGATGGAGAAAATGACGAGGGCAGACGCGAGTAAATGTATTGCCTCTACGGAGTCACTCCACGTCCATCCTGACACGGGAACGGATGACAGTGGTTGCGCTGGATGTGAAAGCGTGTGACAACACTACGCCTTCGTGCGTAGGGCGGTACTGTTTGGCAGACATTGATGTAGTTAGCGGGGAATTGAAAAACGAGATCAACGCGAACACAGCAAGGAGGTACTGTTGAGGCTGAGCGAATTGCGACGCCGTCTGTGAGACAGCCTGTCCGTGAGACGCTACGTTTGGACCTGTTAACAATATGGAAGTGGCGGAGGCAGATACAGGAGGTGGCGCTATTAGGCTTGTATCTTGCGAGGGCGTCCGCGCTTGCGCTTCTCGGGTAAACCGACCAAGGCAGCGGCAGCAGCAGTGTCCTGCATAGTGGCAGGGACGGCAGGTGCAATTTTGCGCTTTTCTTTCTTTTGCGGAGGACATTCCACTTTGGGTTTCTTCCTTGCGCGTTCCGATCCGTCGTCGTCGTCGTCACCATCTTCTTCGTCACTCGCTTCTTCAACACCGGCATTATCGATCTCATCACGTTCAGGTCCGCCGTACTTCTTCACCCATTCCATTTCCCACTGCGTGAGGACGGTCTCTCCATTTGGGAAACGGCAGACAAGGGTTCGCAGACCCTCCTTCTCTCGATTCAGTCGGGCTTCTCTCCTCTTGAGAACTCTGTGCAACATGAGTAGCGCGTCTTATTAGTAGTATCATAGCTTACTGTATATACTCCACGGCTTTGCCGAGTACATTTGCCTTGCTGCCCTTGCGGGCAACTTTGACGCCATCAATGTACCCGCGCTCGTCGACCCTGTGCTCGTCGTTTCTGTAGTTTGGGTCAAGTACACGTAGCGCGGGTACGGCAGCTTTGAGGGATTGTATGCGGGCGTTGAGGATTGGTGCGATAACGGCGTTCGAATGGTAGTATGGGATGTCTTTGGGCGGCCGAGGTTGGTAGATGCATTTTCGGATGGGTGGGAAGGCGAGGAGGTGATGGACGATGCGGGGAGGGAAGGAGGGTGTGACGATGGAATGGATGGAACAAGGCGTTTGAGTATTCATGTGCAAAGGAAGGAAGGTGGCCTGCGGCATATAAGAGGCAGCAACTGTGTTTCATCGTAAAACTTTGAAGACCAAGCATCTCACGAGCAGGACCTTCTTACCTGGGTTATGGGTGGGGGCATGAGACACGACAGGCGATGCGCCAAAGCCGACGGAAGGGCTGCCCGGAGAACTCGTGCTTGATGAACTGTCGTCTGCTGAACTGAGAGATGACTCCGCCAGCAGATCTCGTGGACGAATGGGCACTGCAGACGTCATCTCGGGTATGGAGAAATGCAGACCCTTGTTATTATCGAGGTAGAGCATGCTTGGATCGACGCCCATGGCTATCGACGGAGGATAAGTGAGTTCCATGTCCATTGGGAAGGGAAAGTCAAACATGGTGGACACATCCTGAGGCTTGCTGTTTACTCCGGGGGTTGGCTGGTGGGCTTGCAACCACAATGACGACAGCTGCGACCAGTCTGGCGGGCCCGCTGTCTGTGATAAATCCGAGTCTGAGTCGGTACCCGAGTTGTTCAGCAGCAAGTTGAGCGGGTCAGATGGGTCCAACGCCAGGTCTGGCTGGTCCTGCGCTTCGCTGCCTGCATTCGACATCGTTCCTGGTGTTTTTTGAGTTTCATGGACTGCTTTATAGGCCCGCTGCGGCCATGCAACCCAAATCGTCCCACTTTCAAGCTATTAGCATGCATCGGGAAGGTCGTTCCCACGGTCGTCATTGGCTCTACTTACTTAAGCCACGACCCACTCCAGTGCAGACAGCAGCGATGGCCGGCCACGAAGACACAGGTGAGACGCGCGCCAGCCTGGGTGCTGGTGTCCGCTGATCTCTTTCCGTTTTAGACTTTAGTTGTTTTGGCGGTGCAGAGACGCTCCCACCCAATGTTGACAAGCGTACTCCCCGCCGCACTGTCGTCGTGGCCCCGTCGAAAAAGGATGACGGGAGATCACACCCGGGACCACCTCTCGATCCCGCCGACTTTCTCTGGATGATGACAGAGGAGCCCCACCGCACGCGCCGAACCGCCATCATGAAGGCACACCCGGAGGTCACCAAACTGATGGGCTACGAGCCTCTCACAAAGTACGTCGTTTTCGGCGTCGTGTCGCTGCAGGTGTCCATTGCAATATACCTTCGCCACACACATCCTCTCTCATGGACGTTCCTTGCATTGGCATACATTGTCGGGGGTACCGCCAATCACAATCTCTTCCTTGCTATCCACGAGATTACACACAACCTCGCGTTCAGGGGCGTGAATGCAAACAGGGCACTCGCAGTCCTTGCCAATCTCCCAATTGGAGTACCCTACGCTGCCGCGTTCAAGGTTCGCAGTTTCTGCTTTCATGTTACACGCGTGTAGATCGAGGCTCATGTGGTGCCTTGCAAAGAGGTATCATCTGGAACACCACAAACATCTCGGAGAAGATGGGATCGATACAGATCTCCCTACGCGTTTCGAGCTGTTGTGCCTCAACAACGTACTTGGGAAGACCTTCTTTGCGTGAGTGCTTCCCACTACGAAGCCTTGCACTTCACCCACATGCTCGATATAGAACTTTTCAGATCTTCTTTTACGCGTTGCGTCCTACCTTCGTGCGTGCGCAGACGCTCACAAAGTGGCATTTCATCAACGTCGTCGCTCAAGCAATTTTTGACTACATCCTCGTGCGAACGTTCGGCGTGAAACCCTTGTTGTACCTCCTCTTCTCAAGTTTCTTCGCGGGTAGCCTACATCCATGTGCCGGTCATTTCATAGCGGAGCACTACGTCTGGGATGGCCTCAACCAAGAAACATACAGTTACTACGGCGCACTAAACTTGTTAGCTTACAACGTGAGTCAGCAGCAGAAATCAGTGTACATCCCTGGACTCACGGCAATTTCTTAGGTCGGTTACCACAACGAACATCACGATTTCCCGTCCATCCCATGGACGCGTTTGCCCGCTCTTCGCGCCCTTGCGCCCGAGTTCTACGACACCCTTCCGTCTCACCCTAGCTGGCCGATGGTAATCATCAACTTCATCAGAGATAAGGAGGTCGGGATATTCGCACGTGCAAAGCGGCTGGCGAAGGCTAGCCAACTTACGGGCATGGTGCCAAGTCCCATTTCGAGTTCTTGCAACGATACCAGCAATTGAGACTGGTTGGGCTCGTCAGGGCCGTAAAACGTACTAATGGACTCTGTACATACCATTCACACTCATACCCTCGCGCTTGTGCGCAAACTATGGGCTTTTTCTGGCGATATACCAATAACGGTGATAGGGTTCCGCCTTGGAATGATGTCAGTGCCACGAAAATCACAGGAAGATACCAAGTCAAATTTGTTATGCCCCCTATCCCTAACATATAAAGCAGTTGCGCACTCCGGTCAAGCTCGAGTCTCACCTTCTCAACCGATTATCACAGTGCCCAGCGAGATATTTGCGACCCATGACGGCAAAACGCACATACAGTACTAATAGCAGTCAGACCTGGGATGAACCAAACTACGTTGCCCCTCGTGTCCCCGATACATGGCAGCGCTCCCCCAGGACAGACACAGACAATAGGATTCATAGGCCGTACGTCCCCAGGGCAACTTCCGCCCCTAGCTTTGAGCAACCGCAAGGGAGCGAAAAGTATTCTTCCCGCCACCATGAATACGTGAGTTCCACAGTCCCCTGACTTACTGTACCGCACCGAATCCGTTCTACCTTTAGTCGGTATTGCAACAACACTGCATATACTGGGATAGGGATGAAGATGGCATTATCTGGCCCAGGGATACATGGGTCGGGTTTCGCGACTTAGGTTTCAACATGCTGTTCAGTTTCTTAGCGGTCCTTTTCATTCACGCCTAGCATGGCTCTTCCAACCAGGTATGCACCCTTTCCCTCTTCTTCTTTCCGCATCGAAGCAACTCTTGATTGAACTGGTTAATCATCAAGGCTCGCTACGACCTACGTCCCAGACCCGTTTTTTCGCATTCACATAGACTACATTCATAAAGACAAGCACGGCTCAGACTCTGGCGTTTTCGATTCGTATGGGCGATTCATCCCTTCCAGATTTGAAGACATCTGGTCCCAGGTCAGACTTCTTTTCCGTCGCCCGTCCATTCAAGATAGGGGCTGCTGACTACTTGCGTGTTTTTAGTACACTCGCCGCAGCAGAGCAGAGCCACCCCGCACGAGCTTGACGTTGAGCGAGTTGTGGGAGTTTCTAAAAGGAAATCGGGTTGCGGTAGACCCGTTCGGTTGGGTAGCCGCCGCTTTGGAGTGGCTCACGACCTTCTTGCTCGTCCAGCAGCGAGGCGAAGTGGAGAAGGAAGACGTGCGAAAAATCTTGGACGGTTCCCTGTTCTTTGAGATTAGGGAGGCTAGGAAATCGAAGGGAGGATGGAACAAGGGCTGGGGACTCGGAGGCGATGGGTTTATCGGCGGGGAAAAGGTGTGGTATATTGGATTGTAGGCGCTTGAAGAATGATTTACTAGAACCTTTTGCCATTTCTGTGAGCGCAAACGATTAACAAATGATAGATTGTACTGGTCCAATGTCGTAGTGTCGAGAACATGGAGTAGTTTCGGTCATTATCGACATCATGGGGGCATTTGCGACGTCATTGGATCCAACGCATAAGGTATAAAGGATCGTCCCTGTGCTCCCCCGCAATACTGTTGACGCTCATCCAGCATGACTGAAGAACTTATCACTGCGTACTCCGTCGCTGTTCCAGAAAAGCAGAAACAGGAACTCCCGGGATTAGACACTCGCCTCAGACGTACGTGCCGCCTTAGACTAATTTTTGGCTTGCAACACCTTGTATTCACACTCGGCAGCCGGTGTTGAATACGTCAAGCAAGAGAACTGGGATCACCATGGCAAGCCGCATCTCCAAACATACAAGGGCAGCGAGAAGTTGGTCCATTGCTTCCTCACCGGCGGCATTGCACTCATGTACATGGCAGGTTGAAGGGCAAGTATGCCATTGTCACTGGCGGGGACAGCGGTATTGGCCGTGCAGTTGCCCACCTCTACGCGATTGAAGGTCTCAAGGGCGTTACAATCTCGTACCTGCCACAGGAGAAGGAAGATGCCAAGAACGCCGCGGAACAGATCACCAAGGAGGGTTGCAACGTTAACTTGGTCGAGGCCGACTTACAGAAGGAGGAAGACTGCCGTAAGGTCGTAGAAGCGCATCTAAAGGTGTTTGAGTACCTGGACATCCTCGTTAACAACGCTTCTAAGCAAATGTTCGTATTTTCTCCCGCTCCTGACAAAAGCTACTTCACTGATCTTGACGCTTTGACGTGCAGAATGTCAGATACAATCGAGGATCTTGATCTAGGCAACGTGCGCAGCGTCTTTGAATCCAACATTCTGCAAATGATCGCTGTCTCGAAATTCGCTGTTCCACACATGAAGCGGGGTTCGGCGATCATCAACACTACATCTGTCGTTGCCTACTCTGGCAACCCAAGGCTCCGTCAGTTCTATTTTTGGTGCCTTGTCTGACCTGACCTGATCTGTGTCGCATCCAGTTGACTATGCTTCTACCAAGGGTGCGATTGTCTCCTTTACGCGCGCTCTTGCTCGACAACTCTCTCCACGGGGCATCAGGGTAAACATGGTGGCCCCGGGTCCCGTCATAACTGCACTGCAAGCGGCGTCAAGGGAGGCGGAGGAAATGGAGGGCTTCGGTCTTGGCTCGCCCCTCCACGGAAGAGCGGCGCAACCCGCAGAAATCGCCCCTTCATTCGTGTTTCTCGGGTGTTCCGATTCGAACTGTATGACGGGACAGTGTATCCATGTTAACAGTGAGTCACCCGAGTTATCAGCTGGCGGGTTCGTTCCTGATGATGTGTATAACGTAGACGGTGTCCACTTGGGCGATTCTTGAGGGCCGAATATAGTTGTAGTGTCGTCGGCGGAGGTGCGTCCAGGCTGAAAGCATCTAAGAAGCTTCCATCTGTAAAACTTAGCACATACTACATGTCTTCTTGGCTGTCCCCATGCAATTAAGTGCGTTACTTGCTATCTTGGGGCTATCAGAAGTAAGCTGTCGAGTGGATAGTCAGGTAGCTGTCAATAATACATCACGTTGAGAATGGCTGCATCTGCAAAGTGACATAATACAGGATAAAGAAAGGCCATGCGACATGAACCACCCATAAGTACTCCCGTGTGAACTCTCCATTGCGTAATTAGAATAGGGGAGCCTGTGAAAGTTCCGATAATCACGCCATGAGGTCCACGAGGATAGTGATAATGCCGAGAACTGGTTGGCAGTCACAAGCAATCATAATCGGATCCGACCAGGAGCGTTTATCAATAGAAGTATAGGGCATGTGGTTGAGAGTTCACATACCAATTTCAATACCAATAAGTGCGATAACTATCTGTTCAAGCCGTTCTGCGTGCCTGCTAGACGATGACTCCTTGAGAAGCTGGAGCATGTCTTGGAGGACCTAGTCACGTACACAAATTGAGTTAGTTAGGTAACAGATTACACCTGGTATGCGGTGCCCATATGGACAGGAGGAGATAGCCAATATATCGGGCACGAATAATGCAAATACTATAATGATACTATGAAAGGACCCACCTCTAAACGGGTATTCAAAAGCTCCAGGCGTTGGGGCATCTCCAGATAACTCCGTGCAGCTTCATACAGGGGTTGTAGGTCCGGATAGCTCTATATCCGCGTTTATGTCATCAAACACAATCAGACACGAATGATAAGCGTACCCAAAATACCTCCTGCAAATGCACGCACCTATACTTAGCTCGACAAAAATACAAGACTCGAGTGAACGTACCGGGGAATCCAAGACAGACCCGACTGAGTTAATGTTCGTCCGGAGGATGAACAATTCTCCAGTCTTGCGCATTATTTCTGCAGCGGGACGTATATCAGGCACAGGGGCATGTGTCGGTGAGGAGAAAGAACTGGGCACGCCGCCACGAGATGTACCTTTATGTGGCATGGCGATCTTGCCTGTCTCAGAGAGGATTTCAGGGATATCTTTCGTGTCTTCGATCTTCGAGGAAATTAGAGCTTCAAACTAGTTACATAGATGCACGTTTGAGCGCTATATGGACAGTGCACCGGAAGCACTTACAAGCGATATCTTTACTGATTGAGAAAGGGCATGGGATAGGGACAATTTCGTCCTGATAAAACCGACGGTAAGGATGTGAACAAGACGACATACGAGAGATGCGTACATGTATCCTGATCCCTTGCGAAGCGTGATAACGTCGTTATATATTCTTTGATAATGAACCTTCAGACTGCGTTCTTTGGAAGATCACAACACGTACCGACTATAGTTGGCATAGTAGTAATTCAGATCCTCCATCTCGATATCCTCTGGAGCTGTCCAAAAAGGCTCATTAAATTGCGCCGATCATAGCCGTGCTCTTCACGCTCACCTAATCTGTCTACCTCGAAGCGTCGACTGAGTGCATGATCAACTGACTTGAACTCTGCTGACACAGAAACCTACATTGATGACAGAAATCGCCTCTCTTGTGTCTCCGTCATACCCCATATGACCACAGTACCGTAGCTGAAGACAAAAACGTCCGCCTCAGTAGGGATAGTGTTGAACTTGCCCCGCTTCCTCCTTTTTCCGTTGCAATTTTCGTCGTTTCCGGACGATGCGAGTTCTGGGACGCCGAGTAAGTCCCCAGTTACAGGATTTCGCCTGGTGTTTACATGCGCCTCAACGGAAGGTTCGTATGCGTAAGGAGTGTAAACTACTTCGTCGTCGATGATTTTCGGGTCTGTGTGGTAAGCTTGACGTCGAACCTGGAAGAACTTGGTCAGTTCGTTCAACCGATACGAACTATTCAAGGCATTAGTGCCCAAGCATCGGTAAGTGTCTGGAGACACCCACCTGGCCGTGGCATACGCGGTGACTCTGGGTAAAGACTTTGCCTTCTTCTTCGTTAACCTCAACGCGTCCCTTCGCGCTGTTCCCTGTGGAATTTGCGATATCTGTCTCAATCGTACTTCAGTGTATTCCTCTTCATCTTCCTCGTCAATCTCTTCCTCTTCCTCCTCCTCTTCGTCATTTGCCTCGTCAGTATCTCCTGCTATACTTGGACCTTCTTGTGCTTCTGGTGCAACAAGCTCGGCCTTGGTCTGCTTTGGTGTTGGCGTCGAGGTTGGAGTTGTGGGTTGGTCGGGGAGAACCTTGAGCTTCCCCGCAACCTTCGTAGACCGATTAGCTCCCCTTGTCTTGGGCTCAACTTGTTGTGCCGCATTAACGTTCGTGGGTTGGGTCGAGCTCGGCAGGATTTGTCGAGGTGTCATCTCCACTCGCCGGGGTGTGTGGCAGGGAGTAGCAAAGACCAGTGATAATTATTTATTTTTAGCGTCGACAGGTAATTTACATAATCATGTATTGCTATAGTGACGTCACACAACCCGACAGGGGCAATTCAACTTGTACCTCCTCAGTCCAGCTGCACACTATAATGACAGACCCACTACAAGAGAGTTCGAAGAATAAGCGTTTTGTGCGCCCAGTCTTGTGGATTCAAACCCGATCTTACTCTGCGTTTTTCAGGCCAACAGAACCCTGCTTGCAGCTGGTGTAGCGGGAGTCATCCTATACGTCCTCTACAGCCCGAGTGCGAAAAGGAACCAGGGAGAGTTGCCGCCGAAGGCCCCTTCTCGAAATAGTGAGTCTCCGCTACCATATCTGTCAGATAGATGTTAGCGCGGATCCTGACCCCAGACACTGCAACGGGCAATAAAAGTGGCCAGAAATCAGAATGAAGACAAGACCAAGTTGCCAGCTCAGTCAGGAGAGATGAAAGGTTGATCGGTCCATTGTCAGGTTACCGTTAAGCAAGATCGGTGTCGGTAGTAGTACTTTGAATTTGACCAGGCCCTTCCTGTGCATGAATCTTCATATCAACAAAAGCGGTGAAGGCTTCAGTAGGGGGTGCTATCTTTACTTCTTAGCCTGTTCCCACCATCATGGGATACACTTGATGTTCATCCATCCGATCGTCGGCCCAGTCATGGGGTAGCAGCAGCTTATACATTGGGTATATCAGTCTGTGGGCGATCCAAAGGTAGGTCCGGCTGAACCACATTTCCGCCTCCTTGTTTAACATAGCAGTGGCCGCGGAGATGGCTGATTAAGAGAAATGAAAGAAAAAGAAAACGGCGTCCGGTGAGCTGTGCAATAACCCAGGGAATGATACATGCCGCGTTCACAGTACGTCAGCGCTCAGTGCTCAGCAACGAAGCAGATATGCCGTCTTCGTCAGCGATACCAAGTTCCTGTGCACGATCGTATCGAGTACTCGTCTTTCCACATTGCGCTGCGCAAAGTTCGAACCCATGTGAATGATGTGACGGCTGACTTCTCGGCACGTCGGAGCGTATCTATCAGCGAGTGAAGGCCGTGGACTCGGCGGCGGCAGCAGCAGGCGTTCTTCTAAGTTCTGAATGTCAGCTCCAAGCGTACAACCCAACTTTGGCACCTTCCCCCTCACTTGCCCCGAAAAGTTGTCCAAAGCCCATTGACCCCACAAGTTCCCACATCAGATGGCAGTCGGCGCCGTTAAGTAGAGCATAGCATACACCCGCTCGGGTTAAGTCCTGTCATCCACGTTACCATAGCACTGATTAGCGTCGTGCAGACTATAAGCCATGAAAGTCGGCCCCGAGAAGTCGGAACATAAGCAGCATTAAGCCCAGTGCCCGTCTTACCACCGGCGGAGAGCCGTGAAAATGGCGCATGAGCGGTGACACGTAGACACTTATTCGAATTCACTATCCTGGATGCGGAAACAGTTGATCCAAGAGCTCCGGCGAGCGTCTCCTAAGAAACGGCAAACTTGGCATTTCGTTGGGTAGGTGCGGTTACCCAGTCCGTCAAGTAACATCGGAGCTGAGAGCTCTCCGAATGATGTCGATGAGTCTGCAACCTACGCTTGCGGGGTCAGATCGAGTTCCCTGCTGCAAGCGCCGAAGTAAGTCGTCTCTGACCTCCCCTTTCCTGTCGCCGTACTTACATAAAGGAATTAGATAAGACAGGTACGAATCCACTGGAAGTATAATTTGTTGGCGGTGTTTTTGGTGGCGTGCAGTCTCTCACAAGTACTGACAAGATGTTCCCAGAGCATGGCATCGACGGCCACGGAGGGCTTCATCCCTGGGATTGACTTGACACTGACAGTTGACGTCTATATTCACGGATTCGGCCCGATTGCCCGGTTCACACAGTTTCGCTCTGGCAAGTGGTGATCATACTCATGTCCAATATATTATAGATATCAGTTCGTTATACATATGTATCTTTGATCCACATATTTGTAACAGCGCCATGAATCCGAATATAAAAACAATGCGATCCTTGTTCCAGCCTAGGTATCAAAGAGGAGTTGTAACAGAGTACAATCAAAAGGGGATATAAGTGGAGTCCACATACGCCCTTTCAAAAAGCGGGGGGAGAAAAATGCAACGCATTCCCAGTATGCCAGCGAGTCCATTTCCTATGTACATGCATGCAGATGCAGGTCCAATTATACCTATAATAAATGTCGTGACGAAGTGAGAAACCCAAGAAATTTGCAATCAAGAAATGGAAAATCATGGGTGGCCAAGGGGCTGGAACCCGCCAAGGTGCGAGTAAGTGGAAGGACCAGTTTTAGACGCAAAAGTCGTAGAAGTTGTGGCATGATTAGAGAAACGTTGGAGGAGCTGCTCGTCGATAGGGTCTCTCCGCCGGTGTGGTAGGCTTTGGAGATACTCAAGAGGCACAAGCTTGTCAGATGTCCGATCAGGGTTTAATCGGGGACTTGGTGTTGCTGGCGAGGACGATGACGACGACGGCGACGACGGACAAGCAGAGGGGCTAAGCATGAGTTGAGATTCTTGGTATTGGGGGTGCGGTCTACCGAGGGTAAATCCATTGGGCACCGAGTACGTGGTTTGGCGGACCCCCGTGGAGTTGCAGTTAGGGGGTGCAACCAAGGTCGGCAAAGAATACGCGGTCTTGCGTGCGGCAGGAGTGTCCAATGCTTCCAGATGAGCAGTGTCTACCGACATGGGGAAGTGTTTATAAACAGGCATTGAGGAGTGCGAGGAATGGTATGCCTCGGGCGCCGTGGCTGGGATCATGCCTTCCATAGGGGCTTGTGATAATCGTTTAGCCACGACAGATTTGGTCAGATCGTCTTCTCTTCGGGACTTTCCGTCTCGCCGTGCACTACGGAACCATCCATCGGGGACAGGGACATCACCAACACCCTGAATGTTATCTACTGTATCGAGCCGATCAAGCTTTTGTTGGCTAAAGTACGCGGCTGTGAACCGTGCAAGTTAGTTCAATTGACGGCGGAGTTAACCGTGAGAGGAGCGACCCACTGAGGTGCCATTTTCTCAGAATACCGCGGGAGCGATCGTCCGGCAAAGAGACGCGAACGCTGTAAGTCTGCTTAATTAAACGCTCTGATTCGCTCGCCGTCCGCGAGCGCGGTGAGGGGTACATGCTGCCGAACTAAATGTTAGCTCGCAGGGACAAAATGATAGATGTGGAGACAGGACAGAGCCCGAAGGAACTCTCGGTGTATTGCAGAGGTAACCGAACAGAAGCAGTGATACGGCGCATAACACACACCTAATCATTTGCGCCCATGGGGTGGCGGCGCTACTGGAATCATCTCCTAGTTCGTATTCCTTTTGGTGGTAAAACAGGAACTCCTGTACGGATACATATCAGTTGTGCGGTGCGGTGTAATTTGGAACCTGTGGTGCCGTACATCGCGAACTCGGCTGGGACCCCAGCCCATGCCATCTGTCCTGTAGTGGGGAGGTGAGTTGGCCGCACCTGTGTATGGACCAAAAAAGGGACCAACCATCTTTCCATTCCTAAACCTGTGGCCTCTGTGTTTGCGCTTCGTTCCTCCCAGACATACACGTTTCCAGGAACGATGGCACGACGTTCCTCAGCATCGAGACGGCGGGTTATAAGAGACAGGGTCTTTCGAGCGACAGCGTAGAAGATCTGGAGTGCATCCCTGGTGGACCGCACCCGGACGTTGCGAAGAGTGGGCTGCTGCATGGGGGTGGTAGACTGGTGTCTGAAGGTGGGAAGGGAGCGGTGTGTGGTAAGAGGAGGGGACGGTGAGTTGGCTAATATATATCTGTCTTGGCTGACCGCGGCACCATTCCATCCCCATCATATTAGCATAACAGGAGTTTGACCAAAAGAAAATTAGAATTATTTTGAGTTATAATTGAGTTAGCCACACGCCACGGGCTGATTTGAGCGGCGTCTTTTTTCTGTGATCGGTATTTCCCTTTTCTGTTACGCTCAAAATGAAAAATTACATATTAATCTATTTCCACCGGTGGCGTCGCCGCGCCGCCAGGCCAACAACACTCGGCTACAGGAAAGTCGAGATAGGAGAACCCGCAGATCCGGCCTGCAATGAAATGGCAGCACCACAGCTACACCGACCTCCCGACCATCCTTAGAAACCGGACCACATCCTGCGTATTGTCTGCCCAATCCCCTCCATAACCATCACACGTTCTTCCATGCCAACGGGTTGCGGCACGGCGTGACGTTGCTTCCTATTTCAACACTCCCATTGCATTCCCTGATCCCAAACGACCCTAGACTGCCCCGCTTATTATTTCTCGGCTAAAAAGGGTCAGAGTGCCACCGCAAGGCCATAGAATATGTCTGTATCGCATCAGGGCAAGGCCAGAATGACGATACCTTCGAACAAAGTTTGATCCCTGAGAAGTCATTTGGGGCATGTGCATACTAGTGCACACTACAGTAGCACCTAAGGACGACAGCCCCCCTGAATTCGGTTAATTTTCGGGCGATGCATCGTGTAGCCTGTCAACTCATAACCGCGTATCTCGAAGGCGTCAGTCAGGGACTAGTAGCGATAGGTTGGCAGTAATAGGCCATACTGCCATTGTTGGTGCATTGTGAATGTCATCTCGGTACCTGTATGACGGGCAGGCCCACAGAGCGCTACATACTACCAATATTGGCAGGCAACGGAGTCAGTCACATAAGGCGTTAGTTCCCTGGCAAGTTTGTCTGTGAGCAACGTGTTACACGATCGATTTACTACTCACGATCGGATACAGCAAACGAATATGCAGCGGTGCGTTTGGGGTGAGATCACAGGCATTTAGTCGATGGGAAGTTTTACGTGTGTACAATGGAAAACATGTGCTGAAACGCAACGGGGAGTGCTCGCGTGAGTGTAAGTGTCCCCATACAACACGCCTAGAATTGACTTACGAACGCAAGGTTTCAAGGACCCATAATAGTATATGTAAGGGCTGCAGGAACCGCCGGTAACGAGCCTCGAAAATGTCATGCAGGCCCATCCAAGCCTGATCTAATCTCGCGTCGACCATGGGAAATGTTTAATTTCGACTCGGAGACACCCGCCAAAAAGGGGGACATGCTTTCGGACTCCCGTTTCCTTTCTTGGTGAGACCCAGCCAAATCTGGCTCACCGCATTTCTCCGGGAAAATGAAGCCGAAGTCGGTGTCAGAACCGAATGAATCGTTGGGCTGGAAGGTTGTAAGGCAAGCTTTGAGAGGGGTCACAGTGGCTGAGACGCCCTACGTGGTCGACCTCAAGGCGTTCGCATTATTGGCAATGCGGTAGCTGGAGATTTGAGCCGCGAAGGTTTCGGCCACGACACATATTCAATGTCCGAAGGCTCCGTGGCGGGCGGCACAGGCAGAGAGGTTCTTCAAAGCGATACCAAGTACCACAGGTCCAGTGAGGTTGCTCATTGCCACTGCGGTAAGCATCTGTGGAGAGCCGCAGTTTCCGTCAGAAGCCACCTCCTGACAGATTTGGTCACCCCCAAATGCGTCTCGGACCCTTTTTCAGCCACACCAACGCAGGCGCAAGCATGACAGGGGACGCCCATCGACAAGCCACCTTTCGAACATGTCACCGCTACTACACTTGAGCCCAACAGCAGGCATCAAAAACGACTCACACCAACTAGCAGCTGTCAGTGCGTCAGTGGGCACCCCGCTGCTCAGACTCAGGGTTGACCACGGGGATTACCTCGCTGTCCTTCATAGTTTCATAAGCGTGGCAACGCAGTTCTCTAGCTCACGGCCGCCCCCAGTGACGTCCAAGTACACGTACGACACAAATACTGACACGCACGGAAGTTTTAGAGCGATAATTTTCTTCTGGAAATCTGATTTCTCCACGCACGGGCTTGGGCCAAAAGATTGTTACTCGTAATCCTGATGTTGAAAGGTTTGCTATTTCCCGCGGGTGACAGCGTCCCCTGCGGAACGTTTTTACCCTCACGCAGCCTCACGCATAAGATTCTGTCCGTTGGAGTGGTGTGTAGCGCCAGGCCCGCTACCATCGTGCAATGGGTCCATCCATGCCGTGTGCATGCAACTGGGCATATGCCCGAAGATCGACCGCCACTTGTCATGTCAACCCTGGCGTGGTGCTTGCCACTCCACAGAGTTTGTCCTGCTATTGCACTAGCTCCCCAGATCCTTGCCAATACGCCGTTTCGAAGATGAACGTCAGCGGCGTATGATATCGAGGCCAACACTGAAGGGGAGCGGTCGGGCTCATGTTGTGGCGCACAGACCAATTGAGTTGGGAGAGGAATTAAACCATCCGATAGGCGGACGCCTGAATGTAAACGATGTGGAGCAACCAAGGTGCTGGGAAGAACAGGGTATCCAACAATAAAGGTCACATTACATTACCAAATGGTCTGTACCAGCAGGTGAGCAGGGTCAGCCACGGCGGCGGGCGGAACTCACCTTTCAAGGGAAGGACAACTGGCGACGAGTCAGAGATCTCGGCATAGTGCGTGTGATCACGAAATAAGTATCGTATACGCAGCGATTTTGGGGCTGCCGGAGCTGGGTCAAGGAAGCCTGGAATGCCTGACTACAAAAATATCAGCCGAATGTGAAATGGCTGACGGCCTGTTCAATTAGAAAGGAAACGCTACCTTGGGGGTCTTGCTCGATATGTACAGCTGACTGTTGTGAACGAGTGCTTGGAGAGGTACGGTCACATCTACATCCAAATCCGTTGCTTCATTGTCCGGACTCGGTCCGTAGGTGGCTTCGAGAATGATCAGGCCTACAATTTGAACGTAAGAAAACCTAAGGGAATTTGGTATTCCCGTGCACTTTACCTGCTCTCGACCGTTCCGCATCCATGCGTCGTCTTGCAACATCCTGCAACAATAAGGTTGTGGTCTCGATCTCCCTCTTAAGTTCCGACTTCTCGTCGTTCAATGCCCGTCGAGCATCCTCAAAGTACCTGCATCTCCTTTTCAGCCGTCGATGATACACAAAATGAAAGCTCAGGTACCGTGCACGTTGGGCCAGACGGCGCGGCTTTAGGAAGAATTGATAACCAAAAGCCAGTGCAACCGAGGGAATTACGACCGCATAGAAGGCCAGATCCGGATCGTAATCTGGCGTAAGAGTGATCGGGAGGGTCCACTTTTGCTCAAGATACGTTAATCTAACATAAGGTCAGGCCACCCGCAGTGATCAGACATGCAGACTCACTGGAATCTCAAGATCACCCCTTTGGTGCTTAACCCCACTCCCGTTCCAAATGCACTTCGATGACCAATCCACTTTGCCGATACGATGTAGGCAACATTTCTGAAACCTACTTCTGCACTAGCTTTGAGGCGGAGAGACAATTCGTTGAAGAGCAGCGAGAATTCAGCTTTGATACACGAATTCAGACCAGCCAACGTTAATCCGTAGGACCAGGTCCGCACTCCAGCGGTTAAGCCACTAGTTGACCCAGGACCCCCAAAAATAGATTCATCCAGGTCGAACTCTCTGGGAGAATAGACATTAAATTCGAGATTTCCGCCAGGTAGCTCCGGAGAGTACGTCCATGTGACTGATCCTTGAGTCAAAGAATCGCGGAACAATCGTCGCGCAAAGGAGACCGTGGTCACGGGGGGGAAGAAATGCCAGACGGCGGGAATAAAGTTAGATTGAACTGACACCGCATTTTCGTTGTCACTGTATGTTGTCTTCGCAGTAATGATGTGTGGGTTTAGGAATGCCGCTGTCAACTGCGATGAATTTCATTGATCTTTGAGGCTAGAACGTGTCCAAGAATTGGAATTACCTCTGAAACCAATCGCGGAGAAAACTGGTGCCGCAGGGCTCCCGTCAAAGTCCCCCTAGCAGCGAAGATATCTCGCGAGCCTGGACGAACTTCAGAGGTGACTCCAACAACAGTTTTTGGGCCCATGGCCTTCTACAACATAGCAAGGGGACATCACCATCTGCCCAATGAAACCAAACGATGCCGTCAAATATCTTACCACAATGCCATGACGAACACCGAAACCGGTAACTTTGACGTTGCTCAAACGTTTACTGATGTTTCTGGATTCTCCATGACATTCATCGCCTCTCGCAAAAAGTGGCGATGCGTTTACTTCGCACGTCACCGCCCCCCGTGGTTGTAAAAGCTTTTCCAAAATCTCGTTGCTGTGATCAATCTTCCAGTGCCTAAGAACTGCCTTGATCTGATTTTGACTTTTCGTTGGAACGTTTAGCTCGCACTGAGGTTATCGGAGAACGCACTTCTTCACTATCCTTGGATCGCAGTTCCGTTGGCCACTGCCTATTCAAACCTTCTGCGCCTGCACGTACAGAATGTCACGGAACGCCACGAGTAGACCAAAGATGGAATGAGGGTCTCACCTAGAACGTCATAAACCTCACTGTTGAAATAAACTCGTATAAACGGGGAAACTATAGAAAAATACATGACTCACCGAAGAAAGGGATCTGAAAGGACTATGAAAACGAGGGACCCGGTAAGATAACACACCACCGAATTTCCGAACAGCATGCGATCGCCATGACTTACCTTCGTAAGCCTTCTGGATTTCGAGGAACTTTTTGGCTGCAACTTCCTTCGTACGCAAATCGTGCTGTTTGTCGGGGTGAAAGGTTATTGACAGAGCCCTATATCGCTCTCTAATTTCACCCTGTGAGGCGGTGGGTGGAAGGTTCAGCACAGCACTTGGAACCTAAGTCAATGTCCGTCCGTCGCAGTCGCGAGGGTACCTACTAGAGATAATTTTCCTCCTCCCTTGGCTCCGGCGACGACATGCAAGTTGACGGTTGACAGTCACAAGCCTGGCTGTATTGAATCTGCAACGCCTCGATAAGTCGGCACGGCACAACTCGAGGCACGTCAAAATGAAGTGGTCACGTGATACATGGTACCCACTTTTCCCACGGGCGTGCAACTTGCCACGTCCGACATTGCATTTCGCTTTCAGTCTTGTTCGATCCAACAGCTTCTCCAATGACCTCCCGCATTCACATCGGGCGTCCTGCAACGGCTACATACAACGCGGACCCTCACGGGTTCTCTAATCCCCGGCCGTCCTCAGGCTACAGGGCTGCCGACCCCGATAGTCCATTCGAAAGGGTCCGTGCCGTGGGCAAACAGGTCGAGGATACCGTCGAAATTTACTCCCAACCCCTGAAGCCCTACCTGCCCAACATCGGTCGCTTCCTTATTGTAGTGACTTTCTACGAGGACGCCCTGCGGATTCTCACGCAATGGCGCGACCAACTTTGGTACTTGCAATCGTCAGTATTTTTTTTGAAAACTCGCGTGCCGCTTGCTAAAGACTTTGAAATAGTCACAGACATTTTTACTGGGGTTTCTCTCACTTGTTCCTGATTCTGAACGTCGTTGTGCGTGTTGCGTGTCTTTAGTTCGCGCGGAAAACCTAATGCATCTTGCAGGTTATGCTGGGAGCTTCCACGGCCGTCATATCGAAACGCTTCACCGAACATGCTGTCTTGGGCCTTTTGGCCGTCGTCATTGTCCAAGGATTTGGTTATGGTCTCATTTTTGATCTCAATTTCTTCCTGCGTAGCTTGAGTGTGATCGGGGGTTTGGTGATGGTGTTTAGTGAAACAATGGTGTCCAGACAAAAACACTTCGCTGGTCTTCCCAGTTTAAGTGATACCGACCGCAAGAAATAGTATGTGTCCCCGTAGTTCTTTGTCGTCCTTCTGGTGGGCTTACTTGTATATTTTTCTCTAGCTTCCTCCTTGCCGGACGTGTGTTGCTCATATTCCTTTTCTTTGGGTACATGGTTCGAGGTGAATGGAGCATTGGCCGTTTCGTTGCGTCATTGTTTGGCCTCGCAGCATGCACTATGGTAGCAGTTGGGTTCAAGGCAAAGTGGTCCGCCACTTTCCTAGTCATTGTTCTCAGTATCTTCAACGTTTTCATCAACAACTGGTGGAGCGTGCACAGCGCACACGCACAACGCGACTTCCTCAAGTGAGATTGGCCTTTTTTATGGTAATCCATCGCTGACACTCGTCTTTCAGATACGACTTCTTCCAAACTTTGTGTGAGTTAGCTGATAGTTTTGATGTCTTCTTTCACTCATGTTATGTTCAGCCATTGTTGGAGGTCTCATTCTACTCGTGAATATGGGACCAGGTATGCCGACATCCCATTGCTTATCACTTTTACCTTGTAATGACGATTTTTTTTTTCAGGCGGATTCTCTGTGGATGAGAAGAAAAAAACTTACTGATTCCCTCTTGCATACCATCTATCTTGTGATCTGCTTTCCCGCTCAGACGCGGAAGTAGTGTGATGGATTGTGATCCCCGGCTATATACAGTGATTCCAGTACCATATTCTCATCACGGGTGGCTCAGGCATTACCTCCCATTTGTCTAGTTATTTCCTTCGTGTTTTGTTCAGTATCTATAGACGATTTCGCTAGTCAGGGGTTTCATCCACGGGTCACGTGGCCAAAAATTGTGGCAAGGGCACCAATAATATTGGCGTCTACTACATATTATTGATTGCAGCGACCAACGCAAATAAGGCCTGCTTAAAATCTCGCGATTGTCCCTGCACCATGGTGGCAGTCGGTGGTGATGTCAAGGTTTACACGGTCAATGGCGCGGTGGCTGGTTCTTCGTCATCCATCCCTGATTGGATCACCCGGAAACGTGCAACGAAAACAAAAGGAAAACGTGCTTTGAAGGAGAGAGAGGAAGGACAGGTTGAACTCATACAGGGCTTCGAATTTCCTGAGGCGAGCCATAAAATCAGGACTACCAGAGACGGCCATCATGCAGTCGCAACAGGGACATATAAGCCCCAGATGAGGGTATGGGATTTGGATGAGTTGACAATGAAGTTTGAACGGCATACTGACGCAGACAATGTCGATTTTATTGTGAGTGGGTCAGTCCCTCCCTTTGAACATTGTGGGCGCCATGTACCCGTGCGTTAACTGAGATACTACAGATTCTTTCTGATGACTGGACGAAAACAATACACCTCCAAAATGACAGGTCAGTCGAACTGCACACGCAAGGCGGGTTTCACTATCGTACGCGAATACCCCGCTTCGGCCGATCCCTCGCATACCACTTCCCCTCTTGTGACGCTCTCGTCTCCGCATCTTGCAATGAAATATATCGTTTGAATCTGGAACAGGGTCGATTTCTGAACCCTATAGTGCTTGACTCTTCAGAAGACGATTCAATTCTAGGCGTAAACTGCATAGACATAAATCCTGCCCATCAACTCCTTGCGTTCGGTATTGATGGTTCCCCAAGTGTGCAATTTTGGGACCCACGCTCGCGTTCAAGAGTTGGGCTGCTCAACCTTCCTAAAAGTCGGATATCGCAGTCCACAGGTCGTTCCGTGGTTTCTCTTCCCGGAGTTGACAATGAAGAGTCGAATTCTGGATCCTTGGCCGTCACGGCAATTGCGTCCAGGTCTGACGGTCTTTCCTACGCTATAGCCACGTCTACGGGACATACACTCCTTTATGACATACGGTCGCCTAAACCATTTGCCTTCAAGGACCAAGGGTACGGGTTACCCATAAAAAATGTTAGCTGGATGGAGGGGGGAAGCCGTATGGCAGGTGACGGCATGGTTCTCACCGCAGACAAAAAAGTTGTGAAAATATGGGATCGAAATACAGTAAGCATTGAGTCATATATGAATGCTAATGTCGTGCCAACGGACTTCTCTAGCCATCATCGAATTTTGTGTCCATCACACCAGCTACCGACCTTAATGACATCCATCACATCCCCGGAAGCGGTCTGCTTCTTACAGCAAATGAAGGTATACAAATGGCGACCTATTATATCCCACAATTGGGACCAGCGCCACGCTGGGCAACTTTCTTGGAGAACATTACCGAGGAAATGGAAGACCAAAGTACACGGAACGTGTACGAAGACTACAAATTCATTGAACGGAACGAATTGCAGGCGTAAGTTGACCATTTCATTTACCAGAGACTATGTTCATGCCTAATATGTCTATAGACTTGGCCTGGATCATCTAATTGGAACACCTGTGCTGAAACCGTACATGCACGGCTACTTCCTGTCTCTTAAACTTTACGATACTGCGCGCGTCATTGCTAATCCATTCGCATATGCCGAACATCGCGAAAAACTTATCAAGGAGCGCATGGATAAGTTGGCCGACTCGAGAATTCGCACTCGCAAGGATGCCGCTGCCGCTGCGGTTAAAGTCAACAAAGCCCTGGCACAAAAGATCCAAAAAGATGCGGAGAAGGAAAAAACGAAGAAGGAAAAGAAGCGAGCCAGGAAGGTCAAACAAGCAGGCGAAGAAGTGGATGACGCTATGGCTGTAGATGACGAACTAATCGATGAGCAACCGGTGACACTTCTTAATGATCCTCGCTTCAAAGAGCTGTTCGAGAATCCCGAGTTTGCTGTAGATGAGTACAGCAGAGAGTTTGCTCTCCTCAATCCTTCGGCAGCTGCACAAAAGAGAAGCGGAGCTGAATCGGCCAAGACAGTTGTGGAAGAGGAAGAAGAGGAGAGCCACGAATCTTCCTCTGATGGTCTCAGTGAAAGTACAGAGGATGAGAGTAGTGAAGATAGCTCTGACGCCGGAGGTTCGTTTATAACACCGTGTATTTGGGCACCGTGGCTAATGCTCTACTCTGCAGAGCTCACTAAATTCGATCCTCGAACTAGACCTGGACAGAAAAATGCACGCGCTGAACAACAACACGCGCGAACCCGCGAGGCAAATCGCCGACGGACTCCTAACATCAAGCTTGTTCCGCTTGTTCCTCATGTGAATGCAGCGGTGGCAAAACTGGGCAACAAAGATGCAACTTTCGGTCAGCGCTTGGCTTCCCGACAGACGACTACAGATACCGGGAAGTCCGCGGACGTCAAGACCAGTGCAGTCGGTGGGATGGAGATGAGTTTTATACCTTCATCGTCTGGAACTGTGGACCAGCCAAGACCTACTAAGAAAAAAGGTGCAAGAAAGGGGGTAGAATTGTTGGGTGCGACCTTGGAACGAGGTGGCGAGGAACCACTGAAAGAGTTGAAAGAGAATGAAAAGAGAGGGCGTGTTCATCGTAGACATGGCCAACGCAGCGGCAGCAAGAATACTTTCAGGATGCTTTCAGGATAGTGGGTGGACCGATGCTATCCCCGCATTATGTGTTGCTACTTGCTAGGTCACATCCGGAATTCCTGCTGCAATTTCCAAAGCGATGGGCACACCTGCCCTTAGGAGTACGCAGTGATTTATTCAGAAGCTTAGCATTTTGAGTGGAAAGGGGAGTAATGGTGATTTGGGAGAAAGAAAAATGACAACAACCTATCGCAGTGGACGCTGCAAAAAAAGCGCAATCCCATGGTCTACAATAGGTTGGGTCGCACTTCCTATTTGAACAACAGATATTTCTTCATTAATGGCCGTAACATGGGAACAGGAACGAACGATATTAACCTACGAGTATAACCTAACGCAAGAACTACCACTACGTAGCAGAAAAGGCAATCGTTGACACATAACTGCCCTAGAGGCACCCCATTTTACTGTCGAGTGTTCAGTATCATGGAGATTGAACTTAAGACAGCAGCCCACCTTGCAAACAAGGGTTAGGGGTCACACAACGGCAGCTTCTAGTGCAACAGGGAAGGAAGAATTAAGTTCTAATCACCTTGCGGATGTTGGGTGGACGTCAGACGCAAAGCACTAGTAAAGATAAGGAATCCTCCGAAGACATATCTAGAGAAAGTAGACCAGAAGTAAGGCAAGTTTGTCCAGAATGCAGCAATACTGGAACGATAACGTGGCGACACTCCCAAAAATCCACACCCCCAGATGGTAAAGTCCGTACACCTTACGTTTTATGATGGGCTTATCCTCCCCATGTGCATGTGCCAGGCTCATTGGCAACGAGTCCCGAGTCGGAGCCATGAAAAAACGTTGCACTGACCTTGCGAAGTATCTGGTTAAGATCAATCGAAGGACGCATAGAAGTCGTCGACCTCTATCCAGTAGGCAAAGAGCAGCCTACAGCACGCGGCATATAATATTAGCCGGTTCTGTGAATGAAAAGAGGCTCCAAACGGTAATGCGTACTCCTGAGTGGGGAATAAAAACCGCAGCTGCCTTCCAACGGGAGGTTTTTTTGAGGCAGGTGCCACAGACAACGCCTGCGCTTCTGGACAGGAGCGCAGGGGAACATATCCGTCGATAGTTCGCCCGGTTGGTCTAAGACGGCTACCGTAGCGCTGAGGACCGGAGCTTGGAGTTGACAAAAGGACACTCTTGGCGGGTGGGATATAATGTATCTGGGGAAAAAAACCTTGTCCCTGGTCACCGATCATTGTCAGTTAGATGACAGGCACTTGGAGCCGGCGGCCGCTATGAGCGGTCCATCGTGTTTCGGTTGGATAAACCTGTATAGGGGCTGCTTCATGAAGGAGATCTCCGCACATTCTTGAAATCTGCTACCGGTAATTATAGACGTCCCTACCTTGGCGATAGTTTCGCCGACTTACACTGGATGTTTCTCTGCCGAAAAAGAATTTGACGAGTATTAGAATTGTTGATGGGCGTTTGTGGTATTGGCGGACTCTTGCTCGGCGTGTACACGCACGCACCTCTGTAGTATTGCTGATTGCGGAAGCCACTCCACATCTTGTCGACCTTTTGTGAGTCTCTACAACCAACCAGTCAATGACAGATCTTTGTGAGTCTTTCAAGTTTCTTCAACCATCGACGAACGCCTGAATCTGGAGTATCGCCTCATTGGATAGCGATGCAATCCCAATACGCCGCCGCAGCCAATGTACCGCTCATAAAATCACCAGCTCTGCGGGTCCCTCCACCTGTAAGCCCACCCATACCACAGGAATCCTTCCTAAATAATATCCACAGGTCCAACTACCCCCTGACATCCACCCGCTTCCAGACAGTGTGACACCGTACGTGAGTACAACAACCCTGACTACCAAGAAATGACCCCGTGATCAATCTTGCCAGTTCGTTTATCCATTCACTCTAGAATCCCATGTCCTCGCGCTTGAATCTTCTCGGCGGAACACCATCGCAGCACATGAAGCACGTCGAGAGGCTCTTCTCCGTGCGCGCGACGACGAGAGGCAGCGCAGAAAACGTGAGGCGCTCAGGAGGGTTGCACCAGGCTTCGAGGGAAATGGCGCCGTCCTAATGCCCGTCCGTGTCAACTCCGACACCAACAGTACCGGTAACGACGCGGCCAGGGAGCAGCAGCCCTCAGCTGGGCGATCTGTGGATGGCGCTAACAATGGCCATGGTCAGGTTGGCACGGTGGACGACCTAGTACACCAGCTTGCCAGGCTGGATACACAGCAGCGCCAACCTCCGAGGTCATAGGTGACGCCACACAAACTATTATTCATCTTCACTTCCAGCATGTAACTGCGTGCCTAGTTAGCCCCCACACTTATATGTTAAGTTCCACGCGGAACATTGGTCGTAAATTGCAATTTCTTGTAATAATTAACATCAAATTATGTATGCTAGATTTCAACTACCCGCTCGACGACGTCCGCGCCTTGTTCTCTCCGTTCGCCGTCTTGGGTAACGTCACTGGTGCAGGCCTCCCCAATCTTAGCAATTGCGCAGTGACCGAGGCCGGGTTCTGAGAACCGGAACTGGAAGCAGACCCTGAAGTATGGGTCGGGCGTTGTATAGGTGTTGGAAGTGTCCCGCCCCCTGATGGACTGCTTGAAAAAACTAGCGAGGTGGGGGAAGCCACGAAAGTCCCAGCGTTTAGGTTTGTCATAGACCCATTCGTGCCGAATTGGTATGTGTTGGCTGTCGCAGACGATAAAGGCCCAAATGTGTTTTGTTCTGTACAGAAGGGGAACGCGCTTCCAGAGAGCACGTTCGTCGTCGAATGAGGTAGTGGGAAGGATGCACGCAGATTGCGCGTTGGTTCAAAAGGGGGTGCTTTGCTGGACAAAGTGGATGACACTGCAGAACCGGTAGGCCGTGATAACGAAGATGCCATCGAGGAGGATGTACTGAATACCAAATTGCTCGACTGGCCCAACCCAGAACTCATAGGGACGGCGGATGTTGTGTGGATTGATGAAATAGGCGTATGTTTGAGTCCGCTCTGAAAACTGAACCCTGGAGGGGATGCCAGTCCAGATAGCCCACCATCTAGACCTTTATGATACGTCGACTGTGACCGCGGTAGGTGTCGAGGCATTTGGGTGGGTGGACTATTAACCTGTGTGGTAGGAGCGGGCTTCTGCGTCGTATTCGACCTTGAACGTCCGATCGTTCCCGGATGTGACTTCCGCCGTTGTGACTTGCCCTTGGTGTCACCATCCCAACTTTCATCTGCTTGGTGCTGCCTTCCTCCCATCTCCACCAATTCAATCTTGCGCTCGATTTCCGCCAGCTGCGCTTCGAGGTCCGGAATAATAGACCCCTCCAGTCTTTCTCTTTTCACGCTCAACCTCTCTGTCCTCTGCGTCAAGCTGACAGACTCAGCCCTCATGCTCTCCTTCCGCCTCCTTTCGCCCTCTTCCTTTTTCTCCCTCTCGAGTCTTACTCCGTCTGCCTCTGCCTTGACTCTCTTCAGTTCCTCCTCTGCCTTTGCCTCTCTTTCTCTTACGGCAGGCGTGGCACTCTCATTTTGTTCGATCTCCCATTCGATCTCCTCCCTACCTTCGTTTGCCTTCTTGACTGCATCCTCTAGCGCCCTGACGCGTTGCCTCGCCTTTCCCTCCGCGACAATCGCCTTTTCTGATGCACGCCGTAGGATATCTACCTCGTTTCTCAGCGTCGCGGACGTTTTTTGTGCGTCCCTCCTTGTAGATTTAAGCAAAGACTGAAGGGTAGCTTGCTCTTCGTTCAACGCAGAAAGTGTACTTGAAAGCGTGCGGAGTCGATCTTCGTGGGTCTGTGCAAGGGTCGTCGGAGTGGGCGTCGTGCTGGGGGAGGGTGAGTGGGATACAGGGGATGACGGAGCAGGTGAAGGGGCAAAGGTCGTCCCTGAGATCGGGAGCGAACCGACCATAGGAGGCATTATCGTATCTGTCGTCGTAACCTCTTCTGTTGTACCGTTTACATCCCGGTCGACAGAAATGGCACTGTTTTCCTCACTGCTTTCCCCAACACCCCCCGATTCAGTAGCTGCAACAAACCTTAAAATCTTCTCGTAGATATAACTGGCAAACTCACCGTCACTGGTGACGACCATTCGCCTTCCAACAACGCCCCCGCCCACGAGCGCAATGTCAATATCGTACTGCCTGCCAGGGTGGAGGCCGTAGATGAGCACGATCGCTTCGTCGGCGGCATCCGGCATGTGCAGGATGAAGTGTTTCCAACTAGACCCATTCACATCTACGCTGAGTTCTTGGGTGAGTACGTCTGCGAGGACAGGTCGATGGGAGTCCTCAGGAGAGACGGCAGTAGAAGAGGTGGCTGTGACGACGGATGCAGACCCAGATGTAGATGATGATACCTGGTCGAGGGTCTGCTCCGCCTCAGCTCCATCTGTAGCATTGGCGGCGGAAACGCGAGTATCGAGAACCGAAGAGAGTATGAATGTCACCGACACGGACGTAATCTCTCGGACGGCAAGCGTCAAGTGGGGTGTCCATGGACGGATCGCGTGCCATATCGACGATTGTCCGGTGGGCGGGGATGCAGATGTGGACTGCTCAGCTTGCATGTCGCGCATCGTCTCTAGAATCTTTGGTTTCCGTGGTTGGTGCAATACCTAGGATATTACAATCTGCAAATACTTTTTTAGACACAGAGAATGTCTTGAGACCCGACTCAAGGATCCAAAAGAAAGACGTCTAGTAATATCAGAGAGATATGCCAGTTCTTGAGCATGTATGAGGGGAATATATACTCGACCGTCGATCTTGGCGTGTATGTAGGTGGCGGTCAGGCGACATACGCGTGTACCGCTCATCCAATCAGATCACAGGTTTACCCTACCGCACATATCAGCTTGCTCAACTAGTTTCTACCTTTCCACAGAAGTGCCCGCCGAGCCAGCCATCTGTGAACTGCTACTTCACCTATGTATGTATCCTTGCCTGGGGGCGTCAAGGACCGCCCCTTAGCCCATATCGACGTCCGTACACACTACAATCAATAGCTCTCTGATTTACCACACTGATCACCATGTAAAAAATGCAAGTTTCCTGTCGTCCTCTTGAGCGTTACCCGTCGGCGTTCTATTAATCCTCGATGCGCGGTTCCTGTCGTGCCAGTGATATCCTTGGTCACTTCGTGGTATGTGAATGATTCGGTAGTGAATATCATACGCGTTCTAACCGGGAAAAGAAAATGTTTTTACCAGCTACAGGAAGATCCAACGAGCGTATAAAAGCAGCATGTGTGGTGATACCGTCCGACTTGCAAAGCGTCAGATTTTCCGTGATGACGAAGAGAGATTCTCCCAAACGCACACAAAATGCACTACTATAGGAGAGGTTTGAAGGCCTTACGGATCTCGAAATCTGGATGGTTAAGCCACTTTCATTTATCTGATACCATCATCCTTTTCCGACGTCTCATATCAAGTCTGGAGGTGCACCTCCAGAAACGGGTTCGTGAAGACCTTCCGCAGTTAAACGTTGCTGGCGCAGTTCAAGGTAAACGAGTCTCTTGGATACATTACCGTACGGCGACTTTGCAATTGGCTTGTGAACAGAGCGTTACTGATAGGCAATTCAATTTGTCGCCGTGAAGTGAGATACCCATCGTGGGTCCATATGCCTTGTGATGATGGGACCGTTATCCAACGCTACAATACAATCACAACTCATATGGTCGGTGCAAACTCATTTTGGTGAGTTCTTGTCCGCGTCTACAAGTCCCTGCATTCGTTCCTAGCATTACGGGCCGGCGCCGTTGATATTTCTGATCATGGTAGCAGGTCTCTACATGAGGTTTGTTCCTGAAAAACCTTATGCAGGAAGACGGTCAGCCAAAAGTGCGTTCGCCTCACCGGCCCATGCGGGAATGTACTTATCGCATTACACCAGCTAGATTCAATAGGAAAAACAAAAATACACTATTCAAGTCGCAGGAAAAAAAAAGACAGGAAAGTATTCATCAAGCACTCTCCTTGGCCTGCAGCGAGTGCCTATCACCCTTTTCGGCAAGAACTTCGTGCAAGTTCTTCCTTCCAACATTTCTTTTGATCTTCCAGGCGGCGAATGCATGTCCTTGTGCGAATACCTCCTCGATTTCTTCCAGGGTACGTTGCGCCGTCTCCGGGAAGCAGAAAGTGAAGTGGATTGTAGCAGCAAAGTTGAACGCGGCAAAGATAAAGTATGTCTTCCATGCAATGGAGCTCAGTGCCGGTGGGACTGCCCATGCGAGGGCAAAGTTGAACATCCAGTTGGTCGCCGTGGAGATCGAGACGGCCTTACCACGCACGCGCATCGGGAAGATCTCTGCAGGATACGTCCACGACGCCGGGCCCATCGTGATCGCGAAAGAGCATACGAACAAATACGAGCAGACGATGATAGCCCTCGTGACGGCTGGATGGTTATTGATGACCCACACAGACGAATTATCGACAACCCCCCATTCGCCGAATCCGCCTTGGAGACCACCGACGAGGGAAAGGAAAACGCCCATAAAGAACGATCCAAGAATTAGCATCCAGCGGCGGCCCCACTTGTCGATATACCAGATAGCGGGGACTACGTGCCCATCAGCCACGATCACAAACTGGCGTTAATTTCAAGAACGACTAACCTGTGAAGAGTACGTTGAGAATGTATTGCACGGAGTCGGCGATCAGGTTGCCACGACGACCGGTCAAACCAGCGCCCTGGAAAACGTAGATGATGTAATACATCATGACATTCATGCCGGACAGCTGGGACCACATTTGAAGAGAACAACCGAGGATAACACGACGGAAGACACCAGGTTTGAAGAGGTCCATGTAAGACTTGGCACCCTCGTTCCGTTCAAAGTATACCTGTTGCTTGATTTCTTCAAACTCGAGAACGACAAGTTCGTCCTGTTTATTTCCACCACCGTGGAGATCGGCGAGAATCTGCAATGCTTCTTGTTCCCTATAAACACGAGTCAGTAACGTTCTGGGCTAGAGCGCATATGAGGGGGTTCACCTGTCGTGATCCACCAACCAACGTGGTGATTCAGGGAACCATGTCATGCCGATGCCAAGAATGATGGCAGGTATCATTTGGAGCCCCCATGGGATACGGAACGAGGCAGTGCCATTGATGTAGGAGCATCCAAACTGGACAAAGTATTGCAACAGGATTCCCCAAGTGATCGACCACTGCTGGAAGGAAACCAGGCGACCACGAATGGCGGGAGCGGTGATCTCTGATTGGTAGACCGGTACGATGGCGGAGGAGATACCGACGGAGATACCAGCGATGATACGGCCAACCACGAGCATACCACGGTCCTGATTGATAGGTACACTAAGAAGACAATCGACCTCATGGTGAATGAACAACATACCACCGAAGCACATTGCAGTATAGCACCGATAACCCAGATAAGACTGGCTAGGATGATGGTCTTCTTGCGGCCCAGCGAGTCGGCAAGTTTTGTAACCAGGAGTGCACCGAGAAGAGAACCAGCCGGCATGGATGCTACGATAGCACCCTGCGCATTTGAACCGGGCTAGTATTGATGGAAAGGGGTTAAACACAGGGGAAGGAGAAGTAGCAGAGTGGCATACATTGTGAAAGGTCTTGAGGTATGCGGGGTTCTGGAACACGTTTTCAGACTTGAGAGGAAAATAGATAGCATGGGACTACTTACACTCAAGACGCCGGACATAGACGAGATGTCTAATCCGAATAACCCCCCTCCAATACATGCGAACGTCCCTACAATATACTAGGCAGGGTGAGACGGGGGGTGCAAAGAAGGGGAAATTGTGGACGCACGGGGTTTGCGGCAATCCGCTTGTTGTACTGTGTGCAAGTAGGTGAGAGGACGTGTAAGTCGATGTGGGAGACACTTACACTCATGATGAAGCGACTGTGGACTCTTCAAGTTGGAGGGAGGTGATGGTGATGGTCAGTGGAAGAAGAGTCACCGAGGCAAGCTCGCAGAGAAATTCTCGTTCTTATAGGTGTCGTTGAGGGGTTGACACCAGAGGGGATCAGTCATATGATTGGACTCCTCATTCCCTCCAGAGGGGGGGAAGCACATGGGGATGTGACAGGATCATATGGGTCCCTTACTATCCCCCTCGTCGCCGCGAGCGCTCGGATATGTTCCCGCTGTTGGTAATACCGGACATTACCCGTCCCAGCAGGGTATATACACGCTGGCACGTCGCCCATCGAATCCACGTACGGTTCACGCGAAATGCTCGCGTCCCATACGAACTTATCATAACTGGCAAAACATTGCCGCGCCCCCACGGGGTTATATTGCCGGGTTCGAAGCTCCGCCGCTGGCCCACACAAGGAGTTCCAATTTATAAAGACAGAAGAAACGTTTCCCGGACAACAGGGAGTTTTAATAGCCATGGGATATTCGTCTAGTAGGACCTCCCAAACATCGTCCAGCGCTTTGCATCCTTTCCGCATCCAACACACCTTGTCTTTCCAGGCTCGAGAGGGGTGAACCGATCTTGATCAAATGGAATCGCCAGCGATTTCGCTCCTGCAGACGGAGCCCGCTCATCTTGCGGCTCGGCACTGTATGTTCCGTAGGGGTACAATTAGTATCACATCACGAGATCAGACGGTCAAATTGTGTCCCCTCTAAAATAGGGACAACAACTTACGATCTGGCACTCCTTTCTTTAATGTCATCTTCACATGCTTCCTCCTCACACCATGGTATCACCGCGATGCACTTGTTATCCAGCGTAGGAACGAAGTCCTCCCAACGAGTCACCTCCTTCAGTCGGGAGTTATACTCGTTCAACGCTTTCGTGTACATGTCCTTGTGAATTGTATCCAGCAATGTTGGCACAGTTGTCTTGAGCTCCGATAGGGGAATGGGCGCTTTCGCACCCGTGTCACGGCGGACCGACACCGTTTGCTGTTTGACAAGATCATTCGGTCCGATTTCAAGCCGCAACGGAACTCCCTAGGCCGAACAGAACAAATACAAATTAAGAATTTAGCACTCGATACACAGGGGGCGCCACCCGTCACATCGACAGACCTAAACCTCACCTTTTGTTCCCAGTCGTTAAATTTGTAACCGGGGGTATAACCCTCCCTCAAGTCAGCCTTGGCTCTGACTCCGATATCTACAAGCGACTTGGCGAGCTCGTCGCAAGCTTCATTGATCTTGTTCCTTTCAGCGTCACTTGCCTTTGCCGTGATTCCACACGGAACGACGACGACCTGCACGCATGCGACCCGCGGGGGGAGAACGAGTCCCTGATTATCTCCGTGGACCATCACCATCACACCGATCGTACGTGTGGACAAGCCCCACGAGTTCTGCCATGCATACAACTTGCCCTGGCCACTAGGATCGTTCGGGTCTTCTACCACAATGTTGAACATCTCAGGACGCGAAAAGTTCTGTCCAAGGCAATGCGAAGTTCCGGCTTGGATACCTCGCCCGCTCGCAGGAATGAAGCCCTCGACGGTGGTCGTGTAGAGCGCACCCGCAAACTTTTCTTTCTCGGATTTGACACCCTTGATCATGGGTACAGCGAGCAATTCCTCGTATACGCGCCTGTAAAGCTCAAGAATATAGAGCACTTCTTTGTCTGCCTCTGCCTTGGTCAGGTGGGCGGTATGTCCTTCTTGCCAGAGGTACTCGCGAGTGCGCAAGAAAGGCTCTATCAGTACTCTGTCAGTCGATTCATAGTAACTCCATTAAAAAACCTTACGAGGATGCTTGAACTCCCATCGCACGACGTTGTTCCACTGATTGAGCTTCAGGGGCAAATCTCGGTGACTCTTGATCCATTTAGCGTAATCTAAGTGATGGTTGTGATTAACCTCAGGATGCAATCCCGCGTGGGAATACCTACAAGGGTACATGACCGTTTCGGAGGTCGGACGGATAGCGATGGGTTCTTCGAGCTCAGAAGAACCACTAATGGGCCCTGGTCAATGCATCGGACGGCTGATAAGTACTGCATGAGACTCACGCTCGCGTGACCCACGCGACCTCTGGAGAGAAACCTTCGATATGATCTTTTTCTCGTTCCAGCACCTTCGCCGAGACGAACATGGGGAAATACACGTTCTGTACCCCAATAGCCTTGATATGTTTGTTAAACCAATCTGCTCGCAAAGTTTCAGTAAACAGAATGGAAAATCATCAAGGATCTACCCTGGATCTCCTCCCAGATGCTGTATGACCAGGGACGAAGGATATAGCATCCGCTGACACTGTAATACTCCAACATGTCCGCCTTGAGCAAAACCTACAGCGGCGACGTGAATTATTCAGCCCGTTCGTGAGGATTAAACGTACGTTTTGATACCAAGCCGAAAAGTCCACTTCTTTCTTGACACCAATAGCAATCTTGACGGCACCCTCGATCTTGGGATCCTCCCTTTCCCTCGCACCCGATTTCGCCGTGTTAGCACCACAGACAGGGGCAGCAGGTAGATTGTTCCGTTTTGAGCGCTGCAAAATCGACTTCTTGAACCTTGAGCTCGTCGGTCTCGAGGCTCTTCAGGTATGCGAGAATATCTTTGCCAGACAGGAAGATGGTCGAGCTCGAAGACAGCGCATGAACGGCGTAGGCGGTATCTGGTGTAGATGCGATCGAGCTATCGACCACGGTGGCCACCTTTGGGAACGACTCCTTGTCGAGAGCAAGGAGTGAAACTGGGTAACGATGGGTTGCCAATGACCGTACAAGCAAGAAAAGAGTGGTGGGGGGGCGAGATCTAAGTACATCGCTATATCCAGATAACTGCAGCGTTACGCACGAGAGTTTTTATCGAGTTTAAAGAACTCATCAAGAAGTTCCTCTGACGCGAGTCCTGAGTTCCTTGAGACCGAGCTTCTTTGCGAGGGCCGATGAGCTGGTTTCTGTGTCATCGCGCGCGATCACGACAACTGGCACGGGCACGGCAGTTTTCGCTGTCTTTGGCTTGTAAACGAGCGTCTTGATAAGTTCGAACGAGGGTGGTGTGGGCGTCGCTGATTGCAAAGCCTCACGCCATGTCGCCGGCGAGTTTGTTTCTGCATGCGTAACGCTCGCAGCTGGAGCGATCGAGAAATTAGCCAACGAGGCCATGATGGACTCGAGAGAGGCTGCCATCCTGCTGCTAAGAGTTGGGTTGTAGGACGATGTAGCAGGTTTGATGGACCGACTCAAGTTGTGTAGTGCTCTGACAAGGTTTGGATATGACTCGTTCCCGAAATGTGCTGTTAGATTCAAGCCAGCGCGTCGCTGGAGGACCACCACCCTTGTTGACCACGAATGTAGTCCATGGATGCGTCGCACGGCGTGCTGAACAGCTCGCATGCGACGTCCTACTAGATGCTGGTTGAAGACAGACGAAAAATTGCTGTCAAACTGACGACGAGGATACACGTAAACCACACTGCTACTACAAAACTACAGACACGGCGGTAGTACACGACTTGATCACCATTCACCATCGTAAACTCAACGGTCAGTACGGGTACGGGACAGACGGAGGAAACATCATAGGTCCCAGAACCTCGTCGCTCTTTTCCTTCCCGCACAACAGCTCGACCAACTTGAACGCAAACGGGAAAGCGGTACCTGCCATCGTCCACGATGAGTCGTTCACCCCACACGGCTCGCAGATATGTCACGATAACTCACCTGGACCTCGGCTAGACGGAGACAATGCGATCTCAGCCGTGGACGCGTAGCTTTGTCCGACATGGAATGTACACGTACCTAGTCACCAGAGTTCCCTTACCCTCCACCTTGTCCGAAACAACAACGGAACCTTCCTCGTACTTGAACGCTACACCACTCTGCTGAACGAACGAACGAAAACCTCCGTAAAGGTACTACTCACCCTGAGTCAAAACGTCCTGCACGACCGGGTGTGACGTCACCGGTTGATGGGGCAGACCTGCCGTCTTGGCAGCCAGAGTACCTATTATGATACCAAGCGGACTTGAGTTCAGGATAGGGACGCAGGCCAGGAAGACTCACCAGCACAGATCATGGCAACGATCTTTCCTGCGTTGAAATACTCCCTTACAAGGGTCTGCACCTCCGTCGACTGAGAGAGCGTCTCAGAACCTTTGAGTCCGCCGGGGATAACGAGGGCATCGTACTTGTCCTAAGTGCGTTTAGGATATTCTACGTGATTTTATGAGCTCTTCCATACCGGCCCAGCCTCGAGGGGCTGCAATGTAGTATCGGGCAAAATCTTGATGCCTCGCGAGCACACCACCAGCGCAGGGCTCGTACCTACTGTCCCGTACGGAGATCCACCGGACTGAACGTTCGCAGACGTACATTCTACGCCTGCGCGGACGAGTGTATCATAAGTGATTGTGCTGCGAGGAGGTCAGCCCATCCCTAGGGGCGACGCGAAAGGCAAACTGACAACTCCATCTCCTCTGTGCCATCCGCAACAAGAACAAGCGCTTTCTTTGCCATCGTTGTCTATGTTAAGGTTCGGTAATTGTACCACTGGCAATTGTGGTCTGATCAACTGTGAGCCAGCGTTGACGAACTTTCTTGGATCTGCTGACGTCGGTGGACATATTTGGCTGGCACTCCGGGTCTCAATGATACACCTATCGTTGGGCTTCTTCCAACGCGCGTGAGTATACCGTATCCAACAAGATTTGTCGTTTTCAAGGTTGCCGGCGTCACGCGCATGGTCGCGGAAAGTGGTAGATGGATGTTTGCGGAGCAACGATCACAGCGCAGGTGTATTAGGAGTCACTGTACACAATATTATAGGTACTTTCAAGTCGCCCTCTTCAGAGCTTGACAACGTCCTGACAGCGGGCGCACAGTTCCTTATGTTCGGGTCGAGTATACGTCCAGCACCGGGGACATTTACCCAACGTGGCGGGTACAACTCGGACGATGAGCGCTGCATCTGGTGTTCCTAGTCCCCCGCATCAGATGACGATAATGAGGGGATTTCACTGGTTACAACATACCGGGAATTTTCATGGTTTCACTATATGACCATAATGCAGAGGCAGGGCCGCAGCTGCCAGCATCTAGCAACTCGACATCAGAGACGATAAACAGCGTCTTCAAGAAAGACGCTGACGATGATCATCAACTTCGGGCGGCAGAGATATCGTGCCAACCACATACCTTCTCGCTTCAGCAACTGGACTAGTTCGGTATTCGTATCGGAGGGCAGAGTAATGGTGACCTTAGCTTCTAGGGCACTCTTGAGATTTCTACACATCATTTTTTCAGTTCCTTTTGCTGTTCGAACC
Source organism: Pisolithus orientalis (assembly GCF_024613125.1). Lineage (NCBI taxonomy): Eukaryota > Fungi > Basidiomycota > Agaricomycetes > Boletales > Pisolithaceae > Pisolithus > Pisolithus orientalis. The sequence continues at coordinate 25,023 of NW_026260818.1, read as the reverse complement.
CGCTTAGCGACGACATACTTATCACCACGCGCTCTTTCAAGGAGCGTCAACACGACACTGCGGACTCCTAACAGGCTCTCCATATCTTTTTCTGCCAGACAATCACTCCATTCGGCGCTCTGTTTCCACCCCCATTCCGTCAGCCTGACCAACAGCAGCGCTGAGGATGTCTCACCAATGGAGTCCATTTCTGAGTGAAGAATGACAATCGTGCATCCTCTGCATGTTGGCCATGAATTTCCTCCGCCAAGTGTGGAAGCACAGGGGCCAACACGGATGTCATAGTCCGCAGGATCTAGATCTGTGTTAGCGCGCACTGCCTTCCGTTGCAAAGAACGGGGACTTGCCCTCTCCAAGGTATCAACAACGGCGCGCCTTTCGACACTACAGATATCGTTGGCATACAACACGTCCTTTCGTGATATCGAAATAGAGTGACGAGAGTGTAATAGTTAGAAAAGTTCACCAATGCAGTCATCACTACACCATAGGAAAATAATGAGAATATGTCGAAGACCTTTCAAGTGGCGTACCTCGCGGAAAGTTGTACGTCGCGTACCCCTGAAGGGCAGTTGTGCTCCAACTTGTATAGTTTCGTTCATAACGTACCGCTCGGCCTGCGTGTGAATGGTCCAAAACCATGCAGCCCATTGCGATATTAGCAAGGAAAAGCAGACTACATACCAAGCCAAGATTCTCCTTCGCGATGGGAGGAAGGGTTTCCAACCCTTGATCCCTCATTTTTCGCTTTGTTGCACCAATATTCCCGAGTATGAACCTCGCTGAGTTGCGGATCTTCCTCATCGATTCAGCGGTCTGCACGAGTACTGTCGGACCGATGGACATGTCCCGCCAATACTCGACAGTCGCCGCCCACAGCCGGAGGACAGTCCGTACCAAACGCGGGTTGCTTCTTCTTGTCCTGCAAGCTTTTGCATGAGTATTCCTAAATTGAGAGATCTGATAAGAGCGTTATGCGCACCACCCCGCCATTGATAACTATCAAGGGGCTGATCCACGTTCCCCAGGGACTTGCTCATCTTTCGCCCGCTCTCATCAAGTACCATCCCATGTGTTATCAGCGTCCCATACGGACTTGCTGCCTTTTCTCTGCTGGCGTTGCTGGATACCTACAGCAGTCAACAGCTGGCTCTGGAACCACCCTCGGTGTTGGTCGGACCCCTCAAGGCATACATCTGCACGGTGCGTCCTCTCGTGCTCTTCTCCGAACGGAAGCATAGTCCAGCTTGTTCCGCTATCGAACCAGACATCCATGGTGTCAGTGCTCTTGCGCCACGTCCGCCCACTGACCTCCCCGCCATATTGTTCAACTAATTCAGGGCTCACAAACTCGGAGACGGGTCCATCCCACCAATAGCCCACACCCTTACGATCCAGGACACCAAGGATATGGGTAAGAGACGACGCTGTGAGAATTGAAGCACCACTCGGTATGTGATGCAGAGCCGGAATCGGAACTCCCCAGACACGTTGGCGAGAGATGCACCATTCAGAACGAGAGCGAACGAAAGAGGTGAGGCGGTTTTGAGCTACATAGCACGTAAGCGAATTGGTGAAGACATAGCAATAAGTCAACGTACAGCTTGGTGGGTAAAAAGCGACGTTGTCGAGAGCAGCCAAAGCATCCTCCTTGATATCGTCCAAATTTGCGAACCACTGCGAAGTTGCCCTGTGCAACAATTCGGGAATTACACTTAGGAAAAGCAAGTCGATACTCACGTTACGATAACTGGCTCGTTGGTCTTCCAATCGTAGGGGTATCTGTGACGGAATCTCTCGACGGACAATAACGATCCGGTGCGTTCTAGCAATGCAACAATCGCCTTAGATCCACCTTTCAGCACCTCGAGACCCACTAAATCTTCGCCTCCCTCGATCCCAGATACGATATCCCTGACGTTACCCGAGAACTTACCCTCCCCGTCAACATGGCACAACAGTCCAGAATCAAGCAGGCCCTTGCGCACGGAATACTTGATAATCATCTGCACCATGTGCTGGTGCACAGTGAACTAGACCAGTTCCCTGTGTCCGGTGTCACATGTGCAGCGGAGATAACTTGGAAGGAGTGCCGGTGCTGGAGAACCAGGATTAGAACATACTGAAACAACATCACGAGCAGACGGTAATGAAAATATGCCGCGATATCTGAGCCCGACAAGTTGGCTGCCTGGTATCTCAGATATAACCTTGATTTCACTGTAAGATCCAAGGATACGTTCAAGTGCCGCTAATCTCTCCTTTGCAAGGATGAACAGACCGCGGTGACGCTGACTGCGGGCAACGACATAAGTGAGATCAGAGTGTACGGCAATTCCCTATCAAAATGTCACGATCCAGCGTTCTAGTAGTCTGCAGGGCAGAAACCTACCATGTTTGCTGTGAGAGTCCACGGCGTAGTTGTCCACACCAGGAACTTTACCATTCCCCGTCGCAGCTCTCCCATCACCTCCTCCCTCGCATTCGAGGATGCCAACCTCCCTGCCAAACTAGGTAGATCACCCATAGCATCCACCGTGAATGAGACATAAACTGCATGGGATACGTGGTCATCCTTATATACCAATTCTGCTTCTGCTAGTGCGGAACGTGATGAAGGGGAGTAATACACCGGACGGTAGTGTCTGTATATGAGACCTGTAGAGGCAGTCACAATTAGTTGTGGAGACGTAATCGAGGTGCAGGTAATTTACCCTTGGAAACCATCTGTTGAAAGACTCGCAATTGACGCATCTCATATGCATGGTCTAACACAGAGTGATTAGGACCGGTGCTGCCCAGTGCCAATCTCTCCTTTCGCACTTACCAAGGGTACGGTAGGTAGATCCTGGGCTCCATTCTGCCATTATGCCAAATTGCTTGAATTCCTCTTGTTGCGTTAACATCTCGCGTTCAGCGGTTGCTCTAGCAGCGTTGCGAATTGTATCAGGAGCGAGTGTGTGTGGATCTCCCTACATGGCTCATATATTGAACATGCGAGCCTGTATTGAGTGAAACGTACCTTGAGGTCCTGCAAAGCTTTATTTTCAATCGGAAGGCCATGACAATCCCACCCGGGGACGTAACTTAACACAAATTAGAAATAAGGACAACGCGCGGAGGTAAGAATACTGACTGGACACGATCGCCAATAGAAACATGGTATCGGTTAATGATATCCTTCAGTATCTTGTTCAAGGCATGTCCTAACAAAGAGTCTATCAATTACGTGCTGTACATTAAGGTGGTAAGTCGCACCAATGTGGAGATGACCGTTTGCATATGGAGGGCCATCGTGTAACACGAAGAGCGGACCGCGGCCGTGTCGTACCTGTTCGGGGTGGACATCAGCGGAATGGGAGCAACATCCAAAAGAAATGCGTGCCTGCCAACGGTAGAGGTCATCACATGTCTTCTTCCGAAACGGAAGCTCTGTTTTCGAGGGGTCTGGCCAGAGCGGAAATGAGGTCTTGGGGAGAAGGAGAGTCTTGGAGAACGCCTTCGGATCTAGCTTTTGACCGGGAGATAGAGTAGAGAGACGGAAACACCCAAACCTAATAAGCGGTAGCCTCGTCGCATGGGTGAGTGCGCAAAGGCTCATCGAACGCGAACGAGTGGTTCAATTTGTTCGCGCACTGCCGTCGCCAGTAACAGTTTGCACTTGCGTGGAAAATAAAAAAGGATAAATAGCCCCTATACGCCAGGGCGATGTCCGACAACTGCACTCGAACTACTCCACCGCTGAGGTAACGATAGTCCAGCAACTGTGTGCATGGCATGAAAGAATGATGAACCCAAGCTAAAACAACCCTCGCAAGGTGGACGAAAGGACAACTGTATTAAGCGGCTTGCCACACGGATTGTAAAGACTGTATAAGGCATTATTGGAAAGTCGGAGCACTGTCAAAGAATCTGCCATGACGTTGGATCGCAAAAGTTTTTATCTTTCTTGATGGACATCCACTGTGTGAATGTTTTGGCAACTCGGTACCACTATCCACCCTGACCATCACCGCGAGTAGTCCAAATCAGTACGAGGGGCCATTAATATGTGCAGGGTGCAATGACAGGCATCGCTTGCGGCGATCAGGTTGGCGTCCTCGAGAGAGAAGCCAAGTGTCCGGGCATCAACCTTGCTTGGCTGGCGCTCCAGCGACTTCAGTGTACCATGCATGCGCCAAGCCCTTCGCTCTCGATGTGGCTCTTGCTCACCTGATCATCAGATTCTCTTCCTGAGTCTCCTAGCGTTCCTTCTTGCCTTCTGTAGCCAACGCGCAGCTGTTTTAATTATTCGTAATAGGCACTCCGTTCTCATGGTGTGTTCTTCGGGTTTTAAGAGGAGTGAAGGCGAGACACAGCTTACCCCGGTATGGATCTGCTGGTTGTACTACAGTCTGACCATATTTGGATTTCGCTAGATACAGGAAGCACGACCCACTACCACCCCTGCCATTCTATATTCCTCGTGGAGCCCGATTTGTTCCATGCACCCCTGGTTAGCGGCATTTCCTCTCAGAGCTTCAGGTATTGGCACGGTTCACTGTATTATTGCGGCGCAAATTTGGGTATCGTGAGTCCCATTCCTCCACTTACATGACCTTCCAATCCCGCAGCAGTAGCATTACTTCAACCATAAAACAGTGGCTCACAGGTATTGTCCCCGACGAAAGCGTGGACCCAATTCTTGGCACTGGATCTTCTCGTCATGTGAGCATGTGTTCATTTGTTCACGCTCCATCATAGCTGAGATGAACCAAGAGTGCGGCTTGTGTACTCGTGTACTATTAGCGAACAGTGGGCGTCACGAGTTGCACCTTGCCTCACACATGCGTCAGCAGACCTGTTACTTTTTCAGAGGCCCCACACCTCCAACCATACCCCACGTTTGATGGCATTCGAGTCACCTGGCCTTTGGTATGCACCAGGTCGGCTTTTCGGCTTGGAATATCGAGAACTCCGAGGCCCTCAACGTGGGATTCCAAGTTCGATGAAAGCGGTGCAGGTAGGCGCTGTTATTTTATATATATATTAGGACTCCTGATGGGAACCATGGCTTCTGGGTGATACATAATTGCCTCGAGCACGAATTGCACTGCCCAAGAAACACACGTTCACGGGCTCAGCTTCCGGAATTCACAATAGGTGCGGCGCCTGCCCGAGAGTGCGGCAGTGCCAGCGTCGTATATATCTCGGACCAGGCACTCCATCACTTGCGCTCGTCTACCCGCTCACGTCATCACATCAGCAAGGACTGGACGTTCGAAGCTGTTCCCCCGCGCATTTACTGTAAGGCAGAATGGCCTCTATAGACCTTACAAACACATGGGGTGACGATATTTCATGGTTATGGATTGCACCACCGACTCAAATGCCCTTGTTTAGGCGCCGCGTTTATCGGGGGCATGGTCACTCTAGTGTATGTTCTACTTGTTTCTGACCACATTTCTTGCTAATTCGCTGTGTCATATGCCAAGTCTATACGGAATCACGACACTACAGGTCAGTCTGAAGCAAACATTTGGATATCAGTATTTCGACCGACAATATTTCAGACCTATCTATATTTCATGAACTATCCGAATGATGATGTCCCCACGAAGCTATTTGTGGTTGCGATTTGGTGAGCTGCCTCATTTTGAGTACGGCGATAAACACGCTTATGATCTCTTAGGGCTTTGGATACCGCACATATCACCCTCAGTAAGTTCGTCACTTCGTAGGTTGCTACCGTGGGTTAACATTTGATCCAGTGTGTCATGCATTGTATTACTACTTAGTGCGTCCAACACGTTGCACAACGCCGCTTTTTGCATGATGGCACTACAGGTATCAAGTTACGGTGTTGTGACCTCCCTGGCTTATGGTGTATGGTATGTGCAACATTCACTCCAATAAACATCGTTACTTCCTGCTGTGATAGGTCGTTATTCGTAAGCATCCAGTTCTAAGATGGAGAAGGTCGCACTGCATAACATATCCATTTCTTATGTCATCTCCGTAGGCTTCGGTGGCCGTCAACGTAAGTCTGCCACAAAACACATGTTGTTTGACTAACTTCAGGTGCGCGTAGTTAACTATTGCGTGCGCAGTCCAGGCGTAAGTCTTTTACCAACCGTGCCGATGTTAGAATATGACGTGTCTTTGGTCCCCAGCTTCTTCACAGTCAAGATATTCTATCGTATGTGCCATTTTCTTTGTGTACCGAGAGTAGCAGTAATGTTAGAATTAAGTTTGCCGCCCTCGTCTCAGATGGCTGGTGACCGTGCCTATCGTAAGTGACATTATTCATACTGACTTCGACTAAAGATCTTACACGTCGCAATAGATCATCACCGTACTGCTTCATCTTGGTGAGTTTGAGAATTCGATTACCAGATCGACAAGTTGATGTGATCGCCGATGAAGGCTTCGGCTTAGGTACGCTCATTCTCCTATCGCACTGTCATTCCTCTGATCAGAGCTAGAAACTGTGGTTTTGATGTGCGGCCCTTCCCTCCCTCTGAATCAGTGTATTGACTGCATATAGGTTCATCAAGAAGCAATTGAGTTCACTTGCGCAACTTACGGTAGTCCCCATTGCTGCATGATGAATGTACGCAACGACTCACCCCACTGCTCGTAGTATTATGCAGTGACGCCCTTCGGTGCGGCCCTCGTCGTATCCGATATTTTCATTGCCGTAGCACTTTGTTTCTTTCTACGGGAAAACAGCTCCCTCACCATATTCCCAAGGTGCCCCGACTCACATCAGCCCCATCATACTGCTGACGAATATTTAGGACGAAGCAACTCATTAACATTCTCATAATCTACGCCATCAACCGGTGTCTACTGACCTCGTGAGTTTCCACTGGTGCTGTAAAACCTTCTCGTCAATTAGATGTACTTGCAGGTTAGTTGCTATTGCAGAAGTAGTTTTGGTACGCAAAGGTTTTTCCATTACTCAGCGTTGTTGATATATCCCTCCAGTGGTGGGTTAACCCGGAGAACTCGTGGTTTATGGCGGTTGATTTCACCATCGGAAAATGTAAGCCCTCTGACTAGCACTCGACTGAGTTTCACGACTTACGACCGTTCCTAGTGTACGCCAACTCACTTTTGGCATCCCTCAACAGTCGCAATTTCGTTCGACGGAGTAGGAATTCCGGGGACCTTGATTTTTTCACCAACACCATCCGCCTATCCGATCTGCCGGAGTCCTCGGGCGACACCGGTACCCCAAGAAATGATAACAGCAAATTGAATCCACGGGACCACGATGTCCTTTCCACTGTAAGAAGCACTCAGGATACAGAGGCTGCGCCTCGGCCGTGGCCTCATAGTCTTTGATAAGCGAGGTGATAACGGACTTGTCAAGCCGGTAGATATCATGGGACGCCTTTCTACTGCCATCGATTGATACGAATGACATAGTACTATGGATACGCTAGGGAACGCCAAACGAACCATAGCATTAGCCCTAGGGAGCACGATACCATAAATTATAGCCCTTCGGTAGTCTCATCAGGCGAGAAGAGCGTCGCGCACGTATGTAGGTGATATTTCGCATCAACACGACACGGCTCGGTCTTGTGGTGAAAAGACTAGGTAGCGGATACAGGATGGCACCATCAGTATCACAATTCTCCTTCTCTTCACAGCGCTGTGGTCTTGCCACGTGCCGGACCGGCAGAGATATTGATAACCGCCGCTTCGCGCACATCGATATGTTTCCCTCCATCCTTCGAACTCTCTACGTCATCCGAAAGCTCAGGCAGGTTGGCGAAGCGGACAGTACTAATGCGCTGATCTGACTCGATAAGTGAATCCTGGGAACGAAGGTATTGCCGAGTGTTCAACGATGCTAGAAGCGAGTTGGCATATACTATTCAATAGTAAGACGGGGTGTTCTGTCTATCGCGTGCACCGCAAGAAAGACTGACGTTTTCCAATGATGAAGTCCATCCCTATTGACCATGCGTCCTGGGCCTCAGCATCCTGAAGGAAGTGTGAGAGCAATATAGTCATAGTACAATACGTCATACTTACCGTGACTACCTCTGCAACGGCGACTAGTCTGGAACGAAAAGCCTGAATCAAGTCACGGTTACAAACCAAAAGATGGATTAGCTTACAAAGTCAGCAAACACCGATTAACAGCATAGATAATAAGCGTGTTCAGGAGACGCTTTGTGCTATGTAGGGTTCATTAGGGACGAACCATCGAAGTGGTCTAGAGGCACCTTCGAATTGTGGAGCGAGAACCTCCTTCGTAGAAAAGTACGCAAAGTGACACCGTAATTAGAACCTCGGCTAGTGCAAGGGAGGCCACGGAGGGTATTATGCTGTAAAACTGGGAATAACGACCCGTGAGCTGGTAAAGCAAATTTACTGTTAACGGAACTACCCTAATCTGCGAAACAGAGCTGAAGGCGTTATCGGCGAGTCTATACGTGACTGTCAACATTTCTGTGGAGATGGTAGGACACGTTGAAGTACATCAAAGCAGCCGTCTCTGCTTCTTGATTAGAATAGGTCTGCTGTGATGGAAGAGTGCACGAACCTACGCCAAACACTGTTGAAATATCATTAGAAATGTCTCGTGGATACAATCAAAGACTCACCAAAGTGGGCAAGCACGAATAGTATCTATCAGTGTGTCACTAGATCATACCTTTGCCATCACAAGCCAATGTGCTCACAATTGCGGCAGTCACTAACCACTTCAGTTGAGAGCGACAAACTGAGCGTCGATCAATAATGTCCTGAGAGGCAAGTTGAATGTGACGTACGGTGATATATTTTGTATGCGAAGAAGCTGGTGGCATCCGGTTTATAACTGCCAACTCAGTAAAGATAGTCACTTACCATTGAACTGCAGAAACCACAACTGACTGTAATACAGCTAAGTCCACTAATGAATGTTCTAGAGATCAAAGGAACGCACGTTCACCAGAATCGATGCCTAAGGGGGAAAACAAAGTACATCAGCACGTTGTGCACCAGAAATTCCTATTTGCGTACAGGGAATGGCCTGCCATATTTCATTAGTGGAACGCAGCCTTGAAATGGGAAGGCGTGCATACCAGACGAGATATTCCAAACTCGTTGGAACGCCGTAATTGGTAATCTGCAACGATTGAGCGCGAAGGTTACAAGGAACAGACAGGTCCGTTTCACCAGGTAATAATACAACATATGACACACTATCGCACGTTAGCCACGCATTCACTTGGGCGCATCGAATACTCACCGAGCGAGACATGTAGCGTATCGAAAAACCTCACTTCACATGAGCAGATACAATGACTACCACAAGGTAGCCTAACTCACCACGTGGCAGCAACCAGAAACTTCATGGTCAACCCATCCTCAGAGTAATGCATGAAGTACACGTAGGTCTATTCAACCTGTAAGTAGAGCACCAAGTGGAATATTCCGTTTAAGACATCCCTGGAGAGTTGTTATGCCATATAACCTGACGAGGAATAAGGTCATGAGAAGGGCAGACATGACAAGATCAAGCATGGCAATACACACATGGTGGCGATCAAACCCCCGATGAGAATAGAACCTAACGGGAACGAATGAGCAGACAATCATAAGACCGCATTTGACTAAGAAAGGTCTTCACCGAACCCGCCCGGGATGCCCATGTTGCTTGTGTCACTTGTATAAGGGAACTCGTTAACGAACTCGCTGAGGGGTAAAGGCAAGTGGAGAAAGCCAGTCCGTTTTTAAAACGCGAGGACTGCATTTGTATGATTGGGACTCAGTTGCATCGCCCCGAGCCACAGCACGGTCCACTACGTATCGAAGCGTCTGCCTCAAGTTTGACATCCATCACGGACGGTTATGACAGCAGCGGCGCCGTTTCTGTAGTAGCACTGCCTTTCCTATGGTCCTTGGCCTCGGTATGTCGTCCGCGAAACGTCTGAGACATAGTTGGAAAAAAAATACTGGATGCCAACGACTCATTTAGGAGGCTGCAAGTCTAAGCACGGGTGCGAACACTGTACGGTACATGTTCGCAAAGTCTGTACGCCGCGGGACCAATACGAAGTGGACAGTGCTGGTGGCTGGGAGTTGATTTAGTTTGGTATTGGGCGGCTTGGAGTGTGAGATTCAATATAATGCTATCGTCGCCGATAACGTTGCTTAAACCCACTCACTTTTCCTCGCCCTCTAGCAAATTCCGGGAGGTCACTTGAGGCCACTCCGTTCGCCCCTCCTCGGCTTCGCTCAGCGCCGAAAGTTACCCTCATGTACAGACCGCAGCAGGAGCTCTTCAGGAATCAGGACTTGTTGCTAACACTTGAAAATTGGAAGAATTGTATCTCCCCCTTCTGCCAGGCCTCTCCTCCCCATCTTCAACCTTTGGTGCGTTCCGCACAGTCCCCCCATCTGCAAAACTACCCGAGGGAGTGAGCAGGTTATACCTGCCTCCGTTTGGAAGTGACTTGTCATAAGACTCGCTAAGACACTTGTTGGCCAATGAGAGAGCTCGCTCAAGCGCGGAAGAGCTGTTAACAGCCGCATCGTGTAGCTGTTTCCCAGATGCCCATCACTCAAGTCAGCAGCTACCTATTATAGTATGACGTTACATGTGTACAAAAATTATTTGACGTCGGGAATAAACCACTAGTGCTGGGAATTTATTTATTTGTGCGGGACAAATAAAGTCATGTGCGGGACAAATGAGATTTTTGTGTCCCGCAACCAAAGTTGATTATGTAAGCACACATCGCACCTATGATGCTGCATCTGTAACATTAAACAAACAAAAATAAAACAGCTGATTGTGCGACTTTTGCAGCACTGCTCCTGTGCAACTTTTTATACTACCCTTGCATAATTTTTAACACAACCACCTTGTACCACTTTGCACTAGCTAGGAGGGTGGATAAAATAGATAAACGTAGGCAGGACATGAACACAGTTCATCAGCACCCTCCCCAGTCATCCTGCCCAATCCATGAGGCTGTGATGCCCCACAGGGCCTGCTCGAATGCTCAACCCCCTCCCCCACCCCTCCCACCTGGTGGTGGGATTGCTCCTTCAGGAAATTCCCACAGCATCGCCACCTGCAAATTCATGTGACCACACTCCATGCCACAAGTCATCACTGGCCTAGTGAATTTGGGCCCATTTCTTGGCAAAATACCCATTATTACATGGGTTATGTACAGTAGCATTGAAATGAGTCCCAAGGAATGGGCAAGGAGTGCATGTAGTCCTGACTCACTCGCTCCCCCATGCACATGCCCTGCTTAGTCAGTAGCTGTGGGCACAGCCACCTGCAAATTTTCTTTGCATTACTGCAAAAGTCACACAATCAGCTGTTTTATTTTTGTTTGTTTAATGTTACAGATGCAGCGTCATATGCACCACACCATACCATTGAATGTTTATTGCCTATGACCCATGAAGATAATCTACTAGTAGTGCATAAATAAATTGTTACATTTTACTAGAAGAAGAAAAATGTAAAAAAGTTCTAACAAAATGTGCCTGCAAAGTCTAGTGAAGGTGTGCAGCATTTGTGCTACCACAGGGATTCAAACCACAGCCTGCAGTCATGTGATGGCAGGTCCTGCACTGTATCACAACAGGGGCCACACACCTAACCACTGGACCATTTGGACAACCTTTATGTATACATATTGCAGCTAAATATACCCCTACATAAAATTTCTCAGGGCTCTGTGTGTATGTTGCCCAATGCCTGACTATACATGTGAAGTTAGCAACACACAAGCCATTTTTAACACTGAAAGTTTATATTAAATGGCAACTATATAAGGCTATTTACTATTGCAATAGACATGCACCTTCATAGCATGGTATGATCTGTGTGTGTATGTAGCATGAAAAAGGATCATCAGGGGTATAATATGTGAGGGTCATAGCACAGTGAGTAGGTGGATGGGTGGATAGGCAGCATATGTAAGTCAGGATCAGAACTTGAAAGTGCAATGGGCTTTCCAGGGATTGGCAATAGAATCATCAATAGTGAAGGAACTTGAGTTGGGAGGATGAGGGGCAGACTCTGCCTCAGGGGTTGCTGGTACAGTCATAGCAGGTAGGGGAGAGTCTGGTGATGGTGGCTGTGGTGTACCCATAGTTGCCTCCATACCAGCATCATGACTAGTGTGAACACTGGATTCAGTAAATGCTGGTGGTGTTTCTGCACCATTGGGAGAGTGTCAGTCAGTAGGCTAGCATGTGTACAGGACTGACCTTACCTGTGACTCACAATCACTTTGATGGGTGCTGAGTAAAGGATAGAGGGGTATTGAGTTCCCCATCAGGATCAGCAACTCTCAATGTGAAATCAGTATCATCTGACTTGGTGTCTGACAGGACAATTGCCTTTCTCTTGCCAGCAGCCTTAGAAGCCAATTTTGTCACAGGGCAAGGTTTCCACTGTTCCAGGACTGTGTAAGGGATTTTGTGGTGAGTTTCTAGCATAAGCCAGGTAAGTTTATCAGGAAACTATCATGGGTGATGGCACCACTCACTGAGAAAAAGCTTGCTGTCCTCATGGGAGGGTCACTTTCATGCTCACACCTTAGCATATATGAGCTCACCATCAGGAAAATCAGCTCCACTGGCAATGGCCACCTCCTTGTGACTCTTGACACAGAGGTGGTAGGGTGGAAGGTATTGGTAACAGGAGGCCTGTAGACTGCTGTAGCCTGGGTTGGTGGTCTAGAATGTGATTAGCATGACAGAATGTTGGGGGTTGGACAAGGGGGCAGCTTGCCTGAAGTTGGGAGTCAAGGTATGCAAAGAGAGTGGGAAATAATGAATGAAGGTAGCTGTCTACCTGTGAGAAGGACCAGTCACAATTGAATTGAAAGTAATCCTGAAAGTTTGCATGGGCCAGCCTGAGTGCTTCAAGCCTAGTAAGGTCTGAAGCTGAAGGGGCTCTTGAGCAGTGAATGACCAGGAAAAGGTGTGTGAGCAGGGGACCAGAGGTGGAACCTGAGTCCTCCATATGGCCACTATCTTCAGGCTATGCATGCATTAGGTATTAACTCTCAATCTGGGGGAAGGCACTCACCTCTGCAGTGCCATGAGGAAGGAAGACAATTCAGCTTATGAAAAATTCAGGGCTTTTCATGTTCACTTGTCAGTTCTGTAAGGTAGGCTTATAATGCAGTAATTCTGATAGAGAACAGAGGACTCACCCTTCCAGTCTGTGCTGTCTGTGCACTGACTGCCCTGGACTTTCCCTTCAGTCCTCTGTTTGACTCAAGGTCTGCTTGCCTGTAGGATGGCATTCCCAGCTGCAGTGGGGCTGGGGCATATGTTGGCTGGGAGGAGGAGGCTATGTTAGCAGGGATGCTTGGGCAAGACAGTACTTTCTGTAGCACAGAGGCAACAAGCCCAGAGCCTGAGGGTGGCTGACTGCTGGATGGCTGGGCAGAGCTTTCAGAGAAGGAGGAGGGAGGTCTTTTATGGAGTCACTTTCTGGCCATGATAGTAAAAAGGGAGAGAAAGAATATTAAAGGAATGTAGTAGTGAATGAAAGTGGGAGAATGTGAATTGGTTGTTGGTGGAAGAAACGAAAGTGTAGTTGCAGACGAAATGTCAGTTTTCATGAAAATTCCCATCACATAGTGGAATTGCAGAAACACTAAGTCAAAAATGCAGTAGTAATCAGCATGAGCATGCAGGTAACACATCCTACTGTACAGACATTTAGTTAGCAGTTTCAAGTACATGGATGAGAACTTCCATGGCCTGACACCACCTAAGAGCTTGTGGTCTCCAGATAAATTCTGGAAGCTCAACTATAATTTCCTTTTGGCCATGGCATCCTGAGGGAATGGTCTCCAACTCTGGATAGCCTTCCCCATCCCACTCCTCTTCCCTGATCCCATATCCAATTGGAATATGTCTGATTTCCTGTACTTGTTGCATGGACAGATGAAACACTTCTTGCCATGCAGGTGAGGGAAATGGGCTGATTCCTTTGGGAACTGGGGCACCATCATTGGCAAATTCAGGTGCTTGATCAGCTGCAATCATAGAAGGAAGATCAGAATTCTGGGTAGCAGCATCACTGTCCTCTACCACATCCTCCCATTCATCATCCTGTTCAGCCAGATGGCCTGGGGTAGAACCATTGCCTTGGTGTTGCAGGCCATAGTAGTGAGAAATGACATTGGGGTGGAGTTGTATGTCATTCTGGAGATATATTCCATGCTCTAGCTGCCTCATGAAATGCATGTCCTTCCAGTGTTTATGTCAATATTTGGTGGTCATCAGAGCATAGCTATATTACTGCACTCACATTTGGGCTCTGGTCATGACCTTCACCTGAGATTGGGTGAGCATTCCACTCCTCACAAAATGAGGCACAGTCTGCCCTGATATCTGGAAGGAAAAGGTAATGCAGGAGCCACAGGTGGTGGTGGCTGGATCAGTCAAAATGGTGCTCATGCTCCAATTGATAGAAAAAGACCCTCCATGGTTGTGCAAAGCATGTACCAACTTCATGCCAGAGTTGCTCTATGTGTGTATTCTGCTTGGATCTGTACACAGGTGGTAAAGTCAATGAATCATGTGAATGTATGCACTCACATTCCCCACATGAAACTACCTTGGTTCAGCCCCCTGGTCATGATCATGAACACCAAAACCTCTTTATTCTCCCCTCCATGATCTCCATGCACATGGGAAGGCAGTCCATACTTTTCAACTGCATTTAGGAATGTTGCCATCACAGTAGATGATTGGTTGCTAGTATGAGCCTCCAATCCAACAACCTTGAGGGGATTAGTAGATTTTAGTATGCTACAGCACTACCTAGAGGATTCACTCACTGTGCAGCAGTATCCATCAATGATACCATGGATAACTATTCCCCAGTGCATAAGCTTGTGGTGACCATCCATGTGCCAGAGGGCATTTGGGTGAGATACTTTGTATTTGTGATGGTGAGTAGCTGTTCACAACTGAAAGACATGGCCTGAAGGATCCACCCAATGCAGGGATGCAGTAATTTGCCTTCACTGTATCTGCAAGCCATGTTTGCACAATGACCCAGTGATGTAATGTAATCCTGACTGGGGACAGGAAGCTCAGAACTGTTGGATGAGAGTGTCAAGCTCAGAATTTGAGATTGGAGTATGCTGATAATCAATGCCAAACTTCTGCATATAATAGCACAAAGTATGCCAGTGAATTCCAAGAGCATGGGATGGGTTGGATAGGGGTATGTGATGCCCTGAAGACATAGCAGCCTGTAAAATGGCAATATTTGGCTGCTTGCAAGGGCAACCTGGCCTTCAGGTATGCAAAACATCCACAGGCCTTATGTAACTAACTGGAAGTGAATCACTGTAGGCAGTGGTGTTCAGTGTGTATGAAGTATAGTTTTTCAGTACTCACTGTCCTGTTGCAGCTTGTTGTGCACTCTCCAGTTCCTGAAGTAAAATGTCAAACCTTGCTGCACACTCCAACACCCATTCCAGTGGGACTTCTCCCTGGTTTGCCATGTTTTCCAATGCATGCAGGATTGGAATGGCCTCATGGTTAATCTGGCCACTGTGGTATTGGAGCTGGAGAACCTCACTTTGTGCCTGTAAAGCCCTTTTGGCTTGGTCATAGATCTGTGCCAGCTTGTCAGCTGCCTGGAGTACTTGTGCAGGCCAGGTAGTGGAAGGTGCTGTATTACTAGTAGGGAGGTTAGGAAGGACCATGACAGTGGGTGCAGTTTGAGTGTTGTAGTGCCAGGCAGTAAGGACTTGGTCAGTCAGAACTGATGCAAGCATGAGAGGCCACAGTGCTGATTATGTAATCAGTTTCTTGCTGATGAGCACAGGTGTGACCAAAGGCTCCATCTTCTCTTATAGTCCTACTGATAACCCATTGATCCAACTACAGTCAATGGCATCCCTACAGAAGCACCCAAAGTATTGGTTTACAGATGGAAATATTGTGTTTCAGGTGTGCTATTTGATCATGGTCATTGTTATCACTGCTGCTGATCAGATTGATAACAGGCAGACAATGCTCTCTTTTGCCTTCATAGGGGGGCACTGTTTGTCCACTCTCCCACTCTGGAGGGTATCTTCACACTCCCATCTGGGGTTGTGAATGATGGTGTGGATGAAGAGCACCCCATTAAACTTCCAGGAATCTCAGGTGGAGAATTTGAGCACTTCATATCATGGATGTATCATGTGTAAGTAACCCTACATGTACATAACAGGCCAGCATGGAATTACACTGATAATCCTGTATTTCAGTGGCTCTGTTCACCATGACAGGAACCTGCCATCCCTTGTGGCAATTTTGAAGGTGTCACAGCTCTGGCAGATTGATAACAGTATCAACTGGGAAATTGCTCACCTCAACCAGCTGAACCTTTCAGCTGTCACAAGCTTGAATTGGCATGCAAGTATACTATTCCACAGTGGATTCCCCCCTCTGTTTGCCTCTTGCTGCTCAACCCCTTATCAGCTATCACTGAGGACAAAGCATACTGCCTAGGTATTCATGTCTACTCAATCATTGTGAAAGCACATGAAGCTTTGGACATGGAGAGACATATTATTGCTGCTGTTCCACCTGGACTCTCCTTTCCTCCCTTGTCACTCTGTACCACTTCCCAGCATTCAAACTGTAAGGATATCTGGGCTTGCTTCTGGTGGCAGAAAATTGCACATCAGTTGTTGCACCCATGCAATCCCCTTCCCCTCAACTCTTTAGTGCAATTCATTGGTGAGCAGAAGAATCCTGATGGTCTCAACCTAGAGTGCAAGGGGCAGTTTGTTGGTGAGGTGGTGGAAAGTGGTGGGCTTGATGTCAAGGAAAACCTCACTTATGGAGCCATCACTTCTGTACAGGGCTATTATGATACATTGTAATGATCAGGATTTGGAAAGAGGCTAGACAGTGAAACATAGCTCCACAAGTGATTTGAAGAGACAGGAGAGTAGAAAAATAATTTTCTATGTAGCTACCTTCCACCTCAAACTCAACCACAAAGTAACTCAATCCCCCCTGCCTGGACAGCAGCATCATAGGCAGCCTTGATGTGTGTGGAGAAATTGATGGCTGTCCCCTGACACCAGACACCAGGCCAAGCTAGAGTTGTCCCATGCTGGAACTTTGGTTGGACACACTAGAAGATAAATTAACTACTAAGAACATACTAAGAGAATGGTGGAGACAATACCATGGCAGTGTCAGATGCACAGCAAACAATAACTCAGAGAGAGAAATCTACATAGTTACCTCCAGTTGGGTGACCACTTTGATCTGACCTAGCACTGGTTTCTGCAATCTTGCTGTTACAGACCCTGTGCTCAGTGACCCAGTTGAATGCATAGGGTGCATACAACTGATCTGTGTGGATAGGACTGGCCAATTTCAGATGTGTATTGTGGGAGACAAATATGCACCACATACACAGTATAATTCTGACTCATGTATGCCTCAGCTGGTGCTTGGTCAGCACTTCCAAAGTTGAGACAGCCAACAGGGAGGTCCAAGTAGTAACCACATTCTAAGTGTTTCAGAGTTAGCACAATATCAAGTGGGAAAGTCTCCACATACCTTTGATATCACACTCACTTGCCATGGGTGGCAAGCCTGAGGATGCAATGGCAGCCTTAGTTGGTGCTACCACTTCCTCTGGCAGAGTCCTGATCAGAAGGTTCCATGTCAGTGCAAGGATACCCAAGATTGCCCATTCTTCTCATGACACTCATTGTCTGTGAGCTTCTTATCCTTCAAATTTTTTACCAATCCAAATACATGCAGGTGACAAGCCCCAGCATTCCACCCATACTGGATCATCTCTCCCCCATGGGTAGGCTAGAAAGAAGGGTGTGTCAGACCATGAGATAGCAGGTAACATGCAACATACATGAACACCCTTATGGTCATTGACAGCCTCTGATATGACCACATTCACACACTCAAGTACATCAAGGTGCCCACCAGAGCACCCACAGATAACAGCCAGTTCAATTTCACCTACCATGGATGGTCAAAATCATGTGTTAGTACAGGCTTAAATGTAATGTAAATCACTCACCTTCACTGTTGACAAAGATTGCACTTTGCTCTGGAGCCACTGTATACCAGTCCTCACCAGGAGCTGGGACAATGACTGAAGGCACATTACTTGGACACAAGTCTTCATTACTTGCATCAACAAGGACCCTACCCCTCTTGTATGGGGACTTGTGGTCAGTGTCAATGTAATGGTCATGGCATACAACAGCAATATCAGGGTTCTGCCCAACCACTTGATCTAATGGTACAGCAGCATCCTGCAGACTGAGATCTCTGGCCTGGAAATTTATTTAGTGACCACCAATGACTGTAGTTATACAGATTACCACTCACCACTGAATGCTTTGCAAGGTGAATAGTGCTCTGATCCCCTTTCTCCTTCTTGCATGAATGCACAGCCCAGGTGAGCTGCAGGGGAACAAGCTGTTTATGATGGCTGGCAAGGTGCCAAAAATCAGTAATCTAAATACAGAGCCAATGATAAAATAAGTAGAGATGGGGGGATCACTTACAGTCACTTCTTTCTGGGATATATTTGCCTCTTGTCCAGCCAATGCAACACACTGATCTACATCATCTGGAAGCAAGTTCTGCTTCAGGCCTGCTATGAAAACACTGTCTGCTCACAGCACTGAAAAGACTACAACAAATGCATGTAAGATACTGGTACCATATGACTTATGGCTTACATTTTTCAAGATCTTGGTGCTTAGAGGTCCTAGACATCATGGAGGGATGTATGTAGGATGATGTTGCATATTGGAGAGTGCAGTGAAGATGATGAAAATTTTACTGGGTGACTTCCAAAATAGGGTACTACTATCAAAGGGTGGCTCAACCCTTTGATAGTAGTACCCTATTTTGGAAGTCACCCAGTAAAATTTTCATCATCTTCACTGCACTCTCCAATATGCAACATCATCCTACATACATCCCTCCATGATGTCTAGGACCTCTAAGCACCAAGATCTTGAAAAATGTAAGCCATAAGTCATATGGTACCAGTATCTTACATGCATTTGTTGTAGTCTTTTCAGTGCTGTGAGCAGACAGTGTTTTCATAGCAGGCCTGAAGCAGAACTTGCTTCCAGATGATGTAGATCAGTGTGTTGCATTGGCTGGACAAGAGGCAAATATATCCCAGAAAGAAGTGACTGTAAGTGATCCCCCCATCTCTACTTATTTTATCATTGGCTCTGTATTTAGATTACTGATTTTTGGCACCTTGCCAGCCATCATAAACAGCTTGTTCCCCTGCAGCTCACCTGGGCTGTGCATTCATGCAAGAAGGAGAAAGGGGATCAGAGCACTATTCACCTTGCAAAGCATTCAGTGGTGAGTGGTAATCTGTATAACTACAGTCATTGGTGGTCACTAAATAAATTTCCAGGCCAGAGATCTCAGTCTGCAGGATGCTGCTGTACCATTAGATCAAGTGGTTGGGCAGAACCCTGATATTGCTGTTGTATGCCATGACCATTACATTGACACTGACCACAAGTCCCCATACAAGAGGGGTAGGGTCCTTGTTGATGCAAGTAATGAAGACTTGTGTCCAAGTAATGTGCCTTCAGTCATTGTCCCAGCTCCTGGTGAGGACTGGTATACAGTGGCTCCAGAGCAAAGTGCAATCTTTGTCAACAGTGAAGGTGAGTGATTTACATTACATTTAAGCCTGTACTAACACATGATTTTGACCATCCATGGTAGGTGAAATTGAACTGGCTGTTATCTGTGGGTGCTCTGGTGGGCACCTTGATGTACTTGAGTGTGTGAATGTGGTCATATCAGAGGCTGTCAATGACCATAAGGGTGTTCATGTATGTTGCATGTTACCTGCTATCTCATGGTCTGACACACCCTTCTTTCTAGCCTACCCATGGGGGAGAGATGATCCAGTATGGGTGGAATGCTGGGGCTTGTCACCTGCATGTATTTGGATTGGTAAAAAATTTGAAGGATAAGAAGCTCACAGACAATGAGTGTCATGAGAAGAATGGGCAATCTTGGGTATCCTTGCACTGACATGGAACCTTCTGATCAGGACTCTGCCAGAGGAAGTGGTAGCACCAACTAAGGCTGCCATTGCATCCTCAGGCTTGCCACCCATGGCAAGTGAGTGTGATATCAAAGGTATGTGGAGACTTTCCCACTTGATATTGTGCTAACTCTGAAACACTTAGAATGTGGTTACTACTTGGACCTCCCTGTTGGCTGTCTCAACTTTGGAAGTGCTGACCAAGCACCAGCTGAGGCATACATGAGTCAGAATTATACTGTGTATGTGGTGCATATTTGTCTCCCACAATACACATCTGAAATTGGCCAGTCCTATCCACACAGATCAGTTGTATGCACCCTATGCATTCAACTGGGTCACTGAGCACAGGGTCTGTAACAGCAAGATTGCAGAAACCAGTGCTAGGTCAGATCAAAGTGGTCACCCAACTGGAGGTAACTATGTAGATTTCTCTCTCTGAGTTATTGTTTGCTGTGCATCTGACACTGCCATGGTATTGTCTCCACCATTCTCTTAGTATGTTCTTAGTAGTTAATTTATCTTCTAGTGTGTCCAACCAAAGTTCCAGCATGGGACAACTCTAGCTTGGCCTGGTGTCTGGTGTCAGGGGACAGCCATCAATTTCTCCACACACATCAAGGCTGCCTATGATGCTGCTGTCCAGGCAGGGGGGATTGAGTTACTTTGTGGTTGAGTTTGAGGTGGAAGGTAGCTACATAGAAAATTATTTTTCTACTCTCCTGTCTCTTCAAATCACTTGTGGAGCTATGTTTCACTGTCTAGCCTCTTTCCAAATCCTGATCATTACAATGTATCATAATAGCCCTGTACAGAAGTGATGGCTCCATAAGTGAGGTTTTCCTTGACATCAAGCCCACCACTTTCCACCACCTCACCAACAAACTGCCCCTTGCACTCTAGGTTGAGACCATCAGGATTCTTCTGCTCACCAATGAATTGCACTAAAGAGTTGAGGGGAAGGGGATTGCATGGGTGCAACAACTGATGTGCAATTTTCTGCCACCAGAAGCAAGCCCAGATATCCTTACAGTTTGAATGCTGGGAAGTGGTACAGAGTGACAAGGGAGGAAAGGAGAGTCCAGGTGGAACAGCAGCAATAATATGTCTCTCCATGTCCAAAGCTTCATGTGCTTTCACAATGATTGAGTAGACATGAATACCTAGGCAGTATGCTTTGTCCTCAGTGATAGCTGATAAGGGGTTGAGCAGCAAGAGGCAAACAGAGGGGGGAATCCACTGTGGAATAGTATACTTGCATGCCAATTCAAGCTTGTGACAGCTGAAAGGTTCAGCTGGTTGAGGTGAGCAATTTCCCAGTTGATACTGTTATCAATCTGCCAGAGCTGTGACACCTTCAAAATTGCCACAAGGGATGGCAGGTTCCTGTCATGGTGAACAGAGCCACTGAAATACAGGATTATCAGTGTAATTCCATGCTGGCCTGTTATGTACATGTAGGGTTACTTACACATGATACATCCATGATATGAAGTGCTCAAATTCTCCACCTGAGATTCCTGGAAGTTTAATGGGGTGCTCTTCATCCACACCATCATTCACAACCCCAGATGGGAGTGTGAAGATACCCTCCAGAGTGGGAGAGTGGACAAACAGTGCCCCCCTATGAAGGCAAAAGAGAGCATTGTCTGCCTGTTATCAATCTGATCAGCAGCAGTGATAACAATGACCATGATCAAATAGCACACCTGAAACACAATATTTCCATCTGTAAACCAATACTTTGGGTGCTTCTGTAGGGATGCCATTGACTGTAGTTGGATCAATGGGTTATCAGTAGGACTATAAGAGAAGATGGAGCCTTTGGTCACACCTGTGCTCATCAGCAAGAAACTGATTACATAATCAGCACTGTGGCCTCTCATGCTTGCATCAGTTCTGACTGACCAAGTCCTTACTGCCTGGCACTACAACACTCAAACTGCACCCACTGTCATGGTCCTTCCTAACCTCCCTACTAGTAATACAGCACCTTCCACTACCTGGCCTGCACAAGTACTCCAGGCAGCTGACAAGCTGGCACAGATCTATGACCAAGCCAAAAGGGCTTTACAGGCACAAAGTGAGGTTCTCCAGCTCCAATACCACAGTGGCCAGATTAACCATGAGGCCATTCCAATCCTGCATGCATTGGAAAACATGGCAAACCAGGGAGAAGTCCCACTGGAATGGGTGTTGGAGTGTGCAGCAAGGTTTGACATTTTACTTCAGGAACTGGAGAGTGCACAACAAGCTGCAACAGGACAGTGAGTACTGAAAAACTATACTTCATACACACTGAACACCACTGCCTACAGTGATTCACTTCCAGTTAGTTACATAAGGCCTGTGGATGTTTTGCATACCTGAAGGCCAGGTTGCCCTTGCAAGCAGCCAAATATTGCCATTTTACAGGCTGCTATGTCTTCAGGGCATCACATACCCCTATCCAACCCATCCCATGCTCTTGGAATTCACTGGCATACTTTGTGCTATTATATGCAGAAGTTTGGCATTGATTATCAGCATACTCCAATCTCAAATTCTGAGCTTGACACTCTCATCCAACAGTTCTGAGCTTCCTGTCCCCAGTCAGGATTACATTACATCACTGGGTCATTGTGCAAACATGGCTTGCAGATACAGTGAAGGCAAATTACTGCATCCCTGCATTGGGTGGATCCTTCAGGCCATGTCTTTCAGTTGTGAACAGCTACTCACCATCACAAATACAAAGTATCTCACCCAAATGCCCTCTGGCACATGGATGGTCACCACAAGCTTATGCACTGGGGAATAGTTATCCATGGTATCATTGATGGATACTGCTGCACAGTGAGTGAATCCTCTAGGTAGTGCTGTAGCATACTAAAATCTACTAATCCCCTCAAGGTTGTTGGATTGGAGGCTCATACTAGCAACCAATCATCTACTGTGATGGCAACATTCCTAAATGCAGTTGAAAAGTATGGACTGCCTTCCCATGTGCATGGAGATCATGGAGGGGAGAATAAAGAGGTTTTGGTGTTCATGATCATGACCAGGGGGCTGAACCAAGGTAGTTTCATGTGGGGAATGTGAGTGCATACATTCACATGATTCATTGACTTTACCACCTGTGTACAGATCCAAGCAGAATACACACATAGAGCAACTCTGGCATGAAGTTGGTACATGCTTTGCACAACCATGGAGGGTCTTTTTCTATCAATTGGAGCATGAGCACCATTTTGACTGATCCAGCCACCACCACCTGTGGCTCCTGCATTACCTTTTCCTTCCAGATATCAGGGCAGACTGTGCCTCATTTTGTGAGGAGTGGAATGCTCACCCAATCTCAGGTGAAGGTCATGACCAGAGCCCAAATGTGAGTGCAGTAATATAGCTATGCTCTGATGACCACCAAATATTGACATAAACACTGGAAGGACCATGCATTTCATGAGGCAGCTAGAGCATGGAATATATCTCCAGAATGACATACAACTCCACCCCAATGTCATTTCTCACTACTATGGCCTGCAACACCAAGGCAATGGTTCTACCCCAGGCCATCTGGCTGAACAGGATGATGAATGGGAGGATGTGGTAGAGGACAGTGATGCTGCTACCCAGAATTCTGATCTTCCTTCTATGATTGCAGCTGATCAAGCACCTGAATTTGCCAATGATGGTGCCCCAGTTCCCAAAGGAATCAGCCCATTTCCCTCACCTGCATGGCAAGAAGTGTTTCATCTGTCCATGCAACAAGTACAGGAAATCAGACATATTCCAATTGGATATGGGATCAGGGAAGAGGAGTGGGATGGGGAAGGCTATCCAGAGTTGGAGGACCATTCCCTCAGGATGCCATGGCCAAAAGGAAATTATAGTTGAGCTTCCAGAATTTATCTGGAGACCACAAGCTCTTAGGTGGTGTCAGGCCATGGAAGTTCTCATCCATGTACTTGAAACTGCTAACTAAATGTCTGTACAGTAGGATGTGTTACCTGCATGCTCATGCTGATTACTACTGCATTTTTGACTTAGTGTTTCTGCAATTCCACTATGTGATGGGAATTTTCATGAAAACTGACATTTCGTCTGCAACTACACTTTCGTTTCTTCCACCAACAACCAATTCACATTCTCCCACTTTCATTCACTACTACATTCCTTTAATATTCTTTCTCTCCCTTTTTACTATCATGGCCAGAAAGTGACTCCATAAAAGACCTCCCTCCTCCTTCTCTGAAAGCTCTGCCCAGCCATCCAGCAGTCAGCCACCCTCAGGCTCTGGGCTTGTTGCCTCTGTGCTACAGAAAGTACTGTCTTGCCCAAGCATCCCTGCTAACATAGCCTCCTCCTCCCAGCCAACATATGCCCCAGCCCCACTGCAGCTGGGAATGCCATCCTACAGGCAAGCAGACCTTGAGTCAAACAGAGGACTGAAGGGAAAGTCCAGGGCAGTCAGTGCACAGACAGCACAGACTGGAAGGGTGAGTCCTCTGTTCTCTATCAGAATTACTGCATTATAAGCCTACCTTACAGAACTGACAAGTGAACATGAAAAGCCCTGAATTTTTCATAAGCTGAATTGTCTTCCTTCCTCATGGCACTGCAGAGGTGAGTGCCTTCCCCAGATTGAGAGTTAATACCTAATGCATGCATAGCCTGAAGATAGTGGCCATATGGAGGACTCAGGTTCCACCTCTGGTCCCCTGCTCACACACCTTTTCCTGGTCATTCACTGCTCAAGAGCCCCTTCAGCTTCAGACCTTACTAGGCTTGAAGCACTCAGGCTGGCCCATGCAAACTTTCAGGATTACTTTCAATTCAATTGTGACTGGTCCTTCTCACAGGTAGACAGCTACCTTCATTCATTATTTCCCACTCTCTTTGCATACCTTGACTCCCAACTTCAGGCAAGCTGCCCCCTTGTCCAACCCCCAACATTCTGTCATGCTAATCACATTCTAGACCACCAA